>NC_050511.2:17734797-18036463 GCF_012460135.2 Molothrus ater | reverse complement strand
AAAGCAGTGCATGTATCATTTTCTACAGATGAAAGCTTAATAACGCCTTAATTTAAGCCAGCTGACTGCTGGAAATGTGATTGCTTATAGAGAATTAACACCATATGATAATTTGTTTTTTCCAGAGTTCATCACTTTGAACACGGAGATGAAGTGAATATTTTCTGGTCATACAGAAAATTAAAAGCTTTAAGGGATTTTAAAAACCAGGATGATTTAAAGCAAGACAAATGGTACCTGTTTTAAGCTTGCCCTCCCACATTAAAAAAGGCTCCCACACCCTTGATCTGAAACAGAATTGTGGCTGATGACAGCAAATACATATATGAAAAATATTAATGTGCTACTGACTCCAGGGAACGAATTCTCTGGTTCTTTATCGAATTTCCTGTGGTGGCTCTTTGATCAGAAAAAAAAATAGTAAGTTATTTTTAAAAATCTGTCATCAAGTGAATGGTACTGCTGTGATATATTGTAATAAAATTCAATTTTAAAAGCTCTTTATAATCGGAAGAACTGAAAACAGAAATACAGGAAACGAATATGCAGAATTCTATGATGTGGGTAGTAAGAACAAAATGAGTCTAAGCTGTGGTATCTGAATCTAACTACCATCTTTCCCAAAGACTGGGGGGGCTGTGTCTTTGGGTGTAGGCTATATTTACCACTTTGTGTTATAACTCATTCTCATATTACATTTCCTTTCTCTTTTGTTTGACAGATTAATATACTGACTCTTAACCAACAGAAGACAAAACTGTGCAGGTATTTTCTGGAGAGCTGTGGAAAGAAAATTGTTTTTTTCCCTTATTACTGTGGAGAAACTTCCATCCCTCAGAGCCACCTTTTCTATTATTCAATGCATACAAATTAGGTACTCTAAGAAATATTAAAAAAGTGTAAATACCCAAGAGTTTCAGTTTTTTAATTGTAAGTAATAGTAAGTCAGATTTTTCCCACATGTTTCCTTTTGTGTTACACATCCTGCCTTCATGAGGAGCCAGCTATGGCCTCTATCACACAGAATCTGAAGGCAGAGCTGACCCAGATTCACCTCAGCAGAGATCTGTAGCATACTCCATGCCATAGCTGGCAATTAGAGGGAAACATCCCATCTCTTACTAATAGGATTGTACTGCTGTGCAGACAGTGCAAAACTACCAAGCAGCAGAAGACACGTGAATCCCACTCTATGTAGCTTGTATTACACAACCAAAAAAGATCCTTTTTCAAGATGATGTCCATTGCAGCCAGCAAAATGTGTGTGTCAAAAAGATACGTTTAACTATATGTGTGGCCATAAGACAAGAAATAATGTGATAATATTAGACAAAAATGGCAAATACATGCTTTTCTTACAAGCAGTATATGGGAATTTACACAGGTTTGGCATGTATACATGTTCATTATTTGTACAATGTTTTCAGATCTCAGAAATTAATTATATGAAAGCCAGTCTTATTTGATCATAAAAGAAACTGTTTTTATTCCTACTGTGACATAGTGACAGAATTCCTAATGACTTCAAAGGGAAACAGAAACAGATCAAGAAACGAAGTGACCTTTTTACCCCACTTCCAGATTTTGCTCTTTAGATCTAATATTTATGTATGAAGATCAGCATCATGAAATAATAATACCCTTAGCGTCTGCCTAACCATGAGTTTGGATGAGTAAACAGAAAATAAAACATGTGAAATCTGCATTGTCTGCTCAGAGGGGTGCTAAATGGAACAGCAGTGCACCCCTGTGTGGTGCAGCCAGCTGGCAGCCAGGATCCTGCACTGGTGGCCAGCTGAAACGATGCAGTCCTGGAGGATGCAGCTGCAGGCACACACTGTCTTCCAGAGTGCCCCACACTTGGGGCTCTGAGATCTGGACTGAATAAAATTAATGCTCTTGTAAGCCCAATCATTAAGTGTTAACCTGGTCCCCTATGTACCTTTGCAGTATTTTTTTTCCCCTTAGGGGTTCTTTTTCCCATTTTTTTAATTTTTTTATTTTGGATGTTATTAAACAAACAAGCAAACAAACAAAAAACTAAAACAAAAAAAAAAAAAAAAACCAAGACCCAAATCACTCTTAAGAATTTCTGTACAAGGTGACCAGAGCAAATACTTTTTTATTAGTGTTGTTCATTGTTGTCTTCATTTACACAGGCCAAGCATCCTGTGGGTGGGAAGATTCAGTAAAATTAAACCAGAGCCAAGGTAGTCAACACTTTGCACTTTCATTTTAGCACTATGGGTTGAGACAACAGAAGTTCTCACCTTGCAGGAAGTTTCGGATGCTTTAGATACAGTATGGGTGCAACCCAAGCTCATGGCTCCATCTTTATCTTGCCTGCCATGGGTGGCTGGGTGAGCTGCTGATGGTTCTTGAGCAGGTTTAAGCAGTGACTCTGAAGGGCCTGTGTGGGGTGCACACATGAGGAACTGCCTCACAGAGGGAGGCTCGTGCAGTCTCTCCAGAGCAACAGGGCGATCTGTGGGACAACATCAAGAGGAGCCAAGAGCCGCCTGATCAGCTTGGGACCAGCCTGTGAAGCAGCCCATAAAACAAGGAGCCTTCTGTACTGTCTCCTTCCAATGTGAGGGCAGATGTGAGGGGTAAAGGGGCAAGCTGCACCCGCTGTCTCCAGTTGTCTGTGTGAGAGACACCACCACCACCACCCTTACAGCACAAAGGTGAGTAAGATGCTGAGGACGCGCTGTAACAGGAACAAATTGCTAATGAGTGTTATCCTGCACGAAGAGACAAAGGCAAATTGTGAATTCCAGTGTCATTGTCTCCTGCTCTGATATCTCTTAGGATCAACATAATCTCCTGTATGGACTATGTGCACCTATACATGCATTTACCTAGTCTGTTTCCACTCTAGTTCACAAATGTGTTGATCCGAAATCAGCCCAAATTCCTGGTAGTTAAATTTGCATTTAAGCATTAAATAGAACCTCCCTTTTTTTTATTTGTCTCTTTTTTTTTCCTTTCTGTCTTTTTTTTTTTTTTTGGTCACTGAAACTTGAAAGACATCTCAAGTATCACTTTTCTGTCATCTTTATGCCAGAGACTGCCTAAGTACAGCCTTGCTAACATCAAATTGCACCAGAAACAATCACAGCCCACTAAAAATATTACAACCTTTATTCTTCCTTTTGAAGAAGGAAAAACATGCCCTCAGGCAAAAAAGTTTATATAGCAGAATTCAATCCCAGACTTCAAACAGCTGAATGGAGCTGCTGTAACAAGGGATTATAATGAAACAGCTTCAGAGCCCTGGGTGTGGTGGGTGGTGGAACAAGGGCTGCTCAAGGGAACTCAGAGTCTAATGTTTCATGTAACATTGTTCCCAGCTTCAAAGCCATAAGCTAAATTGCTGTGCTGAAACCAGTATGAAACAGCACAGTTTTTAATATATGGCATGCTCTATAACCACACTTAAGAACGCAAAATGTTAACAAATGTTTTCCTTAACCACTGTGTGGTCTACTGGGACAGAATTTCCCAGAGAGCCACAGAGATGGCACAGACCAAACTTCATTCTTGGATTTGGTGATTCGTGGCTGCTGGCACAAAATAACATCTCACAGGCCAATCCCTAACCTACTGCTTACCCCTCCGGTCCTTCAGGACATGCAATATGACATATTTCCTCACATGCCATTTCAAATACCACCCACCCCTTTGATGTCTGCAGCCCACCTCCTCAGTTTACTCCTCTTTGGGCAGGGACACAGAGAGAGCTGCTATCAGGCAAATCCAAAATACCCGTGCCCTGGCTGGAGTTGAGACTGCATGTCCTACTCCACAGCCCCTGCAAGAGCAGAATCACAGAATCACAGAATAAGATCAGTTGGAAGATGGAGCAGGGCAGACAGCTGAGGACAATAAGCCACTTAAGCCACTTCAACAGCAGGCACTGCCAAACAGGCTACAGGGTATTTTCTGAGCTCTCCTCCCTCAGAGGTTTTCTTTTGCTGGGCCAAGAGCAGAAACAGGATGTATAACTTCCAATGTCCATGCAAAAATCTTCTCCAATCCCATTTAATGCCTGGCTTTGCACAGAAATTCTATCTCCTTGTACATCCATATGTTCACCATAATTAGCTCTCCCACACTGGCTGGGAGCAGAATTTCACAGCACAAAAATTGATGGGACTTTATCTCCTCCTGCAGTTGCCTTCTGCTACAGGCACAAAAAATGAGCTAGCAATGTGCTTCTGCTTCTAATACCTATGAGTCTAACCAGAAAGGATAGATATACAGAATTTTCCAAAATAAGTAGTTCTGACATTTAAATAATTATAGCTCACCATTAAGCAACAAACGGCTGACTAAAACAACACAAATATATTGGGCATATGTTTGCCAGTAGTATATTTAATTAAAAAATAACGTTTTGGGCTTAAAGTTTCCTGACCAGAAAGAAGATACAACATTCTCTGCTTGGACAAAATGCTGGGGCATGTGCAAAGGATCGTTTAAAAATTAACTGTAACTAATGGCTACTGATTGAAATTCTTACTTTAATGAGGGGGGAGAGTGTTTATGTATTTGTTGCCCTAAATACCAAGTGGCTGATATATTTATTAGAAAACTAGCTCTCTGTTCACTCCAGGATGAATGCCCAGCAATGGAAAGAGAAGGTAGAAGTTCTCTCCTGGCTCCCAAAGACCTGGGATGTATGATGGATCCTGTCCCAGCCACAACAAAACCTTGCACAACCACACATGTACTGCAGCCAAGCTCCTGCTATGAAGAGAAGTTATTTCAAACAAGGATTACAGATTGATGCTTTCAGACAAAAGCTAGATCAAGCAGCACAGCCTCAAAATCAACAGCCCTTCTTATTATGGTTTTGATCAATCAAAATCAAAGTGCCCAGCTCTCTTCTGGTTTGAGGGGTAAAATTCAGCATTATGAAAACCAATACATAAAGAGGGAGTTCAGCTCTCTGCTGCTCTCTTTGAAAAAGCCTCCTGCTGACTTCAGTGGCAACTGGATCAGTAAAGTTTTTAAATACATAAAAGAGATCACTCACCCTGTCTGAAAATCCTAGAGATGGTGGTTTATGGTCTTATTATTGCTATCAGCATTTTGGCTTACAGCTGCCTCCAAAGTACTACTTTGAATATTTTATGTAGACAAGCAACAAAAAAATATGGTAAGTAGAAGCAGAATTTAAGATTTTAATGAACCTGATATAATGTCTAAGGCAACTCGGTGGAAACGATAGAAACTGAATCACTGAACATATGGTGCATCACATTTCAAAACAATTCATTCAGAGCATCCCTGAATGAATCCGTTATTTTGTAAATAATAATACAACCACTTTATTACAAGATCAGAGCTGTGAGCAGCTCAGCACCTCTGCAATTTCTCTTTTATCTCCTCAGTTTACACTACAGCAGAGTGGAGATGATGCAATCAGCTTTCAAGATGCTCTATTAGGAAAAATCACATGAGAAGAAGAGCAAGTTAACAGGCTCTTTGCCAGCTCAAAATCCATGCAGCCTACTGGTTCATCTCTTTTCTAATGGAAATCCATTTATAAATATTTATTTTCACATTCCAAATCAGAGTACAAAAACTCTGTCCTGGACATTAGATCCAAAATCTTGACGGTTTCATGGTGACAGCGAAACTGTAGGCTTTATCATTTCCACAGACTGCTGCTTTCACTGTGCCTGAACCACAGAGCTACCAGATAAACAGGCTGGCAGACCCCTCTGCAGATGACCTTGGTGGCAAGCAGGGAAGGTTATATCTCTCTCTGCAGGGCTTTTCAGATTTATAACTTTTACTGCCAAAAGCCCCTAAGCCGTGAGGGTACAGTGTCCCCATGGAGGGTCCCAACCCTCCACACTCTCTCTAGGCAGGTCTTTCCATTGCTGATTCACCTCACCATCTTGCTCCTTTTATCTTGCTGAGTTTCTCTGTTCAGCTTCCTGGGTACCCTCCAGCACCTTCCTGCTGACACTCCTTCCCTCCTCTCCTCCTCACACACCCAGGCATCCTGCAGCCCTGCTCTTCTGCCTACTGAATCCTTAATACCCCTGCCATGGTCCTTTTTCCATCAAGCTTTCTTCCCACTGGAAGAAAGGACCTTACCTAGGTTTCAGGACTGCCTCCAAAGTGGAATGCTTGCTCTCAGGTGCCACCCTAACAGTCCAGACCAGATTACCCTCCATTTAATTTTCTGGAGAGAAACACTCTGACAAAAGACTTTTACAAGCTGCCATCATTCATGTCTCTTCATTAATGGGATGAGAGAAACAAAATAAGACATTCAGACTTCACTCAGTCCTAAATTTTGGCAGGCCTGGTGAAAATAAGGCTTAGACATGCCCTATTTTTTTTTAGTAACAAAACTCATATTTCTGTTTTAATTTTTAGAATTGTGTTCCTATCTTTATCTTTTCTCTATTCTTTTTGAAAATATGTACTATAAGCCAGATCAGATTTTAATACATTAGTGGCTGCTGTTAAAAATATACAGGGTTTCCTCCTATTACTGTTATGATTTTTGTCAGAAATAAGTAGCCCCTTTGCGAAAAAAAATGTGCCAAATGCTGGCATGAGTACTAGGTCAAAGTAACAATTCACACTTTTTACTACCATATTTTGAGCAATATTAGTGACAGATGCTTAAAATACAAAGCAACTACAGAGTGATCTCTCCTGTTTTGGTCCAACCTGAAGCCTCTAAATACAGGACAAACCCTCCAGAGCTCATAATTGCCAGAAACACTTCTGCAAATCTGAATTTGTTAAATAAATAATTTAACAGATTCTGAGAATCTTGGGCACTCTGGGCAGTCTTTTGTGGATGCATTTTCTAGGTACCCCTACTGATTGTACCAAGCTAGGAAATTCAGGCACAGTGGTGTAGTAGGAACTGACATAGCTGGAGACCACTCTTACAAGGTGATGGGAGCCACTGAAAAGACACCACTTAAAGCTGAGCTCATTTATTAAAAAAAAAAAAAGCAAACAAAAAATTGACAAAACAAACAAATTTTTTTCAAGTTTTGGTAACTTACTATAGCTGGAAAACATTTGCCTTTTTTTTTCTCTGTTCCAAAATAATGTTCAGCTGTGGGGGGTAATGATTATATGTATCTTCATTTTCCAAAATAAGAATTTTTTTTCCTCACCACTATAAATTATACGTGCAAGACAGAGCAAATTATATGTCATTAACTCTCACAGCAAAAGCAAAGGCCTTTTCCACTTAAAGTAAAAGTTCAGGTGGAACAAAATTGAATTCAATAAAGAAATAACAGCATTAGAAAGTTATCTTTTTTCTTAAAACAAATCTCATAAAAAACCTGGTATTTAAAATACAGCATTGGAAGAAAAATAAGACAAGCAGAGGCTGAAGAGACAGGAAAAGAGCTATCAGGTTTCTGCAATATGTACTCTCATACTAAGGCATTTTTTAACAACCACTTTCCATTTTTGATTTGCATGTGAAAAATCTTAGAAACATAGAAGGGTTTTGTAGATCACTTCTGAATGGAGTATTGACCAATCTATAACCATAAGACTTCTAAGTTTGTTTATAAAATCAGCATGTCTGGTTACACTGGTTTCCAGGCTAAGGTCTTCCATACTGATTAGATCACCATGCCATGATGCAGTTTTCTTCATACCTGCATTCAGTAGCCAAAAATTTGTCCTTATTTGTACTCAGTTGGTTAAAGCCTGGTGCTAATAAGCCTGAAGTCTGCGGGTTCAATCCCTGTATAGGCTAATCCCTTAAATTGGACTTGGATGGTCCTTGTGGGTCTCTTTCAATGCAGAATATTCTGTGACTTATTTAGGTTAATCCTTGATGTTTTAAGATTGCAGCTATGTAATTTCCAGTATCAATTTGCTAAACTATGTATGCTACAGGCCTTCTAAGTCCTATACTTTTCATTCACTAAAACCACAATCTCTCTGACCAGAAGAGTATGGGTTCTTAAATTCCAAAACTACAGTTTTCAGGAGATGTTGTGAGGAAAGCACAAACAATTTTTCCCCTAATATTTATTCATGGAATTTGATAGCCACATCTTCACTCACAGTATATCATTGTGATTTAACAGTATTTTGCAATTAAAACATCCAGCAAGAAAATATTTCATCTTCTGAGTTTGAAAATGTTCTGCTTTAGTGGACAGTTTGTTTGCATTTTAAAGAGAAAAAATTGCTACAGTTTTAGTTCTCTCCTCTGAACTGGCTACTGTTTTGCAGGACGTGATCTGCTAGGCCCTAATTTGTTGTCCCATTTTCTTCAGAGAAATAAGGCCTGTTACTTGAGAGAGCTACCCAGGTTTGCTTCAGGGATTACCAGCTATCTGTAACCATTTTCGTTGGTAGTTTCACTATAAAGCATGAGTAACAATAAATTTAAAATACAAAGTTATAATTCACAGCTGGTATTGAGGTGCTAGAGATTCCCCAGACACCAAAGAAGGGCAGCCTGTGTCCTCAGCT
Organism: Molothrus ater; assembly: GCF_012460135.2. Taxonomy (NCBI): domain Eukaryota; kingdom Metazoa; phylum Chordata; class Aves; order Passeriformes; family Icteridae; genus Molothrus; species Molothrus ater. Next base: position 18,027,976 of record NC_050511.2, on the reverse strand, counting down.
CTTGGAGTAATCTGTGAGCTGGGGGACATGCCACCAGGCACCATTTTTATTGAGGTTACCAGAGTCTTAGATTTGCTTCTAGCTGGTTTGAGAAAGCAAATCTGTTCCCTGGATGAGATTTTTGGGAATGAACATTATGGGATAAAATCAGTGATATCACCTTCATGCACCCAGGGCAGTAGACACTGCCAAGCTCAGCAAGGGTGAGAGGTGTGGAGCTTCTCTGTGATGGGGGACATTCATTCTGCCTACAGCTACCTAAAACAAAATTGTCTAATCTTAACAGGCTTTCCAAGGTTTCCTCTGCATTTAGTGAAAAGGGATGTGAATCTCCAAAGGCCTGTTCAGTCTATGGATCTTAAGAGGAACTAATTAACTGCCCGAACTGGCTTTCTGTAGTGGCAGCAAAGGGAGTGCTCAGATGATCTGCATGGCTAAAAGCTTTACCTTCACCTGGTCTTGTTTAAGTGTCTTCATCCCTGTGAGACCCTTGCCACTTGCTTCCACCAGGATTAGAGGGAATGCACACCCTGGAATTTTTAAACTCTGCCAGGCACCAGTTTACGTGGTGGCAGTACACTCAGGCATGCTGTGCACATGACATGCATGCTGTACAAACATCTCCCAGCTCTGGAATCTGCACAGAATGGATTTCAGAAGCTTTGGGTCCTGTGCCACACATGCACAATGGAGAGACACCCACTGGCTTCATCCATTGGAGAACAAGCCCAGATGAGGAGGAAATCCTGAGGGTTATCCTGCACCCTAACAAAGGGGAACATCTGGGCTATAAAAGTATGCATTGCATTTTAATAACTGCTTCATCATTTTTTTAATTATTAGGATTATAAGGATACTTTAAAAAACTTTTGCACCTGCCCATCATAATCCTTCTAAATGTATTACTGCATGTTCCAGGGATTGGAGGAATTCGTATGATTTAGGGAAGCTTGAAAGTTTGAATAACTTCAAAGAGACAGAATCCTTTTGTTTTGCAGAGAAAAACTATTGATTCCGTAAGGGAGGAAAACATAAAATGTTAACACAAACAATCATGGTTTAAAAAATAAGTTCTCTTTTTAAAAGTTCAAAATGCAAATGTGATTATTCAATGTCACTTTTAAATGAGATCTTCATGTATCCCAAAACAGATGGTTCATGTTAATGTTTCCTGTACGTAAAATGATTTATTCAGTACCACAAAAACAACAGTTTTCAACAGATGCTGAAAATAAATAGTAATCATAGCAAGAAGACATAACCACTCACTATGCCCCAAAATTATTAATAAGTCAACATGCACTTTCAGAGACAACAGCAACAATAAATGGTATCCTGTTTTCTGTGTGTGTTTTTAACTAAACGGACTTTGCCATCTGTAGTTAATTATTCTGGGATCATTGCCATTATTTTATTCAAGATTTGCTATCCAGTTTTAATAAATTAATGAGGTGTTAGAAAAATCCTTATGTGAATGGAGAGAATGCATCATGACTCTTTATGTAGCAGTCCTAAAATCCCAATATCAGCTGCTGTTCCTCTCCTTAGAAGACATCATAAATGACTACTAGCACACCATGTGCTTAATTACCTTACTAGCCCTCCTCTAGGAAACAATGCCTGCTTATGCTCCCCATTTCAGCTTTCCCAGACAGACTGTTCCAACTTAAGTCCTCAACACTGGATATCTGTTCCAGTCTTTCTGGAATTTTTCAGCAAAACCAGCCATTTTTGTTTGAGAAGAGAGGTCAGGGTAAAAGAAATCACTAGAACTTGGTGAGTCATTCTTAGAAGACACCTAGGATGGCAGCCAATTATGAGAGAGAGATAAAGAAGAGAGGATGAACCTTGGTTATTTAGAATGCTTTTGCAGTTCATGTGGAAATCTGTCCAGACTGAAGCAGCTTACAGACCAGAGGCTTGCTGGTATGCTGTGGCTGCTCACAGCTCCAGCTGCTGCCCCAGGAACAGCTGCCCTCTCTGCTGCCTTCAACGAGGCTGGGTCAGGGTGCTCCCTGGTCTGGATGGGGAACTGGACTCTTGGGCATCAGGCAGAGGTGGCAGTCACCAGTGGAACACCTTGCTGATCCTCACATAAAGTGGAAGAAGCAAGGTTTGGACCAGCCAGCTGGAGAGGCCCCATCAGATGAAGGACAGGGGAACTGACCAGGACGTGTCTGGCCTGTTAGACATCCCCTAAAGCAATGTAAATAAGGCTCATGCTAGAAAAAGGAGCCTCATCTGGTCTTCATTTTCAGTGAGGATTCAGAGCAGCTGGGTTCTCCATACTAGAGAAGGCTGAGTGCCTGGGCCAAAGCAGGATATGTCTTCTTGTAATTAAAAATTAAATTTTACTGCATGTGCTAAATAAGGCTGCTCAAAATACTGCTCAGTTTGGTGTACTTTACATTGTAAATATTTAATCTTGCAACCTAGGTATTTCTTAATATCTCTTTTTTACTTTGTTTTTGTGTCAGTGCACTGTTACACGTGGAAAATACATCTATGTACTACTATCTAAGTACGAATAACTGAGGTCAGTGGCATCACCTGGGGAATGGAATACAGATAACAGAGTTGGTGACCCAAGGAGGAGATGGGAATTACTAGCAAAGCATGAGTTACCTTAGAAATACAGTGGAATGAGGTTACCATTTCTTTAGCAGGGATTGCTGTGAATTTTAACATTGGGGGTCTGGTTGTGATCTGTACAGCATGGACAGAGAAGAATGAGCCCTGCTCATAGGCTTGGTGCTATGAGAGCACAGAGGTCTCCCACTATTAGGCAAAAGCAGCAGAAGGAATTAGACTTTCTTGTTCAAAAATTATTAGCATGTCATTCAGTCAGATCACCCTTGAGCAGAACTGAACATCCCCACTGAAGCAGCAGTTTTTCTCAGGCTGCCTCAATTTTATGTAATCCCCTGAATCTATTCAATTAATACCAGCTGTCAGACATCTTTCAATGGGTTCTGCTCTCTACGTGCTCTTTTTATGCTTGAGCCTAAACAGTGTGCCAGCTAGGGTATTTCTTACATCAAATATTTTTGCTGTGTACCTTAAATTAATCTGAGGCAAATTATGTCAAACCAATACATTATTCCATTATTCCATCATGGGGTTGAGTTGTACAATCTGATGGGGAAGCCAATAGTCCTTTTTTTCAAGTTAGCAGTGGAGAGCAATTAACCCAAACTCTTGGACTGTCACAATGAATTGTTCTAACAGGAATAAATGCAATATACATTGATGAAGCCTTTTTGCCAAAGCACCAAAAACAGAGTGTTGTGCCCAGTTCTGGTCTCCACAGTTCAAGAAAGACAAGGGAATATAGGAGAGGGCCCAGAGAAGGGTACAAAAATGATGAGGTGTCTGGAGCATCTCTCTTATGAGAAGACACTGAGGGAGATGGGTCTGTTTGCTGTCGAGAAGACTGAGAGGGGATCTTGTTAACGCTCATAAATATATCAAAGGCAGGTGCAAAGGGGATGATGCCAGATTTTTTCCTTTTTTGATGGTGTCCAGAAACAGGACAAGAAGCAATGTCCATAAACTAAAACACATGGAAGACTTTTACATTGAGGGTGGCACCAGAGGAGGCTGCCCAGAGTGGTTGTGGAGTCTCCCTCTCTCTGGAGACACTCCGCACCCACCTGGATGTGTTCCTGTGTCACCTGCTCTGGGTGACCCCTCCTTGGCACAGGGGTTGCACAGCACGATGTCCTGACGTCCCTTCCAACTCTAACTGTTCTGCAATTCTGTAATTCTTTAAATCAAGACCACAGACACTTTACTGCAAGTATGACCATACTCAAATGGAAAAAAAAAATAGAATAACTTTTAGTTCACATCACATATGACTTAGAATGAAGTGAAAAACCATGTGTTTTCCATGTAATTTCGCCATCCTCCAGAGCAACTCAGAGTTAGAGTGAAGGGAAATATTTACATACTCCAAAGCCTAAGTAAGTGTATTACTCAAGACTGAACTTCTATAAATTAGCATGAAACATGAATAAATACTGAACTCTGAGAAATTATTAGTGGAGCAAGCTAATGCATAGTAAAGCAGTTTACTGGCAGGACTCAACACACACCCAAACATGCACTCACATGTACAAAGAAATGAGTTGGGTATCAATAATTTCATAGTTAGTCAAAGAAGCTGGCAAGAAAGAGAAAAGACTGAAGAGGAAACAATATTCTAGAAGTAAATATGCATGGTAACGATGTGAGAAGTTTTGAGTTTGTGTGTGACATTTGAACAGCAATTAAACTGGCTAGGTTCAGCTATATAAGTCAGAAAAGTTCTAATACTACAAGGATGAATAGATAGGACCTAAAACACATTGAAATCAGAAATAAAATATTGATTAAGGAAGATGCTAATATAGGCAGCAAAAAAGGTATGAACATTCAAATTACCTCAAATAAAGTGAAAGCACAACTAAAAGATTTTGTGCATGCTTGATTGAAGGAAATGATTGACTGAAGGAAACTGAATCTCAAAACTTTTGAAGGCTCTCCTCTATGGAATCTTGGCTTTGATAGTAAATATTTTCTACAACTTCTTGAGTCAGTGAAGGCACAATATGAGTGGATAATATGAAAAAATAGTCCGTGTTGAAAGAAGAGGGAGGTCTATTGAACTATGAAAAACAACCCATATTAGCCAAAGCTCAATGGTATTTAAGGTTTATAGAGCAAATTAGAAAAAGCCATCTAAGGAAGACAGAGTGAAAGAGAAACTGCAAACACAAATGTATCAAAGACAAACCCAGGCTGAAGTTTTCTTTTTCCTTAGGAAGAAAACTAAAAGCTTCTTAAAAAGCAAGGAAAGGAAACAAACTTTAATAAACACCAGCTAAAAGCATGTGGAAGACTACATGCTCAGTTAGAGGAGGGATAATTGCAAGAACTCTTAAAGTGTGCAGGCAGCTTCAGGAGAGCTGACTGTAAGCTGAGCTGTAAAGAGAACTGCCCCTCTGGAGGGACTGTCCCCTCACTTGTGTCTTAGGGCATCCATGTTGTTATTTCACAGTCTCCTTAATGACCTCGGGATAAATTATGCAGGTAGGACTCCACTGGTCAAACCAACACAAACCTGAGGAATAGGAGAAAAGCAACAGGATGCACTTCAAGCAGGGGGTCTCACAGCTTGAGTAACCAAAACTGACCCTTCCAGCTCAGCATTTCCTTGACCTCACAGTGTTGAGGATGCCTTCCTGTTTTGTGAAGCATGAATATATCCAGAATCAAGGACGATGGGTGTACACTAACCCAACATGAAAAGAGAGGAGATTATTTAAAAAACATCAGAACTGATTCACAAAAGCGCACCTTCCTCTACAAACCTCTCTGAGTTGTCTGGACAGATACACAATTGTGTGGAGGTCTATGTATGATTGTCAGAGGATGCATCTCAGCAAGGTCATCCACCAAGGATTTCTAGACAGGTGACAGGCAGCATTCTCCAAGGTTCTGCAGTGGGATTTGTGGCATAGAACAAATTTAGAATGATGTGGAAACACCAATGTGGTGATATTGCTGATGTTTATTTTTCAGGGTAGTTGAAAAGGGCAATCTTCAACAATTTCAAGAGAACCTCATGAAACTGAATGACTGGAGATAATAACAGCAGAAATTCAGGACACATAATAATAAAGTCAGTCTTAAAGGAAAAAAACGATATATCCTAATTTCCAATGTAAGATGATGTTTTGCAAGCTAACCATTACCACTCAAGCAAAATTTTGAGATTATGATAAATAGTTACATAAATACAATTCAGTGCTCAGTAGAAGTTGAAAGAGCAAACTGAATAATAAGAATTCTTGGAAAAGTAACAGAGACCAAAAGCAAGACCATTATGTCCCTATATAAATCCAGGTTTATCCATAAATTGAATACTGTATGCAATTCTATTACCCTCATCTTCAGCAGCCCATAATAAAATTGGGAAGGGTTCAGAGAAGAGGCACAATGTTCAAAGGTGTGGATTATTTCCAGCTAAGAAGGAAAAGTTTGGGGTTTTATGGTTTCAGAGTCCTGAGTCTGAAAAAGAAACAACTGAGGAAGACAAAGATAGAGGTCCACACAGAGATGACATCCCACAGGGACAGAAGCACTGCATCTGGCAGGCAGCTCAGAGAGGGCATTTGGGGCTGGCTGTCCTGGAAGAGCATTGCAGCATTAATCATAAAAGAAGCAATTTGGCTAACCAAAGTCTGCAGGGAGAGATAATGCCTCATTAAATCAAACACTATACTTGAGGAAGAGATGACAAATTTCTGGGTATGCCCATCCTTCAGGTTATTTGGCATCTACCACACTACACATCTGGCAAGAAAATGTCTCTTTCAAGGCCAGTATTGAAATGTCTTACACCTTTCCCTTTTTCCAATGACTTGGTTGTTATTTTCTTCACAGAGCACAGCACATATAGGTTGTTTTACTGTCCTCACAGAGTCCAGGTACTGCTGAAGCCCACATGATTTAGCTGAGGTGGGAATGGGAGCTCACAGACAGGATTCCCCCCCCAAACACACACCCTTCTCCTGCTCATTGCGTGGGGAGCTGGGGTCTGTGGCTCAATATTATATACTTCTGCAGCACCTACATTAACATGAACACTAGCCAGTGCAGGAAAACCCTAGTCACTTCTGAGTCTTGGTTCCTTAATTTGAGACTTTTTTTAAATGAAAAATAAAACAATCCAAACAGGAAGAGCGCTTCCCATTTTAACAGGAGTGTTTAACAGGGTGAAGATAGCAGGGCAGCTGTACATTCTCTTTTTTTCTTGCCAGCAAGACAAACATGTAAGTGATATTATTCAGCAGTGTCAGTGCATCTGCTCATGCCACTGTGTCACAGGCTGATAAGGAAGAAATGCCAGAATCTAGGAAACTGCTGTGGCTGAGCTCTCATCTGGGCTGCACGTTGTGATGGTATCTTTTCTGATTTACAGTCCAGAGTATTCAATTTTTATTATACACAATCAGGAAGCAGGCTGCATCTTCTTTCCTCTGTAGTAATCCAGTGGAACAAGGGCTTTTTATCTTACAATGTCTCCTCTGGCACTCATGGAAGAGAAATCTTTAACGTAACAGAATCATAGAATATCTGTTAAATTCAAGGCTACTGAGTACAAGTCATTTGTCCTCGTGGTTATTATTCCCTTATTGGAAGTTAAACACGTTTGCCATGCACTGTTACCTCAGTGACCTAAAGAGCACGTCACTAGAGCCCTACTCACGCTGCCGTCACCTGTGACCTCCCCGGAAGTCTCCTTCAGAAGCAGCAGCAGCAGCAAGACAAGGAAACAAGAACAGTCCCATAGAATCAGTGGAACTCCTACAATGCACACTGTGGGCAGAGTCATTAAAATGCTGGAGAATTACTTTCAGTCTGGAAATTATCCATGACCTAAATGCCTTTTATAGATTACCAATCCTAATGACGTTTTGCCTAATGGCACATTAAAAGAAGTTTTCCATCATTTGTAATTAATTGTTGAAAGAAAACAAATACCCATATGTCTGAAAGCATAGCCTCAATTCTGTAAGCCAAGGTAAGAATTTAATTTTATTCACACAAGTAGCTCTTTTAACTTCGTACATACAAAATTCCAGGAAAACAACTACATTCATCTGCACTAGCAAAATCAGAGCCAAGGATCATTGCCAACCTTCTCTCCTCAAAAAGCAAAACACATACTTTCTTTTTGTTCCAGAGCAGTTGTGGTAGAGACTGGTTAATCTCTTTGTTGTGAGGTCACAGTGTGGGAGTGGGAGTTGGGAGGGAATGTGTGGAAAGAAGAAGAAAAACAATAAAGTAAACATTTCACAACAATCTCCAATAAAAGCCACCACAAGACATGCCAGCACTGCCAGATGGATTGGGTAAATATGAATTTCAACAGATTTTCCTCAGAGATGCTCTTGTAGCTTGAAAAGCTACACTGTGAGTTGATTGTTTATGGTTTGGATTGTTTGGTTTATTGCATCTCAGCAGCTTCAGCCTAGATATGTTCCATTTAACAGAAAGAACACGAAGCTAAAAAAATCCCTTTCTTAAGAAAAAATTACTTCCCAGAGGAACAGAATGACTGGACTATTTGATACAAACTTGTCATATTCTGCCTTACAACTATTCCTGAAGTTTTATTACTTTTCTTCCTTTCACATGTCCATTCAAAATTTAGTATTGCTCTACGTGTTTAATCAGCTGCTGTTTACAAGGGTGAATACAAATCAGCAAGGTGAAGTGGTTTCTGTGCATATCATGCACAAGCAGCTATACAGCACTGGCCCACGAGATATGAAACTGCAGACAAGTAAAGAATGCATCACAGTTAAGCATCACATCTATATCTGGGGATTCAGCAGCTGCATGCCTCGTCAGGGCTCTCTGGAACCACAGCCCAGCAGATGAAAGCATACACACACTGAAGTATTGCCTGAACCAAAACCAACCACAGTAAGTTTCTGAGAGCAGATATTTCAGAGCTGCTTGTGAAGAGCTGAAGTATCCTTCAGACCTGCAAGCTTTTATTCTGGGTTCTTACCACTAATTAACTATGTCAAAACTAGGTCCTTTCAGTAGAACAAATATAAACATAGGCTTATAAAAGAAGCCACAGGCCTATTGCTTTATATATTATTAGTGAAGGGGCATAGTTTGGCAGCCTGCAAAAACATTTCATTAAAACACCCAATGCAAGCTGAATGCTGGGCTCAGTCGAAACTGCTTTGCTACCAATTATTATGGCAAAGCAACTTTGGCAACAACAAAGTCTTCAGACGTCTCTGAAAGTAGTCTCCTGCCTGTTCAGCTGCAGCTGCAGGAGCACCATGGCATTCTCATGCGTCCTTCTGCCCTTTTCAGAAGGAGCTCATTAGCCAAGCATCGTGGCCAAGTCTTTATCACCTGCCATCTGCCCTGGACCAGAGGCTCCCACACAGTTTTCCACCTCCACTCTGTATTTCCATTCTGTTCCTGTCTTTCACAGACAAAAGAGATAAGCAGACCTTTGCTGTGAAAAGCTGAAGACAGCTGAGGCCCACAATTTCAGCATAACCAGAATACAGCCCCCAGACCTCCACTTGAACAGTGTCCTTCCAGATCACACTGAAATGCAGCAGAAGAGTGTTATTAAGAGTGAAAAGCCATCATGGGAAAGGTAAAGAACACCAGAATTAGAGTTGCATTCAAAATGTTGTTGGGACATAAATGTTTTTACCTAGCCAAGACAAGACTGTTGCTTTGGCATTGGTTCTCAGCTTGATTTCAGGGTAAAAGCAGGTGTTCTGAAAACTACTATTGCTTTATTATTTGGGTTTTTTTAATATTTTCAGGACATTTTGTTCTAACTTTGCCCTTTTCATTCATTAATTCTTTCTTAAAAAGTAAATGTTTAGGGTAACATTGATTTGCTCTTTAAGAAAAGAAAACAAATTAAAAAATCAGAATATCCGTTTTATCTCTAAATGAAAAGAAAAGAGGGAAAATTGTGGGCAATTTTTTAAGTTTTTACCCAGAACTATATAATTGGAAGATGCTGTAAACCAGCCCTTTCCCTACAAAAGTTTTTGCTCAATCCATATTTCTGGTTCTCCCTATGGAGGATATTATTTACTGACAAGTATTCAAACCATACTCAGACAACATAATTATGTTGTTACTCTGACACTGAACTTTGTCGTGGTGTTCCTCACCCCCACTGCCCCTTCCCAGGCTCCACAGGAGTATCCTGGACCTTTCTGCATGACCTAGTCCAGCTGTGACCTCCCCTTTTCCTACCACAGACAAAATATTCTTGTCCCGGTTATATATTTTCCTTTAACACCATTTCACAGCCACTGCTTCACTTCTTCCTGCTCATCACAAAGGCATTTTCATTTCCCAAGCCAAGCTAACCATCACTCACTGGAAGTCTGCAGAAACAGAGGCCAGGATGGAAAAACAGAAACCTGGAAAGGTGGAGCTGTCCCCAGCCACTCATACCTCTCCCCATCCAGCATTGCCTGCCTGTAACATTCAGGTAGCCGTGGGCAAAGCCTTCTACACTCTCCATCAACCCCCTTCAAAAGCACACACACAGTTCACCTGGGACAGATTCACAACACCCACTATTTCAGCCCATGCAGTCAAAGTCTACTGAAGTAACAAGAAACTTAGTTAAAAAGAAATAAAAAGTCTTCTAAGGGAACCCATTAAACAACCTTAATAAATAAAGCAAATTTTTGCTGCTGAAGGAGGAGACAGCCTTTCTACAACACGAGCCTGACTCCCCTTCTTAGGGGGTATGTTCCCACATTTTGCCTCTCTCCCTACCTGTGTTTATTGTGCTTCCTCCCACTCCTTTAATCTCTCATGTTCTCTCCCATGTTTTCAGCAAAATCTCATTGAAACAGACCAAGGCCCAACTCACTTTCTTCTTTTGGATGAGAACTCATTGTGCCATCTCAAGAGCAAGCTTGGGTATCCATGAAGTCACAGCAACTGATGTCAGCTCTTTTATTTATAGTTAGTTCATGGCTTTTAGAAATATAAACTAACTTATATTTTACTTGAGCAAGATAAAAATTTCCTTCTCCTTTAAAGTGAGGATTAGAAGGAAGCTCTGCCATTTCTGGAACACAGCAGCACACACAGCACAGCAAGACTGGTGACCTGCTGCTAGCTAGGAGACAAGGCTGCTCCAGCATCTTCAAATCTTGCTTCTGTGTTCATTAAAAAATGTCCTTAGGGGTGTTAGATTAGAAAAATACCTACTCTGGGCAATTAGCTGTTATCTGATTTAATTAAAGGGCTGTGTGCTGATAACCACACAGACAATGGTAAACATCCACAGAAGTTGCTCACTCACCTACCTTTTTTCCCACCTTAGAAAAGTATTAGAAGCCCACATGAACCAAACAGTTCATCATCTCCAAAACAGAAAAAACATACTTTGCTCCATGACCTCAATTGACAATTGCAAAATAAAAGTGATCAAAGAAATTCTGAGACCCTGATATATCTACCAAGAATCTGAAACTCAGAAATTTGGCTTGAAAATAATTTCCCATGTACAGGTGTGAACTAAAAGACATCTAATAGTGAGAGAAGTTATTGTGAATTTAAGGACTCAGATACAGTACATTAAGAAGAAAAATCTAAATAAATCAGCATAAATAGTGGATTACAAGAAAAAAACCTTTAAATGTAGAGACCCAGGGGGTGCAGACTTTAAAGCAAGATTAAAACTCCACCTTGAGCCCAGTATGTACCAGAACAAGCACAAAACAAGAGAATAGTGCAAGTAGCATTTGCAAAACAAGGTAACCTTTTTGAAAACAACATTTGCAATAATTTGTTTTCACTAAGAAGCCTGAGGGCTGGGGTTCAGTGCTCTGCTCTGTGGAGGGCCAGCCTCCAGGAGAGCAGGACTTCAATCCTGTGTTCAGAAAAGAGGATGTCACTAGCACTGACCCCTGCATGTCCTCCACCATCTGCTCCCTGTCCTGCTGAGCTCAGCACAAGGATCAGCCACAGGCACTGGGAGGCTTGAGCAGGGTCACATCACCACCTGGAGCCCCATAACAATAGACTGCACCAGGCAACTGACAGGGAAGTTATGGAAAATATGGAAAATCAAAGGAAGATTATCAAGTAGTCCTGATCCATTCCACTGTCTGAGAGCAAACTCTCACTGACCTCTATACAAACAATTATTACATTTAAGAAATTACTATCTGCTGTCCTTTTGTCCTTTGCCTTCCTACCACACACTTTTCCTAATGACCCCGATCGCACAAATTGCAAAGAGCTTTGGAAAAGTGAAGCACATAAAAAATTTTTGAACTGTCTTTGCTTTGTTTGATTTTAACTACTTCATTGCATAATATTAAAAAGCCTTTTAATCCATTAGCTTAAAACAACAGAAAAAAAAACAGTGATGAGCTTTGTCAGGATAAGATGCACAAGAAAGACCATTTCATTCCATCAACCATACCATTTCCAAACAACACACTATTTGTGAGCACTTAGTATGCTTCCTTCTGGCTCAGCTGGTTTCAGATACATTGGTGATTTATGAGATGCTACACTGACTGTTCATGCTAACGTGCATTTGGAACAGCTGCAGAGCTGTAGCAACAACCTCTTTTCTGAAGAAAAATAAAGTTCAGCAAGAACCGCATGCAAACAGATTGTGTGAAAACCAGGAAGACATTTTAAAAGAAGGTTCAAGCAAATACCTCACACTCACCAGAAGACAGCATTTCGCTTTTCTCAGAAAGAATCAAATAGACTTAGGGGGTTTTTTTTCCCCAATTCAAAGTGCTGAATCAGCTTACCAAGGGATCAACGTCATCTGAGCCAATTCATGGGGCACTGGGGCGTGGAGGACTATACAGCCAGGAGGCAAATGCTCTAGAACTAAAACCCTTCCCTGACAGCAGTGATCTGGTAGATGTCCTCTGCCAGTGCCAAAACTACACCCCCATTTGTATCATAAACTCAGAGTAGCAGAGATCATTTTGGCCAGTGAATGGATGAAAGATAAGGGGCTGTCTTCCAAACAGCAATGTCTGGCTGATCCAGGAGGATGGTTAATCATGCAGCAGCAGACGTTCCCAGGCAGTAGGATAAGCACAAAGCCAGCATTTTCCTGGGCAGTATTTTATATAGGAAACTTCAGAACCACCACTGCCGCAAAGCAGAGGCATACAGCAATAGGTAAAGTATTTGCTGCCTCTCAGCAAAGTGTCATTTTTGTGACAAAATTATGAAAAGGCGAAATTAATTAGAAAATACAGTTTTTGAAGGTGTCTGCAATGCGCATGATTAGCAGTGCTAGATTGCAAAACCTTATGGTCCTTTGTAACCCTATTTAAATCAGTGCTTTTTTCCTGTTTTCTGGAATAGAAGACCTGGACCACAGGCAAAAGGAATCACAGAGCACACATAAGCATTGATATGCACAACAGGACCTATCTGGAAAAAATTACACTATGAATTCTCAAATTAGCATAACAGAAATAAGGTCCTTTCCAAACCTCAGCAGAATTGTCTTTGCAGTTGCCTAAGGTGTCATTTCCCTTCCCTAGGTCCACTTTTGTGGAAATTAGGGCTCACAGACCAGTCCTTGAGAAGCATCCAGTAACAAATCATTAAACTTTTCAAATCCAAAATTATCCTTTAATAGGCATATGAGACTTGACCTTAGCTCTTCATAGTCCAAGTCTTATTGAAACAGAACATTTTAAGTCACAAAAAGAGTCTTTCCAGAAAGAAAGACTTCTCACAAACGGCAAGAGCCTCTTGTTCTAGCTGGAGGCTATGGCACACACCTGTTCCCTTGAACACACAAATTTTGGAAAAAAGGTAGAAAAAAAAGACCTAATTTGAGTGTGAGCTCTTCAGAGTCATTCTTCTAATCCTGAAGACAATCTTAGTATAGTTCATATTTTACAAATAATTTAATGACGTTTCTAGAATTCACTTACATAAATAAAAAAACCCAAATATACAGAATTCCCCTGCTCCCACCATCCCAGGAAGGATGACAGAGTTAAAAAAAAATAACCTGAAGTTTCCTGTGGAGATCTGATCATTTTTATAAATGCAGTGGAGAAAAGCTCCATTTCTGTGTCTCTATTCCCAGGTTTTCCATTGACTGAGCAAGTGACAACTCTACAAGCAGGATTTTCAGCTGCTTACATCCACTCTGTGATATCTTTAGAGACCAGAGAGCTCTCAGTGTGCCTGCTGTGATGACCAAACTGAAGTCCATAACTAAACAAATAGACACACAACCAGTCAGGACTAGGGGAGGACTCATCAGGATGTGTCCTTATCTCACATGAACTGGCCTAATGCTGTGCTTCAGACTTACTTACTTACTTCAGACTAATCCTGTGTCCAGCTTCTGCTATCCCTTTCAATTCTGTGCTTAATTTGGAAATTAGAGGAGCTGTCTTTTGTAGCTAAATTTATTTCAAGGAGGAAAGTAGCAGGGCAAGAAACAAACTCAAATGCAAGCATCCTAAAAGCATTATTGCCAGGATTATCTGATTTCAATTTTTAAAAGCCAAGCCAAACATGAGCTATTTTAGTTCAGAAAGATCATCAATAATCTTTGAACTCTTCGGTTGTCCTGTGGGTTGGGACCTGCAAACATATTTCAAACTCCTTTCAATCATCTTGTCTTATGAAAACAGAGGTCATATAATACAAGACTGTCCAAAAGGGAGTAAACAGCAGTAATGTAAAAGGAGAAAAAGGCACAGAGACTGCCAGGAGCTACTACAGCTGAATTTGTGAACTCAGTTGTACAGACACTGACGTATATGACGTACCCTTGCACCCTTTTACTCTATACTCCCTAAAGAATCTCTAAATAATTTTCTTCTCTCTCTTCTTTACTTGCCTCCATAATCTGCTACAATTTTGCCATGCATTCATGCTGGCTTTCATACCAAGCAAACTATTTTAAGAACCTCAGACCTTGATATAGTTGCAGGATGCCCGAAGCATAAAAATCAGTGCCCCCTTCTAAATCCCAGTAACGCTAGACAAAACATGATAAATTTCAAAAATACCATAAAGTCAACTAAGTACACAAAACTCTAGTCATTTTATTAATTTAAAACTCACCAAACCTACCCATATGAAAAACTTCATGTTTGGACTAGGTCCAGCTGGGCACCCTGCCTCCCCAGCAACCAGGAACAGAAACATGAGTGCAAGAAGAATGGCACTATTGTGATAATTTCTGTGGAAATTGTACCTACAGGCTTCCCTGAATCAGAGTTTGTGTATTCAATCTACCATTAATTTTACCAAGGACTTCTTGAACCATCTAAGCTCAGCAATTGTTTTGCTCCAATCTAGCATCAGGTTGCTTTCCTGGTGCTGTTACAGAAAACAGAGAGCAAATCTAGATTTCTGTGGCTTCACCTATAAAGCAGAAAAAAAAGCAGCATAAGTACCAAAATAGGAATACACAGCCAACCTCAATATGAACCAAACCAGCAGGGTGATTTTGGCTACTCTGTTTCATGTTTTAACTTTGGCATCTTGCTGCTTCACTTTCATGTGGGCAAGAAACCTGGCAGGAGAAAAGAGAGGCAATGACTCTCACTTCACTCTGAGATTTGGTTGAGCTTTGTCGCTCCAGGTGAAACCTGAATGAAGGGAGGGAAGTCCCAAATCAAGTTCTCCATGCACTTCAGACATCACCAAGAACTTTTACCCTAACCAGTCTCAAAACAGGACTTTTCAGACCTGGTAGTAGGGGATGGGATCTCCACTGCTTCAGTCCATGCTTGCAGTTAAGGGATGGGGAAGGGGGGTTAATACCCACTCCCACAGCTCTGACCCTTGGTTCTGTGTTGCTATAAACTGCTGTCATCACCTAATTTGATACCATTGCAGTTTGATGAGCACATGTTGGTAAACAAAGCGGCAATGGAAGGACAGCATCCTGTTTATATTTCACTGCAGGATGAGTCATTTACAGTTCTTCAGCAGGGCAGAGTCTGTAATCATGCAAAAGGTCAGCAGTTTCTGCTAGGGCTTTTGCATTTAGTCAGATACTGTTTAGGTTAAAAAAAAATCTGGTGTTGATACAATCCTGCTGAACAATCTTCATCTTTCCTGGAAATCAAGAGTTTGACGTAGATGGAGCTTCTTTAATTTAAGGTATGGAAAACTACTCCCAGTGTTTCAAAAGGAAGTTGATTGTCTCTGAGTACATTTAATGTAATCTGCCTGCAAACTGGAGGGAGCTGGCAATGTGCCACCTCCCACAGATCTCCAAAACCAGCACTGACAGACTTGCAATGTGAAGGAGCAAGAAATCACACTAAGCATTAATGTCCTCTATTAAATGGGGCTGGGGGAAACTCTGCCATTGGTTGGAAAAATAATTACAATAGCCAAATAATCTAATGCACTTACACTTCTGTTCTGGCCTTCAGGATCAGCCACTGAACTTCAGCATCAAGATATGGAACACAACATCCAGCACAGTAGGAGTTCATCCATTTCTGATGAGCTATGATTTCACACTTAGAATTTGCCTGAAATCTTATCTTCCACCTCAGTCACTGAGCTGTAGCTTTCATATGCATTATGAACATCTTTTCATGGTGGGGCCTCACTGTGAGGGCAACATATGTAGGCAGTGCTTGTCCCCATCTCTGCAGGAGCACACTTCATGAAATCCATGCACGAGCTCCCAGATAAGTTATTGATTTAGAACTTGACACCTACTCCTAAATATAGAAAACCCTCCAAAGGTGTATCCTCTTCAAACACTACCAGAATACACACAAGGAATAACCTTCCCCAGAGTCTGCTGCATTATTTATATTACAATCAAATAAACATGGCCTCTGAGAAGATTAGAGCTACTTATTGCTTTCCAAATACACCCTCACATAAGCACTTTCAAGCCAAAGATGTCCTTAAATCAGTAACTACTTCAACGAGCCCTCAAGGAACTAGGATGTAATTATTACAGCACTAGCTCCTGATTAAGGACTTGTTTGAAAGAGTTCATTAGCTTTCATGCACATCTGATTGACCGAGTTGGAAGGGAGTAGGCAGAGAGCAAGGCACTGCTTCCCCTGAACAGTGCTTGGAGCATCAAATATGTGTCTATTAGAAGAATTGTCACCTGTTCATTTTCCACCTCTGTTACACCTTAACCCCTAAAACCTCAGATCTCTCCTCCTCTCACTGACGAAATGACTATTAATAGTTCTGTGCAGGTCTGTCCATATTGTAAAGATATTCACAAAAAACAGTGTTTCAGGAAAGTCTGACCTGCTTCCAAAGAGTGCACAACAGGAGGGAGGGACTCTAGCATGGCTGTGGAAATAACCTGCTGCCTGTTTTCCCCTTCACTCCACTGCTATATAAAATACAGCCATCTTATAGTGATATGGGAAGTGACTCTGTGCAACTGCTAATACCATATTAAGGATTGCTTGGGAAAATGTGAATATAGCTCCATTTTATGAGTACATTTTAATAAACAGAAAGATTTAACTACAATCTTACCTCCGCCATGAGAAAGGTTTTAACTCTTTAAAAAGAGCATATGAACTTTATAAGCCAGATCTGTGCAACTGAATTATTACAGAGCAGTGGCCAGACTTACCCTGGTAACCAGAAGGAAGGCAGCTAAAACTACCTCACTGCTTAAGCAAGACAAAAGCCACTGAAGCAGGAACTACAGGAACAATGAGTACACGGGAGTACACTGGTCAATTTACCTGGCAATGCTGCCCAGCATCAGCTGACAATGCCACAAACCCAGGGGGAGGAGGGAGCCCCACATGCAGGGAGCCCAGGTGCCAGAAAACAGTCTCCCTCTCAGGTTCCACCCCAGCACACATGAGCAGTTACTTTGCCTCCAGTTTCACAGTACCTGACTACAACCTCACTTGGAGTACCCTGGAGCTGGCTCTATTTTGATGGAGCATTCTGTGAAAAAATGGGAAGAAATGCTGTAGAAATGTCAGGAAGGCTCATTTTCTTCATGCTCTGGAAGAGCAGAAATGCAGAGCTAACATACTTGTCCTTCCAGTTACCTATATATTTCTTCAATTTGTATGGTATTCACTATTTTAGGTCAGACACTAGTGCTGCTTTCAAGCAAGTGGCACAACTTACAGACAAAATTCTTCATGTTTTTAATTCCAGGGGATTATGCCTTGAATAAATAGTTGCAAGCTCTCTGGGAGCAATACCTGTCCCCTGCCTTCATTGAACAGTGTTTGACATTATCAGGTATTTGGCTTGTTTTAACACACAAGCTTTTCACCTGTTGCTGATTCCAGCCATTCATAAGTTTTTTTCCCCTAAATTCCAGAATTTTTTTGTTTTGTTTTCCTAAATATCTATTTGCTTGTTTGTCTTGGCAAAAACATACCTGTGTTCACAGTTAACTTTCAAGAATCTGGAGGAAACTAAGAGACAACCACCTTTTTCTCCATGCCCTCAAAGCGATCACATTGGCAGCTCTTACCACTCTGCTGGGCATGGGACACATCTTCCCAAGGCCTGCTTCTCCCTAAGGATCAATTCTCACACTCCTGACAACACAGAACTATTGGATATCTTGACTCTGGAGAGCAGCTTCATCTCTAAGAGGAGGGGGTCAAATGCCAGGTATTCAGGCCTGCTAAAACTTTTTCTCCAAGTACTGTACAGACTGCTCCTCTGCCTTCCTATCCACTGCATTTCCAATCTGCCTCCCCTGCTTTGTGTGCCTTTGTTGCCAGTGATAAACACAGAGGATGGACTGATCGCAGTGAACACAGGCAGTCCCCACTGTCAGTAGTTATTAGCACTTAGCAATCATGAAAGGCTTGGCAGGGTGGCCACGGCCATACAACCCTGTCCTGGCAATGAGCCCTCCCCCAGCACTGCCGGGGCTCCAGCAGGGCAGCAGCCAGAACTGACACACTGTGGGCAATCCCATTTGAGGAACTCAAAAGCTTTCAGACTGTCCCTACAGCAGCAATAACAGGGAAAATCTCAGAGCAGCAGGGTGGGCTGGCAGCTCTGAGCCTCCCCTGGGCAGCTCTGCAGGGCAGAACTCAGGGCAGGCAGCATTTTGGCAGAGGTCACACGGGCTGTGCCCCAGTGTGGCACAGTGGGGCCCATGGGGCCACACACAGCCCCACTGCTGCCCTGAGCCACAGGGACACACAGACCCAGCAGGGGCACCACCCAGCAGAAGGTGGGAACCACAAGTCCAGGGTTATATCACTCCCTGCTACCAGGGCAGGGAGTGCAATCTTGCTGAATTTTAACCCCCTGCCCATCCTTGGGGATATCTAACAGCCATGTGGACATGATCCTCCTGAGCAGCCAGCTTCAGAGAGCAAAGAGGTTGGGAAAGATGACCTCTAGCAGTCCCTGAAAGCCTCCACCATTCCACAATTCTGAAATTTGAAGTTCTGTCAGTTCCTTACTGAAGAAAGCTGTGTAAATCCTGTTCAGCTAGACATAATATTAATAAAAATTATGTGACCAACTCCACACAGTACTTTTGTTGAGCATTGTAGAACCAGAATAAAATAAGATTTTAAGACTCATAAAACACAAATCAGCATACTTACATGAACATTGCCAGCTGGCCTTAGATCCAAGAGAATATTGATTTTCAGTAGAAAAGAAATATGGTTTAGTCAAGCTGTCCCTACATGTCTGCAAATTAAATATTATTCTGATGCATGGGAACTTTGCCGTTTATAAAACCTGTGTATACAAATACTACAGAGATCCAGAAAGAAAAGTGAAATTTGCTTAAATCAATATGAAAATGCTCAAAATCAATAAGACATGAAGTCAATAACTTGCATTTCTGAATAAACAGAAGAAAATGAAGATTTAAGATCTGCAGGTAACAAGTTATAGAAGTATTGGTTTTAAAAAAATTGTTTTGCCCCTACCCTTTTATTTTATTCATGTGATGATTTAGAAAGAGTATAATAAATAATTTCAACACAAAGCTAATTACTACAAAAGTGTACTTGCATTCCATTTAGGAAAAATCTGATACACAAAAGCCAAGAGCTGCTGATGGTTGCTTTTGTTTCCCAAATGTAAACCCAAGCACGCGGTAAGCTCTATAAAACCAACAAACAAACATGACGAGTTCATTGGACTAAGTGTTCACTTTGACCCCAGAAAATATTAATCTGCGTGCACAAACACTGTGTGAGAAGAGTTCTCTGTTTCTCAACTACACACCATGTTTTTTAGACATATGCTAAATAACCTTTGGAAAGGTTGCCTCTGATTTCCCTGCATAGAAAGTCAATTCACTGCTCAAACATAAATATTAATCACATACTCCGGCAAGAACAAAACTGGTTTTCTTGAAAAGTCCTGAAGAGGGGAACCGTTTCTACTGTGCTTGGTGGGTGCACCAGCATCAGTGGGCCCCAGAAGGGACCCCAGCAGCAGCCTCATGCCCTGCAGTGCTCCTCACACTTGGGAAAGGACTGGCAGAGGGACAGAGCACCCTCCCTGCCCTGAGGGGAACTGCTTGCCACATTTAAAAGCCAATGTGTGGTTAACTAATACTGAAAACTGAGTGGCCAGCACAAGAACCAGACACCGAAGAGATGCTTTCAGAGACCTGCAGGCATTATGCCTGCACAGGTGCCATCTGCAGGTGATGGAATAGCTAGGTCAGGAAGGAGACAGCATGGTAATACCCAATCTTCTCTTCCAGATCCTCATTTAGATTTATTTGTTCCATACCTACCACACTTGAAAATAACCTGTGAGTGTTCAGGCCTTAGAAGAGAGTTTATATTTTGGTTCGTCAAGGCAGGATTTTTATCAGTAACAAACATAGACAGTAACTTGTTATTACTCTCAAGAAGTAGTCCCAGGCTGGAGGGAGGATAAGGACATATTCTGCTTACACAAAGCAGCACAAGCTGCAGTCAGGCACTCCTCTGAACTTTCTCAGGTTGTGGAGCCAGGCACCTTCAGCAAAAGCTGCAGGTCTTCCCACTACAACCACCTATGTACCTTTGGGTACCTGGGGCTTAGACCCTACAGCAACAGCATTAAACTTCTAAACAGCATGTAACTTCTAAACAGCATTAAACTTCTAAACACCTGTAGCAGAGAAGGCAGAAAAAAATAAACATTCCACAAAAAATGAGATTGTTCAAAACAGAACTAAGGACTGAAATACAATCTGTTCTCAGAGTCGTTATACAACTAAAGAATTCTACATATGTGCATATACACACACACTCAGATGCATTGGTTTTAAGAGTTTTCTATGGGATAAGAAAAAAAATAATTAGAAAACTCACAATGTATTTTTAATAGATTTCATATTTTTGCTACAACCTCTCCAAGAGAAGGTCATGAAAAGTTTAACAAGAAAACTTCAATACTTCTGCTGAAGAAAATTATATTTCCTACTTAAAGCTCTCACCTCCAGAGCCATCTGCATACTTACATCACATCATACAGTGACATTTGTGAGAGGGTTAGTTACCTCTCCTATATTTCACCTTGCTCTACTGTCCATCCACTGTAAGCCCAAGTGTCTTCCTTCAAGCACCTGCTGTCTCAGCAGCCTGATCCCTCATATTTTAGTGTGCTTCATGTATTCTGCCTTTATCAGTACAGCAAGATAGACTACAAAATGTTCTTTCCTATAAAAAAGAATGATTTGGGCCTGTCTTAGAGGCAATGAAAATGATTTTATGGGTCTGGAGCTGTTAGAATTCCCTCTGCTGCACAGCTCTGCCTCAAGCACTGCGGCACAGTGATGCCATCTGCTTACAGCAGCGAGATGCACCCACTGTGCACACCCCAGCCTCTGCACCACGGCTGCCACCACCAACCTGTGAAAGATGTAATCTGCTCTGCCTCTGGCATGACGGGGAGGAATCCTCAGACTTGAAACACTCGGGGTATTGCTGCTGAGTGAAGGGAGAACTGAAACGCCCAAGCTCTTCTTAGAGGGCAAAAAAAGCAACCAAAGAATTGGAAGAAGATGAGGCAGAGGATTTCTTTCAAATTACCCTTTGAAAGTGTGGTTTGGGTTGGTCTTTTTTCAAAGGTGTGAAAATCTGGGCCCTGATTTGAATGGTGAACAAAGTGGAGGTTAGCATGAGAGAGAGAGAAAAAGCTCTTGCGTGGGCAGATGGGGAATTAATTCCTCCAGTATAGAAGTAATATGAAAAAGGTCTATGGATTTACTTTCCCATTCTTGTATGGATACCTGCTGTTTTCCAAGGAGCTAGAGACAAGAGTGGGCACCTTTATTTCACTTGGGCCTATATGAATTCCCAAAGCCCTATCATAAAAGAGATTTGTGCTGTGTAAATGCTTGACTTCCATTACATATGTAATCTGTGGTTTTTATTTATAAAAATGCTTAACCAGCTCTCTAGCCCCACAGAGGAGGACATGTCCACAACTACAGAAGGGTGTGATTGAGGGACTGAAGGTCATTTAACTGAGGACACAAACACCTGCAGCATCTCCTTCTCCAATATTTTGATTAAAGAAGAAACTAGGGAGGAGTGTTGCCCATCTCCCTGAGGAAGAGAGGCAGTATCACCTCATACCTGTAAGGACAGGCTGGCACATTAACACATCGTATTGTTTAACTCCCTTAGGTATGGATAGCTAAAGGAAATCTTCTTCTAATTAAGAGTCGAAAATCAAGTAATGAAGTCTTGTTTTCAGTCATTGTATCTGTTACTCCTATTGCTGAACAGCAAGGGATTTGCTCTCCATCTCTGAATGAGGCAATTACATCTCCAATTAAAGGTGTCTCAAAATTGCTAGCCCCTCAAAATTGAAGATTTTTGTCCAAAAGCTACAAAAACATCTTATAAGCGCTCATGGCTCATTTCCAACAAGCATCTGTAGGGCATACAGAGATTAAGACTTATAAAAATCCACTGGAAAAGAAAACTCCTACAAGTGAGCTGCATGTTGCAGGCTACAGAAAGCCATATCATCCCAGCTCTGAGGAGAAGCCATCTAGCTGCAAATGCAAACATGAGAGCATGTTTCAACCACATCTTTTCTGTCCTCTAGTGTCAGCTTTTACTGATTAACAGAATCAGAATAAGCCTTATTCTGTGGTCCATTTTAACTGGCTTTTTTAAAGCAAAATAGTACCTGTCCTATTGTGAATTGGCAAGCATACATCTCAAAAGAGGCCAAGTTTTAATGGGAAAACATCAGCTTTACCCAAACCTAACTGCAAACTTTCAAACAGCATCATTTCAGTACATAAGACAGCCTGCAAACCACAGAGGATTTACTTCAGGGGAGAACCACAGCAGAACAGAGAACACAACTGATTTTATTTCCATAAACTTTTCTTTAAACAAATGCTGTTGTATGCAGAGAGTTTGTGTAGCTAAAAATATGTCAGAATGGTCTTGCCCTCCTTGATTTACAACAGACCTATCCATGCAGGCTGTTCTGCTTAAGAACATGATTAGCCAAATTCCAGCTTACAGCAGACTGCCATTTCATGCATTTTATGAGTACAGGCATGTATTGTATCAAAGTAGTTCCATGAACAAGGTAATTTTCTCTGCATTTAGGTGCTGCCACAGTAAAGTATTTTTAAAAAATCCCAGAATACTTAGGTACACTAGTTGAGAAAAACAAAGCCATATTAATAGTAGTTCCACGAAAGCTGTAAGCAGAGGAGGAGCCGAACAAGCAGAAGATCTCGAGCACCCTCTTCTGGCTTGTAGAGCCTGCAGGCGCCGCTGCAAAAACCTCCCTTCTGCTCGAATTACATCGATAGCCCTAGGTAATTAACACACCAGTAAGGGGAGTGACGGAGTGCTAGTGCCCTCTGCAGCACTGACTTATATATGTTATCCTCTTGTTTTGAAATTTTCAGGAAGAAATTTCAACAGTAGTGGGGTCTTTCCTCACACCCACCATGCATTGGCACATGATGGCAACAGCAGCCAGAACATTGCTTCTGCTGGGCACCCCTAACCTTAGAGCTGCTATGAAATACCTTTCCCGGGTCCACAGTGCTCCGTGGAGCAGGGGCTGAGCGCACTCAGCACCCAGCTCCCCCACCACCAGGTCCATCAGCTCACATCCCAGTAAAGCCAACAACACCGTGTCCCCTGCCCCTCCGCAGCTCTGCCAAGATTGCCATCGTTTCACAGGTCACCAAAAAGGTTTCAGCTTTGCTGTGGCTTGCCACATATTAGTTAATGAAATCTGTCCATCCTGGTTTGGTAAATCCTAATAGCTACCTCATATAGCAGAGAGGGGTTCTATCATCTTTTTTTAAAAAAATTAACAGTGAAATTGTGGCAGTACCAGGTTCCTTTGTTCAGCTTCCCTGCCTCCCCCATCCACATACCACTGAGCAAAATTCACTGCTCGGCTGGTGAATTTCACCGACGTTTCCTCCACATGCTTCCATGATTACTCTTTGACAGGGCTTAAACACCCTGTAAAGTACTCAGGCATCCACTTGTCCCCTTGCAGGCATTTGATGCCTGCACCAGGTACAGTCTGCCCTATACAATAGTAAGCACTCACCTTCCATCAGTCACAGAACCACAGAAAAAAGCTGAGTTTAGAAGGACCCACAAGGACAACTGAGTCCAGCTCCTGGCCCTGCACAGCACCATCTCCAAGAGTCACATCATGTGCCTGACAGAACTGTCCCAATGCCTCCTGAAATCTGTCAGGTTTGCTGCTGTGACCACTTCCCTGAGGAGCTGTTTCAGTGCCCAAACACCCTCTGGGTGAAGAACCCTTTCCTAATATCCATCCTAAACCTCCCCTGAGAAGGCCATTGCCTCGGGTCCTGTCACTGGTCATTCAGAGAGGAGATCAGTATCTGTCTTTCCTCTTTCCCTCACGAGGAAGTTGTAACTGCAGTGAGGTCTCCCCTCAGTCTCCTCCAGGCTGAACAGACCAAGTGACCTCAGCTGCTCCTCACATGCTTCTCCTCAAGGCCTGTCACCAGGCCTTGTTGCTCTTCTTTGGACTCTAATATTTTAGTATCTTTCTTATACTGTGGCACCCAGAAGTGCCCCCAGCACTGGAGGTGAGGCTGCCCCAGTGCAGAGCAGAGCAGGACAATCCCCTCCCTTGCCTGGCTGGTGGTGCTGTCCCTGATGCCCCCAGGACACGCTTGGCCCTCCTGGCTGCCAGGGCACTGCTGGCTCATGTTCAACTTGCCACGGACCAGAGCCCCAGGGCCCTTTCCATGGCACTGCTGTGCAGCCTCTCATCCCCCAGTCTGTCTGTACATCCAGGGCTGCCCCATGCCAGGTGCAGAATCTGGCACCTTCCTTTGTTGAATTTCATATGGTTGGTCCTTCTCCTTGTAGCTTCTCCTCCTCCCCCAGGCACGTTTCTGAGCTGGGGTGTCACTGTCTGTCCTCACAGCTCTACCCCTGCGTGCCCCCACAGCCCCACCAGGCAGAGCAGACCCAGCAGTGGATCCACAGCTGCAGCCCAGCTGCTGGATCCACTGCTGAAGCTCCTCTACTCAGCACAGCCAAGCTGACCATCCTTCATTTTGCCCAACTGTTTCCACCACCCAGACATGAGAGCTATGCCTCTGCAGAGTCCTCTTCACCCCTGGCTCTCACTATTTCTTCAGAAACTGCTTTCTACTGCTCATTAGAGAAGATTCTGTTCCAGCCTTATCTCTCCACCCTCACTCTGCGAAGAGAGCTCTGCCTGTAGCTGCCACCTGCCTTTGGGCATAGGGGAAAGAAGCCAATAAGTCCTAGCGCATGAAGGTGTCTTGTCTGTGTCCTGCTCCCTCAGTCCAAGCACAGCAGGTTCTTTTGCTACCAGTTGGCTGTCTCTGCATCACAAAATCTACTAAAAATTCAAAGGTGAGGCCATCTGCCTTTCAGAAATTTTAATAGCAACCAAAAATTCAAATACAAACCAAAAAAAAAGACATCCCAGGAAAAACCAAAACAGAAACAAGCAAACAAAAACCCAGTAACAAAAAGCAAAAACAAAAACATAAACAAAAACTCAAACTCAAACAAACCACAAAAAATACAACCCAAACTAAAAGGTGAAGAAAAAAAAAGGTTTAACCTATATTGTGGCTGCCCAGTGTTGACCTAGGCCAGACTGTGCATAATTTTTTTTTTTTTTTACTCCATTTCAGTCAAGTACCAGTTCCCCCTCCTCAGAGAGCTCTGGCCTCTCTCCCCACTCCCACCCTACTCTTGCAGTGATGCATCTCTTAGATAGGTGCACTCCTACACCCGGGGTCACTTAGAGGATGCCCTCTGAATGTCGGACCCCACAGAATTGTGTCTGCTCCTAAAAATACCTTAGCAATTTTACAGAAGCGCCAGCTTTTTTCTCATCTTTTCTTCAGTCTTAATTTTCCCATTCATATGACAGGAAACTAATATCAGGACCACCTTTGACAGGGCTTTAAACTAGGTTTGAAGGGGAAGGGGATGCAGCTGGGCTCTCTGGAAGCAGACCCCTGAGTTAGGGGTGAAATCAGCAGCCCAGCTGAGGTGCATGTATACCAATGTGCACAGCCTGGGCAACAAACAAGAGCTGGAAGCCCTGGTGCAAGAGCAGAGCTATGATGAAATTGCCATCACAGAAATGTGGTGGGATGACACACACAGCTCTGCACTGGATGGGTACAACCTCTTCAGAAGAGAGAGGAAAGGGGGAAGAGGTGAAGGGATGATCCTTTATACCAGGGAGGCTTTTGATGCTGTGGGTATTGAAACTAATGATGATCAGGCTGAGTGCCATTGGGTAAGAATTAGGGGGAACGCCAACAGGCTGGCATCCTACTGGGAGTCTGTTATCATCCACCCAACCAGGATGAAGAGGTGGACAACTTATACTATAAGCAGCTGGATAATGTTTCAGACTTCAACCTACCAGACCTCTGTTGGGAACTTAATACAGAGAAAAGAGGCAGTCCAGGAAGTTCTTAGAGTGTGTGGAGGAAAACTTTTTGTTGTGGCTGGTGGGTGAGCCCACCAGGAGAGGGGCTGTGTTAGACCTGTTGTTTGCAAATAGAGATGGGCTGGTGGGAGATGTGGTGGTTGGAGGCCACTTGGGGCAGAGTGATCATGAAATTATAGAGTTCTTGATATTTGATGAAATCAGAAGGAACATCAGTAGACTCTTACACTGGACTTCCAGAGGGCAGACTTTGGCCTATTTAGGTGACTTATTCAGAGAGTTCCTTGGGAAGCAGCCCTTAAAAACAAATGAGTCCAGGAAAGGTGGGCCTGCTTCAAAACAGAGATCCTGAGGGCACAAGAACAGACTGTCCCCATGTACTGAAAGATGAGACAATGAGGCAAATGTCCAGCTTGGATGGGCAAGGAGGTTTTGAAGGAGCTTAGGAATAAAAAGAGGATGCGTGATCTTTGGAAGGAGGGTCAGGTCTCTGAGGAAGAATTCAAGGGGGGTTGCTAGGGCACGTAGGAAAAAAATTAAGGAGGCCAAAGCCTTTTTACAAATATATTAACCGCAAAAGGAAGGGTAAGACCAACATTTGTTCTCTACAGCATGTGGGAGGGAACTCAGTAACTGCAGTTGAGGAGAAGGTAGAGGTGCTTAATGCCTTCTTTTCCTCAGTCTTTAGTGGGAAGATAGCTTGTCCTCAGAACAGCTGTCCTCCTGGGTTGGTAGATGGTGTCAGGGAGTAGAATGGTCCCTTTGTTATCCAGGAGGAGGCAGTCAGAGAACTGCTGAGCCCCTTGAATGTTCATAAATCCATGGGCCCAGATGGAATCCATTTCAGGAGATGAGGGGGCTGGCAGATAAGCTTGCAAAGCCACTCTCCATCATTTACCAGCACTCCTGGCTCACTGGTGAGGTTCCAGAGGACTGGAAGCTGGCCAGTGTGCCTGCCATTCATAAAAAGGGTGGGAAGGAGGATCCTGGCAATTATAGGCCAGTTAGCCAGATTGTACCAGGTAAGGTTATGGAGCAGTTTATACTGAGTGTCAGCACACAGCACTCACAGGATGGCCATGGTGTCAGACCCAGCCAGCACAGGTTTAGGGGGGCAGGTCGTGTTTGACCAACCTGAACTCCTTTTATGACCAGGTGACTGCCTGGTGGATGCAGGAAAGGCTGTGGATGTTGTGTACCTGGACTTCAGCAAGGCCTTGGCACTGTCTCCCACAGCACACTCCTGGAAAAGCTGCAGCCCACGGCTTGGACAGGAGCACTCTGTGCTGGGTTAGGAACTGGCTGGATGGCCGGGCCCAGAGGGTGGTGGTGAATGGTGCTGCATCCAGCTGGGGGCTGCTCACTGGGGTGTCCCTCAGGGGTCTGGGCTGGGGCCAGTTCTCTTCAATATCTTTATTGATGACATGGATGAGGGGATTGAGGCTTTCTTTAGTGAATTTGCAGATGACACTGAGCTGGGATCGTGTGTCGATCTGTTGGAAGGTGGGAGGGCTCTGCAGAGAGACCTGGAATGATTGAATGGATGGGCAGAATCCAACAGGATGAAGTTTTAACAAGTCCACTTGTCAAGTCCTGCATTTTGGCCACAATAACCCCCAGTAACGTTACAGGCTGGGGATGGTGTGGCTGGACAGTGCCCAGGCAGAAAGGGACCTGGGGGTACTGCTCAACAGCCGGCTGAACATGAGCCAGCAGTGTGCCCTGGTGGCCATACAGGCCAGTGGCATCCTGGCCTGTGTCAGGAACAGTGTGGCCAGCAGGAGCAGGGAGGTCACCCTTCCCTGTACTCGGCACTGGTGAGGCAGCACCCTGAGTGCTGTGTCCAGTTCTGGCCCCTCAGTTTGGGAAGCACCTTGAGACACCTGAGCAGGTCCAGAGGAGGCAACGAGGCTGGTGAGGGGCTTGGAACACAAACCCTGTGAGGAACGACTGAGGGAGCTGAGGGTGTTTAGCCTGGAGAAAAGGAGACTCAGGGGCGACCTTATCACTCTCTGCAACTCCCTGAAAGGTGGCTGTAGTCAGGTGGGGGTTGGTCTCTTTCACCAGGCAGCAAATGACAGAACAAGACAGACTTAAGCTGCAGCAAGGGAAATATAGGTTGGATGTTAGGAAAAAGTTTTTTATATAAAGAGTGATAAAGTACTGGAATGGTCTGCCCAGGGAGGTGGTGGAGTCACCATCCCTGGATGTGTTTAAAAAAAGACTTGATATGGCACTCAGTGCTGTGGTTTAGTTGAGGTGCTAGGGCATGGGTTGGACTTGATGGTCTTAAAAGTATTTTCCAACTTCATGATTCTGTGATTTGTCAAGTGGCACAAGAAAGGTATTCAAAGAAAATTAAAGTCAAGATTATAAACAGAGAACCTTGCTGAAAGCCAGGAAGCACAAGCACATGCAATCTTCAAGCCCTCCCAGGCATGTGTTACTGTTACGTTTTTAATTGCACAAGCACATACCACTCACCTGGCAGGACATCAGGACATCTGCCTAACTCAGTATTTGGTTTTGACTTACTTAACACGTCATCCCTGCCATGCACAAAACACAGAACTACTCCCCTCCTCTGGTACTTCTGTGCTGAGTCCTTCAATGTTAACTTACCTTTGTATCCTTGTGGTTAGCCAGCAGTATGGTCCATTTTCTTCAAGTCAGTAAATTACCAAGGTTAAGGTAAGAATTTGCACAAACAGCCACTAAAATCAGGATCTTGCTTCCTCATTGCTAAACCTGGCATATCACGATCTGCTTGTTCTCCCAACACTAATCAAAAAAAAGGAACAAGAAATAAGAGAACCCCATCAAACCTCTACATGAACCAGTGAAGACGTTAACTTTCTTACAATGAAACAGCATAATATGGGATCATCACATGCAACAGAAGTTGGCTGTAATCTAACACAAAACCAGCCACCAACAGGCAGGGAGAATGCTTCTCTGTCATCAGAAGACTTACTTTCCAACTACATAATCAGGACAAACTTATTGCAGACCTTTACTTTTCAAAATTATGAGACTGTTTGCTCCCATTTGCCCTCATCACTGAAAATTTTTACCCCCTTTTGTCTCTAAGTTCTCAACAAGTGTACCTGCTTTGGCACATCTGCTGGGCTCTGCCAGCCTGCAGCTGCATGCTGAGGGGCTTGGTCAGACAGGGAAATCTGGTCCCACAGTATATTCAGCAATAAATGACCAGGAACAGGTTCTTCCAGTGGAAACATAAGGTAACCATAACCACAGCCAGTGGAAACATAAGGTAGCCAGTACTACCAGTTTCATCTACAACAATGTGCTTGTTTTTCAGCAGTTTATAAAAGGAAAGACAAAAAATCAAATAATACTAAGTTATCATTTATGTGGAACACTAAGATACTTACAAATTGCATTGTCAGAATAACTAATTCTTTTATCTCAATTATGAAAATGCATTTATTCTGTACAAAGATTATTTGTGCATGCCCACTTTGGAGGTGGACAATAAAAAAAAATGAAGCAAAGAAAATAAATGTTCATGTGAGGGTTTAGGAAAATATCTGTGTAATTTACATTCATACTTGAACTTCTTTTTGAAACAGCTTTCCAATGCATAAAGTAGTGTTTCTCAGCTTCTGGTAATGAAGCTTTGCATATACAGTGGCTTGACTCAGCAGGCTGCTTATAGTGTATGTCAGTTCCTTACAGATCAGCTCATTTCAGACAGCTTTCATTTTCATTATCCTTACAAACAACATGAATTGTTACCTAAAGCAATGTTGTAGGAAAATAAAAAATTAACCCAGTCGTTGAGGAAGAGGCCCCTTCAGCCTGGCTTTAATTTAAGGCAGGAAAAAAATGTGATGCTCATGACAAGAACATCAGTAAAACCAAGCACAAATGGCAAACAGAGAAAATAAGTTACTGCTAACAATTCTACAATGTCCCCTTGTATTACACTCAAATTCTAATAGAACACATCCATGCCACACAGTGTGTGCACATGTATGCTGAACAACTCAAAACTCTCTTTTTCACCTATCCATGATGCAGTCACTTAAGCCCAGACAGGAGGCTCCTTGACTTGCTTCAGGAGTCCTCAGCAGAAAGCAAGGGGAGATGGAATACACAAGTGTCAGAACTCAGTACATCCCTCTGGGTGTCCAGAGTTGCTGAGGACCCCGCTGGGGGGCTCGGAGACCCTGGCACACAGCCCAGAACACCTGCAGGTTTGATTATGATCCCTGGAGCAAGTTACCAGCTTTGTATGAGGACCTGAAAGTCACAGAAGTTTAAATAGTATAATAATAAAATTATCACAGGGTGAAAATGTAGATTTTTGGATTTTTGGTATGAGGGTTGTGGGGACAAGATGGAGGAACTTGGGGGTGTCTAGCCTTTCTTCTTCTTCTTCTTCATTTTCTGTAGTGATGCTGGCACTTTGGGATTGGTTTAGAGTAGAAGTGCACTGTCTAACATAGGTGATAAGTATTGGGAATTAAGTGTAAATATGATATACGTAGTTTGTAGTATAAAAGAACAACACCACCTCAGGGGCAGTCAGAGTGCCTTTGGCTGCCTTGCTGAGCAGACCTTGGCTGGGCAGAAAGAAAATTTTATAGATAAGAGTTAATAAACAACTTCAAGACCGAAAACTGAAGAGCTCTGACTTGTTCTTCAGACACGTGGGCCGAAACAGAGACATCCTGCACATCTCGGGGCAGCAATTAACAACCATCTACCCGAGACATAAGAATAGCACAGAGCCCCCAGACTTTAAGCTATCACACAAAAGGAACAAGGAAGCCACAATACTAAAGCCACCATGCTAGATTAAGCTGGATCAGAGCTGCACACCATCTCCTGTACTGGCTACACCGAGTAGATGACTGGAGGAAAAGCTGTACCACCTTCCCTGACACAACTCTGGTAACACTAAGGCAACACCAGGCACCCTCTGGGTTCAGAGCCAGCCAGGAGCCCTGTGTTGGTACCTAATGCACAGGTCTGTTTCAGAACCTACAGGCTTAGAAGATCACAACCCAGGACAGCACACCACCAGCCTGTTAAACTAGTAAAACGAAATAGCTCAGGTCACCAGGCTGGTCCAAGTTCTCAAGCATGTGCAATTTCCTGCAACAGTTCTCAAATCTGACACTTCCTGACAGAATGAAAGGAGTTTGTTTCCCTTTGCTTCCCAAGCTGAAACTTAGTAGTGTCTTCTTAGTACTCACAGAAAGAGTTCTCTCCCCACATCTCCTAAGGGAACTCAAGTTCTCCCATATTGACCCAAGCTCCATCAGTCTGTTAAGCAGATGCCTGCCTGGACATCAGCAAGCATCACTTACCAAAAATACTCTTTCACTTCAAAGCTGTATCTTTCATCTGCATAGAAGACAAAACTAAATGAGCACTTGCTCTCCAGGTATGGAACCGCATTTCTCTATGAAAATCATGCCAGTGCCAGGGAAATAAATAGCTGCATACTAAGAATATCCAAGAAGAATGAAGTCTACGTAGCAAGCCTACTTGGGTATCTTTTCAGGAATTTAAGGAATGCATGCTGCTACAGGCCTGTGAGACCTCCCACATCCATCAGATGATCTGATCTGCACAAGGGACTACGGTGGAAGCAGACTGTGGTGGACACTGAAGTCAGCAGTAAACTCCACTGACCCACTGGTTGAAGGAGTGAGTTTTGCTTCAGTCTGAAGATCTCCTCCAGATGGCAATCCAGTAAGAGAGACCGACCTCAGAATTTGCTTACAAATCTCCTGAGGAAGTGCAAACCTCCTGTGAGAGAAGAGGTTTTGGCACTATCCTGTGCCCCATCCAGAGCCAGACTGCTCTGCAGATCACTTCCAGTGCTGGTTTAGCAAATGCATTGCCAGGTACCTCTAAGGACAGCTGCAGAGTGATCCAGGCTACAAAACAAACCTCATTCAGTTTGCAATAAAACTCACTGATGACCAAGAACAACAGCATAAGGAAAGATGAACAGCTAGTCAGCACATTTATTATCCTAATGAGCCAGTAACCCTTGGTGCTCAAGTGCAATAATCCTTAATCAGATCAAAAGTTCCCTGCAGCTCAGTAACTTACCTCAGCTGCTGCCTAGCAGCAAACTGAAAATGGATAAACAAAGGCATCCTTGACTAAACTCTACTTCCAGATTCTAGTAGCCAGTAGTTTAAATGCATTTACTGAAAAATAGATATTCTTTTAAAAAGAAACACTAAAGTTGAAGTCCCCCATCTCAAATCAAGCAGATGTTTATCCCTCACAGGCAACTGTAGAGGAGAATAAAAATTAATTTCCTTCACACTTGGTAACATTTCTCAAAGACTGGGATGACCATTAAAATCTTCTTCAGACTCTTGACAAGGCCCAACATGAATCAGTGGACAACTTTACTGTAGTTTTAACACTTTTCCACAAAGACAACTAGCTTCTTTTACACCTTAAGAGAGAGAAAGGCCCTGTACAAGCCAATAAGGGAGGCCTCTGGTCTTTCTGAATGAGGTGAAGGATCGCCAGCTCCCCACCATAAACTTAGGCACCCTCCATGCCAGCAGCAGGCAGAGAGAACATTCTCCATCAACAGCAGATCAGAAAAACCAGTGAGTGACTGATCACTACTGTTTGCTTTTGAAGAGGGTTGGAACAGGGAACCAGGAATACATGGTTCTCTGCCAGTAAAGCCAGGAAGATGAAGAGAAGTGTGACTTCAAATCATGTCTGCATGCAGCCACCTGTGATTAACACCACTGAAGTCAAGCTCTGTTAACCCAGCACTGACAAAGTATCTCCAAAGCTTACTAGTGCCCTCTAAGGAAATGGGCAAGTTTAGTCACCAACTTCTCAATCCTTTAACACAGACACCTGCTGAAGCAGAAAAGCAAGAGAGGACTTATTCTGGGAATGGATCATGGCTTATGTATAAGAGAACAAAAAGGCCAATGCACTACTTAAATTGCCCTGGAAAAGGAACAAAGTCAAAGATGCATAAGGTTGCATTGTTAAATACTAGAGAATCCAATTTCGTTCTTCTCTACATCATCAAGCACTGAAAAAAAGGAAGATGAACAATAAAATGCTTTCATACATTTTATGGAAGTATACTACAAAAACCAAACATTGTTTTGAGTGACATTTCCCAGGAAAAAAAAAACTAAAAGAGTTCCCACAGTAAGTGACTAAAAGTTTCTTAAGGTGACACAGTAGATGACAGATACTCTACTCAGCTTTGTCACAAGCAAATATAACATAAGGGAATCCAGTTCCTCAGTGGAAATATCAAATCTCACCCATTCCCACACTGCCATGAAGGGCCAACAGAAGTAACAGAGTAGGCAGATAACCACTTAAGCCAGGGGCCACACACACTTATGAGGAGTCTCTGAACTGGTAGAACCTACCAGAAATTAATCCACAAGTATCAGCAGACACAAGAGGAGAAACCAGACAGAGAAAAGTTATGAAGGCTATAAAAGTGTTTCATTCTACAAAGCAAAACCACTGCCCAATTCCTGTTACCTGCTTTGCCCACAGTTCATTATAATCAGCGCTTCCATTATCAGTTTCAGGATATAAAAGAAGTAGCAAGAAGTACCAAGTACTAGCAAAGAAGAAGTACCAAGTATGACTAGTACTCCTACTTCCTCTAAAGATAATTTTCTCAGTTCCAACTTGTAAATTTCCAAAGTCTATACAATTTTAACACAGCTCTTCTATAATTACATTAACTTCTCAGAGAGTTAATTCCTGAGGTGACTGAAATAAAGTAAAACTGAATAAAGAAGGGGGAGAAGCCTACACCCCACTTTGAGAAGTGCCAAGAAAAAAACATTTTCACTTCCTATTAAAACAGTGCATCCACATATCACTATATAATTAAGCTAGGCAGAAGATCCTGTTTATAGTATGTAAAAACCAAAAAGTGAACTAACTACAACCATGTGTCAAAGTCAGTAAAAAAAAAATCAGGAGAGGGAAGGAAAAAGGTGTATAAGGCAAGCAGGTAGGAAAAACATCATTACAGATATGGCAGTTTTCTTTTTAAAAAAGAAACATTTTTATCCTCTTAAACTGAGATTAGAAATTGAGTATTTAAATACACCATGCCAAAATTAACTACATCAACATTTGCAAGCAGCTTCTAATACAAAAACTGACCTCTTGAAAAGAAATATCTATTTAAATTAACAATAAATAAAAAAGAGAAACATACCAAATTTGGCCCAAAATTTATGCCACCTTATAAAAAGAGTATTTTCCTAAAGAAATATGGACAGAATCTCAACTTTATAAATATTTTTGCTTTCAAGTTCTAAACTGCAAATAATTTACTATAAGAAGTAGTAGAATTCAAAAACATCTTGACAGGGAAGTGTCTATATATACATATACATATATATATATATATATATGTGCTATATTATAAACTTATGCAACATCCCCAAAAGCAGTTGTGCTTATGAATTAATGCTACACAACTTGTACAACTGTGGACAACAT
This sequence comes from Molothrus ater, assembly GCF_012460135.2. Lineage (NCBI taxonomy): Eukaryota > Metazoa > Chordata > Aves > Passeriformes > Icteridae > Molothrus > Molothrus ater. The sequence continues at coordinate 17,993,014 of NC_050511.2, read as the reverse complement.
TTAAAGAACTACAATAAACCAACTAAAACTATAAATAATACAATATTGGTTTTTAAATGTGAGATCAGAAAGAAAAAGTCTTATACTGAGCAAGCAAAAGAGGTGGTTATTGCACACATATACTTCTGCTGCTATAAAAGCAAGATCTAATGATGAAAGTATTTTTACTTTGCACTGAAATGCACAACTGCACTGCTGCCAGAGTACATGTAATATAAATGTTACTTTGCACTGAAATGCACAACTGCACTGCCAGAGTACACGTAATATATGCAAACAAACTTAGCTGTCTTAAAAACAATACCCGTGATGCTATGCACTGAGACAATACTCTGTAAATCAGTTTATTTCCCATGTAATTCAATCCAGTCACTGTAATGATTTTTCCACATGTCGAATAGTAAAATCAAACTGCTTATTTTCCCACAAGTCACTGTGAGAATAAGGGTCTTGCTATACCCCTTAAAGCTTTCAGTTTAAAAGTTAATTCTAGAAATTTGGAACTGTAACACCAGGGTCTTTTGCCATTAATAACAACGACAACACAACCAATGGCTGAAGAGCAGTTATTTGTAGAACAGTTCAACAACTCAGTTAAGGAAGAGTTTTAGTGCACTTTGCTCATTGTAGCCAACATGCTACATTGCCCTTTTTGCGTACAAAGTGGACTCACTGATTTCCACTGTAAGAAAAAAATGACTTGGCAAGCAAAACACTGTGTCAGGCTGCCCTTTTCTTCCTCAGACAATTTAAGACAGAAGTTTTGCAAGACATTACACAATTCTTTGCTTTTATTATTAAGTGAGAAACTCTGATTTGTAACATTGTCACACTGCTAGTCAGAAATGCTTCAGTGATGGAAGTCAACACTGGGTCAACACAAGGCCTCATTCTACAACATTCGTTTACAGAGAACTTATAATGATTTTCAACACACCCAACAGAACATTCCTTGCTTCCTTCAGAGGAAAGTCCCATTATTCTTTCTGTAGTGGGCATGTTACTACATAAATGACAATTTTTGTTCTTGGACAAAACATCCCCAATCTTCACAAGAACAAATGGACTTCTACAGATGTTACAGAAGTCTTCACACATCATCATCATCTGATGTATCACTGCTGCTTGTCTCAGAATCCTCATTCTCCAGAGCAGGTTTGAAAGTGCTGTTTTTCCAGGAGCCAAATTTAAAATTACAGATGAGGCCATTTTTCAAAATGCCATTTTTCCGAAGGCCATTTTTTTGTAACTGAAATGTGAAAACATGACACATTTAGAGAAAGAAAATGCCAAACACAACAATCTGTTGCAATTCAATACTCTTTGCATCTTCACCTCTGGGCTACACTGGATCCACAGCTTTTCATATGTACACAGAAAGGATAACTGCCCTGTGAGCCTTCACCTCTGGCCAGCCACCTGTATCCCAGTGTCTCCAGTTGTGCTGAACTCCTGCAGTCAATGAGAGCTCACCCTGTTCTCACCCATGTCCCCACACATCTCGCCCCAGAGATCCTTTCTCCCTAATGGTCTCTCCCTGCAATCCAGTCCCCTTTCCCACAGTGCTGCAAACATCTGTGCTAAGAAGGGCAAAGGACAATAGGGAAGGCGTCCAGAAGAGATGCTGCAGCAGAGCGGAATTTCCAATCTCAGCAATTGGAAATTCAAAGACACTGAAGAAAGGAAACAGCTGACTCTGCAAAAAAGAAAGGAATTACCGCATTTTCAATATCATGCAGAATGTGCGCACTAAAACAAGCACTTGAAATTTTAATATTCCAATATTAAATTATTAATATTTCAAATAATATTGGAATTACCAAATGTTCACACTATTCTCATTTCTGACTCTTTCTCACTGACCCCACCAGGTCTACTCAACACTCCTAATAAAAAAAAATTAAAAAAAGATGGGGAAGCCTGTGCACTTCTACCCCAACAATACTACACCCTACCCTTCCCTTGATGCTTAGTGAATAGGCCTGAGCTACAGTCAGCATTGGTACCCGATTTTTCTGAAGCAACTGTACTTCCAAAAGCACAGTAATGAAATGGTACCGCAACAGCAACATCCCTAATGATCAAAATTACTGCAGATCCTCCTCAAAGGAAGGCAACTAGGGTAACTAACTGCAGGTTTATAATGGAAAATTAACTTTGTTTTACCTGTTCACTAATGACTTGAAACTCCCTCATCTCATCCTCAGTTAGTGGAGCACATGTTTCATCATTTTCACTGTCTTCCTGCCAGCCCATCTCCTTTAACAACCTTTAAATTAGGAAGGACAACATTAGGAATTTACTACACACACTCAAACATTTCAAGCTCTGCCTACATACATGTCTGAAGACCTGTAACAAATTCATTGATTAATCAGCCAGAATTTTTTCTTAAACAAACTCTTACATAAGTGTGAGTTCAAAGTCTTGTAAAAGCTATGTAAAGCACAGAAGCTGAGTTTTCAGGTCCCTTAAAGATGACCCTATCCAACCACCATATGTGGTAAACTTTCTTTACTTAAAAATTGGATGTAAATCAGTACACAGGTCTAAGAAACAAAGTATATCTCATGTTAAATTAGTACATGTCTAAAAGATAAATTTTACTTTAGTCAAGAAACATTTTATGCTTTCTCAATTTTCAGATTCTGACTTCTGCACTAGCAAGAATTTATGAACATGATCAGCTACCATGAAGAAACACTTTATGTTTTATATAGTACATACCTATGCTCTGCCTCAAGTGAGCTGGAAAGAACATTTGCCTGAGGGAAAGCTGAAGACTGAATGATTTGCTGAGGTGTAATTGAAGCATTGCCATTCTCCTGCGGAATCTCATTTTCAAAGTTTCGGTTTATATCTCTCTCACAATGAGGACTGTTGTTGTTATGCAAGCTGAAGGACTCATCATCCTAAATACAAAAATAATTTTACATTACAAAATGTAAAAGTTAATTCTATCCACAAGTACATATCCAGAAGAGCTGCAATTCAGTAGTTCTGTTTAGTTTAAATTAAGTTTAAATGGAGAGACTCTGTACTTCACAGGTAATTCTGTTCTGGCATTTGCAACACTCGCATGCTACAGAATTCCTAAGATACACTACTGATCAAATAATGCAGAAAGCACCTCACAAGCTTTTCCCCAAATTTTTTTCCTGCAAAGTTTCATACTTCTTAAAATTCAAACGTACTTCAGCTGTTCTTCATACTTACAGAAATAATGGGCTGTTGAATTTTTATTGTTCCTAAGTAAATATCAGAGCTGTATGTGGCAGAAGAAGTCTGAAAGTATATGAGTTCTCAAGTTTACTTAGTCTAAGGGACAGGTCACAACACCCATACCTCAAATAGCAAAGTCTCTGCCATGAATTCAGAAAGACTGCATACTGCTCTTTAAATTCAGACAAGCTCACTTACACACACGCACTCAACCCTAGCTTCTCAGGCTGTTGTGAACACCAACTGGAAATGACTAGACATTAAATACAAATCAGGAAGAAAATTTATTTACAAAGATGACTGTTCAGGTTCACTCAAAGATTAAAAGGTCTTTAGTCTATAAATATGAGGTATTTCTTTCTACTCTACTCATTCAGCAAACTGTAATTCATATTTATGAATGAGCCAAATAGCCTCAGAAGTCTTACCAATTGTAAAAACAAAGAAGAGTACAATCATTATTAGTTAACAACTTCTCAATAACAAAATCCCTAAACTGGGCATATAACAGCACTACCCATAGGAGAAGGAAATAATGCAATCTTCTGCATCTGTAAGAAATCATACTTCAGAGCACAGGATCAACACCACCATTGTTTCCCTCCCACTCACATGTTGTCTGCTTTCAGAAATATTAGAACAGTCAGCAAGATATTGTTAAGAACACATATCCCAGTAAACATACATTCAGCTGTCACATTATATGCCTGAAGAATATGTCACATAATTCCAAGAAAAATGTATACATTTACTAAGCAGTTCTATAGGACAAAACAGCTTCTTCCAAGTGTGATTCAGCTGCTGAGTACAATTTGCCTCATTATTTCATAATTCTGAATCTCTAGATGGTTCCTAAGATCTTTCTAATCTTAAATCAAAATCTTTGTGTATTTCCTGAACACATGAACAAAACTATCCCTAATATCCATTTCAGGGTACTCAGTCACAGAACACCTAATGAAATGATGTAGGCTTTTCTTAGCTGACACATTAGTTACACAGTCCCATTACAGCAAATTGCATTTTGCCTGAAATAAGATCAGGGTCAGTAAAGTCAGTCTCACTTTTATCAGCAATGTACACTGGCACTGTTTCCTTTTTAATATCTCAGAAGCCTAATTCGCTTCCTCAAAATCACTTGTTTATCTGGCCGATTTCTAATTTATGGGATTTTTTGTTTTAATAAGACATTTTAAACCACTCATTTACAGCAAACAGGCTTGTAAGCACCTCATTCTGAATAATAAACTACTTATCTTCACCTGGACTATGATAACTGGTATGATAATTTGGTGGTTGGTAGCATTTGACACAAATATTCTCTAGTATCAATTGAACACTGCATAAATCAATTCAGACTGAAAGAAACCTGATGCATATTATACACAGCCATTATAGGCCTTCAAGCTCTCAATTAGTTAGAACCAGTGGTTTATGCATATAGTGAGCTATTGCTCCTTTGATTAGACCAAGAATAGAGAACTTCTGGCTACCTAAACACTAATAAGAAAGAAAATGGTTTGAGAATCATTGAGAAGCAGAACAAACTTTTGTGTTTTATAGGATAACTAGCAGCCAGGGTATGAAACACTGCCCTTCACAAGTCTGTTGGGACTAGGTGGGATTCACACAAAAGTACAGAGGGAGCTGGCAGTTCACTGAGCTACTTTCCATCATTTACCAGCAGCCCTGGATTACCAGAGAGGTCCCAGGCAACTGGAGGTTGGAAAATGTGATGCTCATTTGCAAAAAGTATTGGAAGGAGATTCCAGGGAACTACAGGCATGTCAGACTTGCCGTGGTACCAAGGAAGGTAGGGGCAGACCACTGTGAGTGCCATCACACAGCACATGCAGGACAATCAGGGGATCAGGTGCAGTCAGCACAGGTTTGGGAAAGACAGGTCCTGCTTGGCCAACCTGATCTCCTTCTATGACCAGGGGACTGCTTAGTGGATGAAGAAAAGGTTGTGGATGTTTTCTGCTTGAACTTCAATAAAACCTTTCTTTGACACAGTATCCCAGAGAATTCCGCAGAAGCTGGCAGCCCATGGCTTGGAGAGGGGCACCCTTCACTGGGTAAAAACTGCCTAGAGGGCTGGGCCCAGAGGGTGGTGGTGAGTGGAGCCATATTCAGCTGGTGGCCAGTCATGGGTGGGGCTCCCCAGGGCTCCCTACTAACCACTTTATCAATGATTTGACAAGTGCACCTCAGTCAGTTTACAGGTGACACCAAAATGGGTGAGAATTCTGATCTGCTGGAGGACAGGAATGCTCTGCAGAGGGGTCTGTACAGGATGGATCAACAGGCCAAGGCCAATGGTGTGAGGTTCAACAAGGCCAAGTGCCAGGTCCTGCCCTTGGGTCACAACAGCCCCAGGCAGTGCCACAGGCTGGGCCAGAGTGGCTGGAAAGGACCTGGGGGTGCTGGTGACAGCAGCTGAACATGAGCCAGGCTGTGCCCAGGTGGCCAAGAAGGCCAATGGCATCCTGGCCTGGATCAGCAATGCTGTGGCCAGCAGGGCCAGGGCAGGGATTGTCCCCCTGTGCTGGGCCCTGCTGAGGCCACACCTCCAGTGCTGGGTCCAGCTCTGGGCCCTCACTGCAGGAAAGGCACTGAGGGGCTGGAGAGAGTGCAGAGAAGGGCAATGGAGCTGGGGCAGGGGCTGGGGCACAAGTGCTGTGAGGAGCAGCTGAGGGAGCTGGGGGTGTTTATCCTGGAGAAAAGGAGGCTCAGGAGTGACCTTATCACTCTCTACAGCTGCCTGAAAGGAGACTGTGGCCATGTGTGGCCAACACTGTGACAGGACACAAGAAATGGCCTCAAGTTGTGTCAGGGGAGATTCAGGTTAGACACCAGGAAGACTTTGTTCACAGGAAGACTTTCTGCCACAGGAAGGAAGGGTAGTCAAGCACTAGAATGGGCTGTCCAGGGAAGCAGCTAAGTCACCATCCCTGGAGTTATTTAAAAGCCACTTAGATGTTACACTTGAATACACAGTTTACTTGCAGACTTGACAGTACTGTTAATGGTCCGACTCGATATCAAAGGTCTTTTCCAATATAAATTCATGTATGATTAGTTTACTAAGCCTAATTTATCCTTTTTATTGTTGCTAAAGACACACAAGTACTTAAGTCATCAACATGCACTAACACATACTGCAGAAAGACAAAAAGAAACTACAAAGCAGCACTGGAGGAAGAGTAGTACTTGGAACAATGTTTTTAAATTAATCAAAAGGTAATTCCTTTCCTTCATTTAGGGATCCAAGACCATTACTTAACAGCTATTTACAGCAAAATCAGAAGTAGTTTATTGTTTGTCTGAAACCTACTGGATCTACAGTAAGTATGAAAAAAATTACCTTCTCTTGTCCATCATGATTCTCATTTTCATGTTCCTCTTTCACTCTATCTCTTTTCAATGCTTTCAAAAATTCACTCTTCTTATCAGTCCGCATTCTTGTCAATTTTGTTAAACGAAGCTGACCAGATTTGTCAACAGGGGATGAAGAATTTGACCGATTACACTAGTGAAGGAAGTCAGAAAAAGAAAGAATGTTAGAAATGTGTTCATTCAGAAAAATTTTAATTAAAGACACAGGTATCTGTTCTTTCAGATTTTGCATATATTCACAATCAAAAGTAGAGGGAAGTTCTGTATTTTGGTATAAACAGTTTGTAGATGTAAACCCAGAGATGCAGGTTTATGTGGGCCTTCTAAAACATGTAATACCTTTAGCAGTTTTGAAGCCTAAAAGTATCAGGCTGTATTTTCTAATGTGGGTTTTTATTCTAAATCAAACTTACAAAGGAAACTGCAGTACTTTGAGGCTAGCGATGTGCATTCCACCTTTTCTGAACGTTAAGTTCCAAAAAAACATACTTAATACAATTCTGTACAAAATTTACTGACCATCCTCCCTTAAGCAAATTAAATGTTTTATAAATTTAACTACAGCCACTACTTTACCTCTTTCACTAAATTTTGTGTTACAGCAAATGCCTTGACAGTTGATTTGAAAGGACTGAAACTGCCAACACCATATGCAGATTCATGAGGAAACGCATTCCCAAGTTTATTTTCTTTTGCTTGGCTTTTCCACTGTGTGGGCTAGACAGAAGAATAAACAGAGAAGTAAAGAGTCATTAACTAAAAAGGATTCTTTTCAAGAATCTTCAGAAAAATGATTAAGCAAAAGCAAATCATAACTGCAACCTTAATGTAGTGCAAACATCTGTTTTCTTGTGGAAAAGAGGCTGTTTATGAGCAATTCATCTGCTCATAAATACTGTTCACGCTGTTTATATAAAAACTAAAATTTCAAAACAATTAAGATCCTCATACTTGAGGTATCAAAAATGAAATATGGGACTTCAACAGCTGAAAGTATTATTTTAGATTCAAAATGTTACAGAGTTAAGAACTAATCCACCATATGGCTCTCAAGAGCACAGAAAAATTCCTGAAACAAAAAAATAGAGATGAAGCCAGTGAGAATACTCAGTTAGAGCCTGGTGATAATGCCAGGGTCATGGGTTTGAGTCCATATGGAGCATTCACTTAAGAGCTGGACTTGATGATTCTTGTGGGTCCCTTCCCTAACTCAGAATATTCTGATTATGCGTATGGAAAGTCGCATTTGGAAAGAGACCAGAATGATTCTACTAGGTTATAATGTCATCTCTGTCTATAACTGGGATAAATTCTGAAGGTAATATGCTGACTATACCTCTCTAAAATGTACCTTATTTTGTTCTGTTGAAATCATATATACAAAAGGGACTGCTATTCCATAAATTAAAAAACATCATTTTTACTCTCCCTTGTACAGCTGTTGCACTTCTAAAAAGGGGTAGATGAGAAGCAAAGAGAAACTAAATTATAATTTAAAAAGAAAAATGTAAAAAAAGTTGTTTCTATTCATTTTTGGGGTGTGTTGCAGTTTGCAAGTGTTGAATACATGATAATGTAGGAACAGTATTCTCAGGGATGAAATAAACACACTGAGAATTACAGCATGATGTTTCTAGGCATGTTTTTCATAACACTGGTATCCAATACTCACCTTTGCAGGTGGAGTTACAGGTTTGGGGACTAATCCTTTATAAACACTTGTGCCAGTTCCATTCCTTACGGGCTGCGAGTGAAGGCTTCCCGCTACTGGGAATCCAGATATCCGCAGTTCTTTTGTACTGCCTTTTTTAATGACCAGCATTCTCTGAGATCTAGATTTAGGATTTAAAGGGTACTCTGGAAGAAAAAAAGAAGTGTGTGTGTATATAGATATGTGTGTGTATGTGTGTCTGTGTACACAACTCACTAGTTTTTAGTTCATAAGGTACCGGAACAGCCATCTGATCCAGAGCAAACAGGCATAAATCAGGAACATAAATCAGTATTAGCTCCACAAATAACATACTGTGTGAACCTGGAAAAACACAGATTCTGTTCCTTTTTCTACAGTCATCATTTTAAAAATATTTCACTTGGCAATGCAGGAATTGCACTTTTTAAAAGAAAATATATTCTTCAAAGAAACCTGCTACACATTTCTAGAGACTCCTGTGTAGTAATTCTACAATCAAAATAATGTTAGTTGTTGATAGTTACTCAAACTTCACAAGAGTTTATGGCTTTCATATTCCCCTTAAGATTTCCTCAAGAATAATTAGTTATATATTTATTAACAGCTCAGTTTAGAGCTCTGCACTGAGGTTCTATAAACATGAGACAAGATGTGCACTACACATTAGACCATGGCAATGACCAGTTTCTCTAGCTCCATGCTTCAGATGGACACAATAGAACAAAATTTCTGTATTCACTGGAGAACAAATTAGGAGACATACAAATTAGTCAGCTATCAAACTAGAAAAACTGCCATTTAGCAGCATTAAGGAACATCCATTAAAACGGTTCTAAAATTTTCAAAAAGAAAAAAAATATCTTTTTTTGTACATGCGTTCCAACATTAAGAGCCTTTTCAAGGATTATTTCCTCTCCCTGCAAGCAATTCTACTTCACATAGTCACTATACCCTCTGTTTAAAAAAAAAACCAACAAACCCTTACTTAAAAGAATACATGACTTTTGCTTTATTTAGCAGGTAGATGCTACAAAATAGTTATCATAACTGTAAGTTTAATTCTCATTAAATCTCATGACAAGATTTTTCATAATATTTACAGGCTCCCATCACATATGCACAAGGTAAAATGGAATCTAAAAGATGCCTATGTTTTTAACAGATATTAGAAGGGATTGTAACACTCCTCTATCCTGAATAATTTTTCCTTCTAAAGGGAATAATAACAGCCTTCAGTTTTTCAATTACAAAACAAGACTTTTTATTGAAAGATAGGTTATCACATGAAAGCTGCTAACAACACAAAACCAGAAAGCTGTCCAATTATTTATGATGCTGTAAAGGTTTACAGCAATTAGATATTTATGTTGAGGGGCTGGCCTACATCTAATATTACTTATCATGCAAAAAATACCGGTTAAGTACGAGAAAAGAATCAGCAAACTAAAATACCTTTAAAATCTCAGTATTAGCGGTAGTCTAAGTAGACAAGTAAAAGTTTTCATGTTTAATTAATTTTTTTTAAATAAAGAGAAATGTTTGTATTGTGAGTACATTTACTTTAAAACCCCTGCCATCTGATGCTACCACTTTCTTGGGGTAAACAATTTACAACATAAAGCCCATTAGAAATTGTAAAATGTTAGCCAAACACTCAGGTGAGGATGAGAAAACAATCCAGACTACAGGTCTGCCCAATGTCCCTGCCCAGGATTGTATTGTCATACAAATAATACACAAACACAACCAACATTATAAGACATTTGCTTCCAGAAAGAGACCTTAAATCTCTGCAAGCTAAACTACTCTTCCAGCTCTCCCAGGTTTCTCTCCAAATTCTTCCAACACATTTTACAAAGCCTTCAGCTAGCAATCAATACCACTTATTTAGGTGACCAGCCTTCATTGCACTTCCTCTTGAAAATAAAGGTGAAGATTTCTTGACATCTTTACAAAAAAAGAGGTATACTTGTTCTGGGAAAGAGTATTAGTTGTGGTGGCATCTACAGACTAGCTAACTGATACGCATATGGAAGTGCTACCCTTTAACAAAAAGATACCTACATTGTAATAATATTGAAGTCTTCTCAATCTATACATTTAGAATTCTAAAAAGAGGCTTGTGTTTCAAATAAAACAACTTCAGATCTCTGCTACGTTTTTGCATTTAAAAACAACAAAAATACTCACCCCACACACCTGCAGCTAGAGATTTATTCTGGTTTGATTCCCTCTCATATTCAGGGTTTAAAGACGGCTGAAAGAAAGTTTTGTCATTATTAAAAGAAGTAACCCTTAAACTGTGGGATGAATGAACTAAAGAATCACAATAACATCAGCAGCATGACCTCTGCTGACAGACTAAACACCTCCCCCAGGAACCAAACAGGACAATGCTCACTTGTTTCTCTTCTCTAACAAAATATCTCAGGCAGCAGCCAATGCCATTATATGACAGCAGCAGAGAAAGCAAAAAACCAGCCATGTATGTTTCTTCAAAGAGTAAGATCACCCTTCCCCTTACATCCTAACTCCAGGTTAAAGCATCAGAGCTCAAAGGCCACAGGCATGAAAATTACTTTGTTACTATTTCAGATTCCAATAAGGTAATTGTGTAGAATTTAATACATACACAATACCACAGCAGATAGCAATCCAACTGTAGTTTCACTTAAATATACAAATAACAATAATAAACATATAGTGAAAAATCTGGTTATAAAATGAGAAACAAGTTATTAGACAAACTACCAACACTCCCTTACCTACAGAAAATTCCTTACATGATGATCTGAAACTGGTGAAATCTCATGAAGCGCCTTGTAATGGACAAAATGGTATTTGCAGACAAAATGAAACCTTTTTAATTGTAATTACAATTTACTTACGAAGTCCTCAGCCTCAAACTGGTTGGGTACTTCTTTTTCTTCCTTTTTCCGGGTTTCATTATCAAGTACACTGTTTTCATGCAGTCCCTGGCCTTTTCCACAATGGAAGGTGCTGCTACGAGAATGGGAACCTCCACCATAGTACCCTCCCCGTCGGTTTATATTTTCTGGACCATTTCTGCCTTGTGAACGCCAACCATTCCTCTCTTTTCGCCCAAAATGCCCTTGGATTTTAAAATTTTAAATAAATGTAATTACAAACCATTTTAAAATAATATTTTACTCTGCAGAATTGTTAAAAAAGCTAAATCACAAGCTCTATACACTGGGATACAATAGCATAGGAAACAAGTTTTCAATTGCATAAGCAGCAGGGAAGGATCTCACAAAACAGTGCCAGAGATAAAATAGCCAGCCAATGCTACAACAAGTCAATCTCTTTTTCTGGCTACTCATTTTATATGTTGTTGGCTAGAGTATTAACTCAACATTCATATTCTACTCAAGAGAGAAATACACCTGCAATCGCATCACTTCAGCCAACCCTTATGCTCACATCCTCTCCCAGATATGTCTTTCCATTACCTCTCTTTCACTGCAGAAAAAGAATTTAGCACACATGAGCTGTCATCATCAGACTTGCTTTCTAGCTAGTGCTACAAAGAAATGACACAAACATATTCACAGTATTCCATAAATTATACCTCCATTTGGCCTTCCAGTGTTAGGATCAAACCCTTCCGAAGAATTGTGTCTTCTGCGATTTGCTTCATAACTATTCTCTGTCCATGAAAAATTTTCAGAATGTTTCTCAAAATTCAGCGATGACTGCAAAGGAGCATAAGTGGTAGACCTGAGATCTGATTACTAACAACTTAATCATCAGAACTGTAACATGCACATTGTTGACAGTATATAATTCATTCTTACAAGAACTTTGAATGAAAGGCAATGCAGCAGTCCTCTCATGCAGAGCTGTGTCACCATCTCCCAGGCTAACAGAGTGGAAGCTGCATCTTCTGATCCAGGACACTGAAACAGCCCTTAAGCCACATGCCTGTGACACAAGGTAAGAAGTGTCTACTCTGTTTCGGCAGCAAAACAGAGCACAAGTGACATGTGTTGCAGCAGAAGAAAATTTTTTTTTAAATATAAGAAAGGACAGAAGATCACAATTTGGAAGGCTGAGAAGAAGTCTGGGATCTTAATCTGGATTTGCAGAGACTACATACCTGCATTCCATAGAAAGCAAGGAATCCCTTCCACCCCAGGCAGCTATACTCAAACAAACCCTAATTCATTAATCTTGGAATTATTACAATTTAAAAAGGCAAATACAAGTAGTTATGAAATACTAATAAAATCTAGAATCAGAAGTGCCCAGATTCACAAAGATACCTCAAATTTTCAGCTTATAAGCACACATTAAAGAATTTTTAAAGAAATAAATCTTTAAAATATCAGTAGGAAGATAAGTAGTAAACTAAAATCGTATCTTGAGAACAGCACCAAGAAATCAAACTACATCCTGACTAGAACTCATACCTAAAGGGATTAAACTAAAAAACATTTTTCCTTACACAACCCGTATTTTCCTTATAACTTCTCTCTGGGTGTACCTTTAAAATTACTTCCTTCTTCCCACCTAACCCACAGAGGAAATCACACACACAAAAAAAGATCCCCAAAGCTCTATGGAAAACACCCCTGTAGAGCTCAAGGTGCTGTTCAATATTCACTGCTTAAAATTCAAACTCAAATAAGTATATCTTTAAAAATCAAAGCAGGTATTTTTAGACTGTTAATTTTTAGAAGTCAAATGTACAGGGACTACCCTCTCAATCTAAGACATGGGACATGAATTACTTGACAAACTCTCCTTGGAGAGAGCAAGACCAGAAGACTGCAAAAATTGTTAAAATAAAAACTTCAAAAATTACCAAATTAATCTAAATATTTAAGTGAAAGAAAATCCTTAAAAGATTTTGACTGAGCTGCCAAAAACTTCAGAAAGCACTAGATCTGCCAATCTTAGGTGAAATTTTAGAAGATACTTCATGTGTTCATTTACATACAACAACCTGTAAAGATTTTTTTTTAATTTAAATTTTTTTTAATTTAAAACTTTCTTTTTTTGTATTAACTTCAAAACAATCAACGTTTTTACAAAGTATAACTGACAGCATTTTATATGTTGTGTTTGAGTTGTACATGCTATCAGGAATCCGACACTTCTGAACAGTGTGCAAAGATCATGCAGTTTGCATTTTCCCCACATGATGGAGATACCTGCCTATGAAGCCTCTCGAGGCAGAGATGACAGTAAGCTTCGTAGTCAAAAGGAAATGTATTGATTACTTCCGTAAATTTAGAAACTATCTGACCCAATTCAGCCAATCAAGAAAAAGGGATAGAACCAACATAGATTTTAAGACATACAGGAAGTCTAACTGCCTAACAAGAAGTAAAAGAGAACTGTAAAACTGACTTTATCTATCTGCAATGTTCCCATACCTTTTTCACAGCAAAACTTTCTTAAAAGTTCTGTCCATGTCCCAAAATGGTTTCACTATTCACAACACCTTCCCATTCCAGCTGCCCATTTGTAATACTGCACTGACACAAACACATTAGCTCCAGACCTGAACAAAACCCACCGAGTGACAGGTACACACCTATTTAGGTGGATTTTGCTGTGTAGTTGACAGAGAGATGAGAAAAGCTTGCTGTTAAATGGAAATCAGCAGCAATAGATGAGATGCTACAATCTGTACGTCACATTAAAAAGTTCATTCACAATCAGAGTTTCCTGGTAGCAGGTTTCTGTAATGCCAGCCTTAAGTTATGTAAGGAAAAACATCTCAGCTACCACGGGCTCAAGGGGAAAACCAGGGTCCTACAGGTGTAATCTCTGAAAGTGATCACACTTGAGGAATATAAAAATTGACTAAGCAGAGCTCAGATTCTACTTCTCAAATGTTTAAAATGTCCAAATGTTGCTGATACCCTAGCCTCACCCCAGCTCCATTCTGCATGAAACATGAAACACCTTGCCTTCCTCGTCATTTCCATCCCTCTTAACTGCTTTTCTCTTCTGCTTTTTTGCTATACAGCAGAAAATAAGTCTATTTTAGGAAATAGAGGGGACAGGGAGCCACAACACTTGTGACCTGCCTCGTGGAGGAATCACAAGTCTTATTCTGCAAACTAAGAACTACAAACAGACTTTTCAAGCACTTAAAATCCAAATGGGCTGTGTATCACAGAACGCTCATCATTGAGGGAGCAGGTAATACAGGGAAATAAGGTGCACTCCAACAATGACACACAAATATTACAACAGAGTAATACATACAACATGGAGTTTCTGACAGAGAAGAAAATCTAACTAAACTCCATGAGGCAAATAATCATCAAAGAGGGAAGGAAAAATGCACTTGCAACAAAATTTCATACAATTCAGAAATGAGGTGACAAATATAACCCATACCTCAGATAAATTCCAGTGGTGCTAGAGCACTTCTGGAACTTTGTTTTATCCTGCTATATTGGCACATAAAGCATGCAGGTAAAGCTCTTGCAGCAGACTCTCTAAATATGTAGTGAAGATTGTTTTGCAATTGTGACACCATATCAATTAAGCTGCAAATACATTTCCAATTTAAAACATATTACATTGAAAAAATCAGATCAAAAGAGCTGAATTAATCAGAAATCACAGAGAATGAAAACAAAGACTGCTTCTTAATTTGGATTTTCAGACACTATGTATCCTGGAACAGATAGGCTTTATGTTCCCAGAAACAGACAATACTAAACAAAGAATCTAGCTAGGTCAGGGTAGAGGAGACATAAACAGAGTGATATAAATAAGGACATTCAATGACCTGACTAAAAAAATGTGTTTATGTTTGTGTAGACATACAGAATCAAAGCATTAGGAACATAATTAACACCGCCATCTCTCCGTGCATTTACTAATACCACAAGCCTATTTGCCCTAAGTTTCTCAAGGCCAAGCATTTTCCATGGAGGTGAAAGACTGCACAAAGTCTATATATTACAAAAAAAACAAAGCAATTCTCATAGCAGCAGATATAAATGTTGAATTCAAACAATTATAGTGAAGATAGGTCTACAAATAGGGAAACAGATAACAGGAGTTTTAATATCCACTGCTGACTCTGCTTCTGCATTTGCACAAATTAAGAAAGAGTAGAAAAAACATTTCTGAGATAGATATACTCAAGACTTCCAGGAATATTTACTAATTTTAACAATTAAAAGAGATTATTATTTCCCATTTCCAAGCTGTCCCATTACATAAAGTAACAGTAGTCTAAATGAACAACCAGAGTGGAGATGCCTAACAATATGAAAGTACCACACTCCACCAGTAGCAACAAGCATTCCACCATCAACTGCAGAGCCACTTCAGAAACTCTAAAAAAGCATAGTTTTAATCACTTGGATGACAGAATAATACTCCCTTAAAATTTAAAGGACACAATTAAAAATCAGAAACAAGAACATCAAGTACATGCTTTGTCTTGGTACTTCTAGCATGGAACACAGTAATTAAGTTTAAACAACTGAAGAAGGCAGTCTTAAACCAACCACAGCCAAGGCCAGATATGTGCTTCTCTCCATGAACTAAGCTGCTGAAGCAAAAAACTCTACTGCAGTCATCTGTCATCACAGTATTCATTAAGAGATTGGCATTTTTACTGTGATTGAGGTTATGACATTTAGATTTCCCTAATAATGAGAGTGCCTTTTCAAAACAACAATACAAAACATACCTTTGTTGATGATGGTGGAGTAGGAAAATTAAGCCAGGCTGGAGCAAAGTCATGCTGCGCCATTTAGGTCCAGTCTCTCCGAATCACTGAAAAAAGGCTTAGCACCTCATGGCAAGTCCCTGTAATCAGAAGAAAATACAAAGGGATTACACTTCTTGTCTTTTGTTCAGTATTTCACTTCTGTTTTCCCGTATTGTTTTCCTCACAGATCTGATGTAGAATCTATCATCATATCATTTACAGTATCAAATCTGTATTTTATTACTAAAATGTCACATAAATCAAATATATCACAGGAATTATGAAAATATAAATGTAACATTTCTTTCTTTATTTCCTCCTATAAAAGGGATGAAGCATCTTGTGTAAGGTCTGATTAAGAACACTATGCAAAACTAGCTTGCTGAAATACATTCTGGTACTATCTAGAAGGGACCTGGCAAGTTATTTTATTAGCTTCCTAGAAGCTGATATTTTTAATTAATTCCTAACAGTTAGTCTCAGCAGCCATATGAAAGTTCCTTATGAAAAACCTACATACTTGGGCTCATTACAAACCTCACAATGTCTCTATGTCTCCCCTCTTCAATGGAAACAGAGTCTGTATGTCCAGAGTACCAATATCCAGTAAAATTCTCTAGTTTGAAAATGGGCCAAAGAACTTAATGGTTTACTATTAAAACCCAGAAATACTTTTTCTACCCTACACTGTTCTCACTGGTAAGAAAATATTTCTCAATAAGCAAGAGAACACAAGGTAATGTGAACTGTATTACCTGAAGCTGAACTGTAGCAGAGACAGGAAAAAATGGATTAACCACTTCCTGAATTATACTAGGGCAACCAAACCATGCTCTGCAGCTAGTCACGGCAAATTGGTCAATGACTCAAAAAATTTCTCATATGATATACATGCTGTTAGAAATCCAGCTAGTGAAAATATAATAAACACCCATACACATTCTATAGGGAAGCCCAAATAAACGTGAATTCCACATCTCTGCACAGCAGAGTGCAAATCTGTTATTGAGCACAGATATAATTCACTTTAATCTTTGGCTGCTGTAATGTATTACTAAGAGATGTGGAATGTGAACTTGGTAACTCATAATTATGGTTGTTCTCCAGCCTGAACCAGAATATTGCATGCTACTGCAGATTTCCATCAACAGACAAGACTGTTCCAGCTTCTAAAAGGAAGTCTAATAGATTTGTAAGATTTGACTTATGTAAAACTGTACTTAGTTGAGCTGCTGTTTGTTTCTAATGACGTGAGCTCATATCTAAGTTTTTGGGAACATCCAATACCATGGATAAACTGTGGGGTAGGACATACAATTAGTACAGTTAAACAGGGACAAGGTTAAAGGTATGTCTCACCCAAATAACTAACTTAAAATTACTCTGCTGAAGTCATTCAACTCACTCCTACACCAACTTCAGCAAAAAATCCAGAGAAATTTTCTAAGTATTTCCAGTTATATCAAACTAGTAAAATATAAATTAACAAAATTCAGGAGTCAATGAACCATCACAGAAAACGCTTCTCTTCCTAAAAGGAACCACATTCACTTTTACTAATATATCCCATTCAGCAACAGTATACAAAAGGGCATATGTTTACAAATGAACCAAGAGATGTTAAATTAAGAAACAGATTCCAGCAAGAAAAAAGTTTCTTCCTCTTCACTTGGACACAGTTCTCTTCAAGCAGAAGAATCATGACATCTTCAGAAATTATCAAGACAGATTTTCAGTACTGAAAGATTGACACAGCAACAACAAAGTCCTCAGACTGAGGCACTTACAGTGTGAAAACAATGAGTAAGATTAGGTTTATACTAAGTGAAAACTTGATTCCACAAAATATCACCAAGTTATTGGTGCATCAGCTATTAATTACAGCACAGAAGATCCACTAACAATGTGACTAAACAGATTTACACTAACATTTTTAGAAAACTAGTCAAGCTTCCTAACAATATTTTTGCAACTGCCACAAGAAGAGTTTGTTATTAACTCACTATCAGACTTACCTTTTATCCTTTGCACAAAAGATTGCGTGATCACCAAGTAATCAAGGACTGGAAAAGGTATTTTGCAAAAAGACCTTTTCCCACAGCTCACTGACACTGGCAGCCTATTTCTTCATGCAAAAATTTTTCTAGAAGGAGATTCAAGTCTTCCTCATGTTCTCAGCTAAAAAGCTCTGAAAAAAATTTGATATTGCTGTTCTGTCGTATGAGTCAGTCCTTTTCTTAGAAAGAAATAAACCTAAATGGTTAAGACAGAGACCTGCACCAAAACTACACAATACTCAGAGCCAAGTCAGCAACAGAATATATATATAAGTTTCAACAAATCCATAAAAGACAAACTTTTAGGGCTAATTCTTCCAAATAGTTTTAACAAAAAAAAAAAAAAAAAAAAAAAGCAAGAAAAAAAGCACAGACGTATTTCTAGAAACTACCTGACCAAACTCAGAGGTTTGCAGTTAGGCATTAACATGAAAAACAATTCCTGTGGATAGTCCACACCTAAGTCAAGAAAAGATTTTCTTTCACCTAATTGTACATATGCCTGGTCTAGCAATTAGACGTGGGAACAGAGAGTTCTTTCATTATTAAACCTTTCTAACTTTGAATAGGCACAAACATCCCAGACAAAATTAAACTGGGAAACAAAGGGCAGGTCAGGAAAAGATATTTTAAAACTGTATTAGAGGACATAGTCTACCCAGCTTAAAGTTACTGGTTCCATATCATACCAGGTTTCATAAACATTCTTACAGCTGCTAGCTTTCTGATGTTGCCAACAAGTTTGCCCTATATGTAAAAAAAAAAAATATTATAAGCATGATCTCTGTTCAAATGATCTGACACATATTTGATAGCTCTAGGATACTCTTCATTCTCAGGAAGGTATTTTTCAAAGGCGAAAATGTGAAATCTGAAAACAGATCACGAAACATAAGAATGGGATGTCAGCAAGGCACCTCTACTGCCACAGGCAGGATTTACTAAGCTTAAACCTTTGTGATCAGCTTGGCTGCCAACACTAGTGCGTTTCTTGCTTGTTTTCCAACTTAAGCTGGACCAACAACTATCAAATTATACTGCAACACATTCTAACACTAAAAAGGTTCTTTCTACCTTCTTTCCCTGCTATTCAGGTCTGTACCTAAGCTATCCCAAAGAGTCAGATATGCATCTTCATTCTGTGTCCACGAAAGCATTTGCAACCTTTCTTTAGGTTGCATACACACGATCTACTACTTTTTAATTAAACAAAAGCAACATTTTAAGTATTTGAATAGAACAAACGTCAGTAGCATAAAATTGCTTTATATTACACTGACATGAAACTATACATCTACCAGCAAGTTTTCTCTTGCATACACACAACATAAACACTGTTCAGTAACACTAATAAAGCAGCTGATGCACTCCCAGCATTAACACAGCTATCAGAAGTAAACCTAGTGAGGTAAATACCACAGAGTCAAACAATTCCAGTGCTTTCAGAAACTCTGCTGGTAACAAAAGAGCAGGCCCAAAATTCATAATGAATGTTTAAGTCACCATTCCCTATTAGCACATATCTGCCATTCTCTAACTGTGCCATTCTCTAACCACTCGAACTGTGGCAAAAGCTAACTTGGCTCAGACTCTCAGCTACTAAAGCAGAGCTGCACAATTCTAGAAAGATAAGAAAAGGATACTGAAATACTGCTATCCTCATACTATTAACACTCCAATACATTTAAAAGTCTTTAGTCAGACTGGTCAAACTATTGTCTCATCTCAGCAATAAGCCTCTTGTGACCAATTCAAGTAAAGTGTAGTGACCTTAGTAACAAAAATCTTCCATAGCCCATAAATTTAGATAAAAGTAATGTGTTGCTGTGTTGTGGATAATAGAATAGTTTAGTGCAAAGAAAGAAATCCTGGTTTTAAGTTTTACATCTTGAGAGGAGAATCTGAAAGAAGTCTGTAAAGAATTTTGCTTTAAGTAACATGCAGTAATTAATCCAATATTCAATTAAATAAAATTTAATTCTGAAGTTTTATGAAGTATGATCTTCAATAATAAGGTACTGACTGTGAAGGAATAATGAACAGCTGGTTCCAGATAATGTACAGTGAAGAGATTTGTAATAAATATTACTCAGTCAGCTGCTTTGAGCCATATTTGCAGCTGGAATAAGACTGCACCAAATACACCCAACCAACACAACAGAAAAGGTTGGGCTGGGCTTTTTTTGATTGAGTCAACAAGGTTCTTTTGTGACAGAAACTATTTCTTACCAGTTGTAAACCAGCAGGAAACCCTATATTCTAAATGAATTTGTGTTATCTGCATAGTATCTGGGGAAAACTGATGTATAGTCTCTGTCTTACAAAAACAAGTAACATGCTATGAAAAGGGAATCAGAAAGCTACTGCATGAATCAGAGTCAAGACTTCTGGGAAAAGGCTAAGAAACACATTTAGGGTCAACACCCAAACCTGCAAAAACAACAAAAATTAAGCTAAAACAAGTACCATTGGTTTATCTTGTGCTTACCAAATTTAATTAAGAAATCAAACAGTAAAGACTATAGCAAATTTTCCTCACACTACTACATTTTTCTTTTTAAATTCACACAAAACACGTGAAATCACACTTAAGAACAACAACACAGGGATTCAACTTTACTCGATGCAATAACAAACTATTTCAGTGATCTGGAACATGAAATGTCTAAGGAATCTGGCTTACTTTGCCTCACAAAATGAAGACATAAGACTTATTTAAAAAGTGGTTATGAACATCTAAAGGAGAAAATTTCAGCAAGAAAGGAGATGTGTTAATCCAAAACACCACCAGAATCACAGGGTATCAATCACAGTAGATTGAAGGTGGACAGACACAAGGTCCTGAAAATCGTAAGAACAATATTCTGAAATAGTTTTAAGACTTAGACAAATATTTGAACCTGTTGATTTCTATTATACTTCTAAATCAGACCCCAGTCATTGTAACTAAAGAGTTTAGCATGCAGGATGATGCATTACACGAAAGTAACACTGTAAGAGCTAATCCACTTTTTTTTCACTATTTTCAGTGCTAACCACACAAGTGTGATGTCTCTCCAGCCACTTTTTCCTCTCTCCTCTGCTATTTGAAATAAATATACAGTTGAAAAAACTATTTTTTAAGCACAAAGAACACCCATTACAACTAAAACGTAAGTAAAATTCTGTTTTTTTCCTTCAATAATACAAATACAATTCAACACAATACAAAAGCAGAGAACACCCTTCTATTCATGAATTTTTATATTAGCCTGCTTTCAGATTACTTTAGCAAAGTGCTTCCTCAAACTTCATCTTAATACTAAAATTTTCACCTTATCTGCAACCATTCACTCTTACTGCTACAAGCAAACTTACTAACATATAAGTTTCATTTGCAAAGCTTGTTCATAATACACAGATCAAGGAGATGCAGATAAACAAACTAGCTGAAATACTGTCATGCAGTACATCTTGTCTCTAACAAACACAATTTGTCGCATTTTAATAAAGCTCTGTAACTTCTTGCAGTAAAAATTAATTTAACACTTGGGGTTTCTTTCTCTATTTATTTACCAGGGTGAGGGGAGTGGAGGACACAGGCAGAACAAAATGCTTGCTCACTGTCACACCATTTGTGCTAAATTTGGGACAGCTGCCACCACAGCCATGCTAGTCATGGATTTCATGCTGTTCACTCCGGGGCAATTCCACCAAGCAGGCGGACTGGAGTACCCGGCACTACTTTCCACCCCCTAGTGGAGCCCAAGAGCACCACAGGCTACGCACAGTGCAGAACCCCAGCAGGCATCTCTTACTCCAGATTGTATCTCTGTGTAGCACAAAAAAATGGGTATACACTGCAGTGACATACCAGAGTCAGTACAGGGTAACTACAGAGCCACTACAGACAGAAATCTGTGTCTATGTACCACCTCACTAATGCTGCACTACACCAGGAAGCACTGGTGCTGCCAAATGTTATAAAGAAAAAGGATAAGACATGAAGACAGAACTAGACTATTTTTCTCCCATGACAGGCATCTGTAAAACACTGAAAACAGTTATCACAGACAAAGCTTTAAAATAAATAAAATTAAAACTAAAATGAAAAATAAAATAAACTAAACTAAAAGTAAATTACAAATAAAGTAAAAATAACATTTAAAATAAAAAGAAATAAAGTTTTTAAAAATAAAATAAGAAGGTCTCCAGCTCATACTGTAGAAAATTTATTGTATATGCAGACTACTATCACATAGTAGAAACTCATATAATGTCTTCTGCACTGCTTCTAATGACACAGTAGAATAGCAAATTCCTTGACAAAAGTATTTAATCTGGCCCTAAATGTATAATGAAAACAAAGGCTACTTACACAAAAACATAATTCACCTGGTCACTTGTGGTCCCTTTTAAAGACAATTGTTTACCCAGAATTTCTTCTAGATTTAATTGTATTCATCAAACCTTTACAGCATTAAAAAACAAATCTCCCTTTAAGATTTACACAACACTGAAAATAGCCGCAGAGCATCTCTGGAATACAGGAATCAGAAAAGTGACTGTTGTGAGAATTGAGCTGGAGGCAATCTCTGCACTGTCTGTATAAGTGGACACGAGAGCCCGTAGATGGCAGGGCAAAAGAAATCACCTTCTGAAATACTGCAAGATGGCAGGGCAGAGAAAGCAGATGTAATCAAAGCATTTGGGATTTCAGTTCTCTTGTACCTAGAGCATCTAGTCCCATTAATAGTATTAACAAAACTAAAGTCTCCCTCATCATTTGCATCTTCACAGTTCTACATGAGAAGTGAGTTTAACGGCTTACTAATTTTAAATTTGGAAAGGACCTGAAAAATTAAAACATAACATCCAAAGATAACTCTGAAAGACTAATGGCGAACTTGTACTTCCCTAAACTTCAATCTAAGACTAATGGCCAACTTTTACCTCCCTAGAACTTCAAATCAATATCAGCCTCTGCCCATTGGAAAGATACTGTGGTCTCCTTATTACCTTTGTGGTCCTTCACTGAACTCTCTCTGCCAAGTCTCACCTTTTCTTGTATCAGGGAGCCCGTAAGAGTGTTACACATCCTGGAAGGGTGGCACAGTCCTACACATGTGGCCTCACCAAGTCTGTATAAAGGACAAAACTGAACTCCCTTTGACCCACCTGCAATATTCCTCCTAATGTTGCACAGAGATTTTTCACTTTACTCCTTACAAGGACACATTGCTGACTCGAGGTTGGCTTGCTGTTCAACAGGACCTCCAGGTCCTTCTCTAGCTGGCATATGCAGCTGCTGTTCCAGAAAATTCACACTTTCCCTTGGATTCATGAGGATCCTCTACCCACATTCTTCCATGCAGCAGACCAAATATCAAGTGCTCGTATCAGCCAGTTCCCCTTTCTTATATTATCTGCAAACTTGTTGAGGGTAAACTCTACTCCACCGTCCAGGACTTCAATGAAGATGTTCAATAGCAGGGACTCCAGCAGTGAACCCTGGGGTACACTGGAACAGCTTCTTCTTAATGGCCTTTGTGCCACTGATTTCATCCCTGCAGACCTGACCATTCTGATAGTTCTGGATATACCTCACTGCTCACTTCACACATACTTGTCACCTTTTCCATGACAATGTCATAGAACACAATGAGGTCAAGACAAATACCATCCATTGTTCTCTGTTCATCTACCAAGCTAGCTGCCTCATTGTAAAGGGTTATTAGCTTGCTGAAGTGTGACATCCCCTTCATAAAGCCCTTCTGACTGCTCTCACTCACCTTCCTGTCCATCACATGTTTAGAAACACGTTTCCAGGATCAGCTAGTGCACAACCTTCCCATGGACTGAAGTGAGGCTGACTGGCCTGTAGTTCCCTGGATCCTCCTTCTCATCCTTCCTGATGACAAAATTAATATTTGCTCTCTTCTCTTACACAAGAACCCCTCCCAATGACCATTAGACCTCTCAAAGATGGCTTTGCAATAATATCAGCACACACGGCAGAATGGAACACCCATCATGGAACCATCCTGGCAAGCCCCATGGACTTACAACAGTATTTAAGTGTTCCCTAACCTGATTCTTTCTTCACTGAGGGTGGAGAAAAAAGGCACAGCAGAACTTGAAGATGACATGAGACCAGAGACAGTCTCCACCCAATTTTAAGGGCGTTGTTTAACTTGTCTAACCAGTATTCAGCTGGAAGAGACAGTCCCACAGGTAGTGAACAGATCTCCAACCTCAGGGAAGTCTCTTCCAGTGAACAAAATTAAAGTATTTCTCTAGCTCAGAAACTCATCTTCAGTGCTTAAAATTGGTTTCATTACTGCAGATAAGATACATTTGGTAACACTATCTGTCTGAACTGCGAGAATAAATAAAAACAGTTTTGCTTTTTCATAATGTTCTAACATGAAGAAACAGATAAAAGAGTGACATTACTATAATAAGAAAAAAAACCTAGCCAATAATATAGTAAAATAGCCAAAACTTCTGCATTTTAAAATTTTAACCTAAAAGTTTTAACTAAAAGTTAAATTTAACTAAAAGTTTAACTAAAAGTTTAAAAATTTAGCTAAAAGATATGTACTTTTGGAATGGACTTACCATACTACAGCTACACCCTATTTAAATGGAGCTGACCAGAATTTTGTAGGAAAAACAAATTTTAAAATAAAGCCAAAATTGGAAAAAAAAAAAACCTAAACAACCCTGTCAGCTGAACACATCACCAGAAGACAAGGAAAACCACAGGAAATCAGTTCTGTATCTTCAGGTTCTATACTTAAGCTTTCTCTCTGTATAGTCTGTATCATTTCTCAGGAAATAGTTTCTGTGACACTTGGAAACTTGAGAAATTGTCAAAAGACCATTAAAACAAAAGGCAATATAAACTCAAAACAGCAAGGAATACTTGAAGGTGAATGGAATTTCAAATTTAGCAACCATAGGGGGAGGAGAGGAAAGGTTCAAGCCATGAATCACAAAAATTAGAAAAGAGATACAAATTTCTTGATGCTCCCTGAAGACCAGTTTAGAAGTTGAAACAATTGATTTGCACAGAGAAAACCTTGAACAGAATAAATGTTAAAAGCACTGACATGATATACACATTTATATTTTCCAAGGGAATCTAAAAATAGTATGTATGCATATCTAAGCAGCACATTCCTATGAGCTTTAATCCAATGCCTCATAGATTATTATCACAGTAAGTACAGCACACCAAAAATTACATAGGGGATCCTCAAATTCACTTCTCAACTATACACATTTGACAAACCACCCTCACTCTGTCAATGTAATTTTTAGCATAATATTTATAAACAGGCTAGAAGAATGTTGTAAGCTGTGAGAATTAAAGCACACTACAATGTTGTTACGAGAGCATGGAAAGAAAAGGTTATATGCAGTGTCTCAATTTGCTGCTACTGCTTTGTTTCCTTGATAACGAGCTCCAGCATACATATCAAATTCTTATTTCATCAGAAGACAAACAAGAGCATATGTATGAACTTCAGAGGGTTCAACAAAATAGTTGGAACACTGGCCCTTCAGTCCTCCCACCATGGGCCAGCTTCAAATTTTGGCTTCAACTCTTTATCATTAGCCAAAGGAAAACTACCAATATTGGTCTGAATTAGGCAAAGAAACTACGTGCGCAAGACTCAGCCATCAGCCTACACACTCCTTCTTCAAATACAGGATCATTCAGGACTTTTTTCATACTAAGCAGATCTTAAAAATAACCCACACTACCAAAAGTTTTTTCTTCTGCCATAAAACACATCTTTTTCTCTTTTCAAAAGAAAAATTTCCAGTGATAGCGGATCTCTCTGTTATCCCTCCCTGCTATCTCTAGTTAAGAGTAGCACTAATTTGAAATCAAGTTGCTAAATATAAGGTCTAAACAATACTTTTATTTAAAATCTATAAATCTCAATTTTCATTCCCCTTTTGAAGACACAGTTTACTCAATATCTTCCTTACTATTCTGTGATCCATGTAGTTCCAATAAATCAAAATAAGCTAATTTTAAGTTATTTTGCTATTCAAAATTTGTATGTCACTAAAACAGAAAATAATATTCAAACTCTTACAACACAAGCTTTATGAGTTTTTGAAACTGGAAGCATTTCTACTGATCACAAATTTCTGCAAAAGCATGACAAACACTTCAACTGAAGATTCCTTCTTTCCTTCTTTCTTTCCTCTCTGTGTAAATGAACAGCCATAACAACAGAAAAAGTTTACATCTTTACAGTCAAACTTTTAACACTCTGAAAGAAAGAGTATCATGCCACCCCTTGTGGCATTTCAATGAAAAACTATTTTTAAAAAAGAGTAGGCTTGGTTATGGTAATTCCCTCAAGTTTTTTGGTTCTTTAAAATTTATTGCCTAAGACTCATACCTTCAACAGAAAGGAAAGGGAGCTGAACTTTTGAAGGTCTCCCCCACCAATTAAACAAAAAACTCTGAAACAGTTCAACTGTAGCCTCTTATTTCTCAATCACACTACTGCAGAGCAAGCAAAACTTCTAGTTTTAGTTTTGATATCCCCACCATCCAATACAGAACTGTCCTCATATATATTCTACCACTGGACAACACAGAAGAACAAAAGATGATATCCATACAATTTATAATTAAACTTCTTGCCTCACGTTTTAAAAAGAAGTATAAAAACCAAGGTTTCCTGCAGAGCACTAAGGAAGGAGTAAGGTCCTCTGCTAGAGCACTGACACTTAGGTATGAGGAGTATGCAGAGTCAAAACATAATGTCAGTTTTTTAACCAATTAAAGCCAACACATTCTTTAGTACAGCCACAGACTTAATAGTTATCTTTACAGAGACTTAGCATAAATATAGAAAACCCAACAAAAAAAAATCCACCTTCATTTCTACTTTGTGCCTAAATTCCTTATGGGAAAATGAACCAATTAAAGCACACTGTGTTTTGCATAAGGATCTAGAATATGAGCACTGCTTGTTATCATATGGTCCCCTTTACTATATACAGTTATGGTTCACAAGCAACAGGTTTTAACATTACCTCTGTGAATCAAATATAAATGTCACAACAATCAAAACATCTTTTAAGAAATGTTTTAGATATAGATGAAGCTGCTAAATCCTTTGGATAAAATAATTATGACTTTTTAACAAAAAAAAAGTTTCTGTTTTTGCGCTGTACTGAAACATAGATTTTTTAAAAAATGCAAGTTATTTCATAACATGAAACAACTTCACATTTACAGCCAGGTTCAACTGAGTAACTTCAATTCACTACAGCCAGGTTCAACTGAGTAACTTCAATTCACTACAGCCAGATTTCTTCTCCTTGAGAGTGTAACACACTTTGGTGTGTAATGATTCCACTAAATGGTACTGACCATTCAGCAAAAACCTGATAGATGCTCATTTCTTGCCCTTTAACAAGGTACAAATTCAAAAGTTAAAGTGAGAGTTGAATTACATCACTGCCCTATGTTAGCATATGTTATGTAGGAAATCACCAGGAATGCTTCAGCACTTGGGAATTGTCACAAGAAAGAAGTAGCAGCTGATAAAGGCAGAAGTTTTGCCCTATGCTGAGCATATAAAGCAGATAACTTCTTATTTCAGCTGTTTCCCTGACTATGTCTACCTAAGACATGGGTGGAAAGGAGGAGACTGTGGAAGAGTTGATAGCACCACATAGGGCATTATCATCAGGTACCACATTCAGTTACTCAAACACATAGAGCAAGAAAAAACAAAACAAAAAATGTGACAAGTTTTGTTCACATCTGTTTATAATAAGGTCTGCAAAATGTTGTCTTTGCAGGACAGAATTTATTCCTACTACTAAAAAAAAGGAAATAAAAGCAACTTCCTCAGACATTACTGATGAACGGTCACTGTAACAGTGCTAGCCACAAAAGTTAAACAGATTAACCTCATTAGCATAAAAATAAAAGGAGCACAAAGTACATTAACTTGTACAACACTAAATATCTGCACAATTTGCCTCTATCATTTTACTGATGTAATTCTGTTTCAACTTTGCTGCAGGATTAAAGGGTACTTTTTCTCAAAAGTTTCCACCAACACTTTTTTCAAACAGTAGAGCAACCTGCACCATTCTGAAGAATTAGCCAGTACAAATGTACCCATTTTAAGAACCTGCCAGAATAAACACATCAGTAAAAGACACAACCTGCTGACAGTTATCCCTCTACAAAAGATATGTTTACATCAAGGTTTAAAGTATAAGCTCTCAGGAGCAAGGACATTATCTTCATAGTTGTCTGTAAAGCATTTAACAGACTGTAAGCACTTGAAAAAAAAAATCTAGGGAAGAAATGAAAGTGGACCAGCATGCTTGGCGTTCTCTCCTCCATAGGTATGAATTATGTTTAGGGTGCAAGGGCACAGCTGTAAAACACTCCTGAATCCTTGTCACACACATATGTTCACAAATAGGAAAAAAATATACTCCTATAGAATCCCTGAAGAAAAGGGGCTAATGTGTATATCTCAAACACCAATAGCTGGATAACCAGAGCAGAGCCAACCAGTGGTTTGTGGAAAATGGGATATGGCTGGAGAAGGGGCCATGCAGGGGTAGGACAGCACTCTTCTGGGACAAGCATCCTCATTCTAGTCCACAGAGAGACAAAAAACAAAAGATAGAACCAGCACAGAAGCAAGCATGAACTGTTGACCAAAGCCCAATGCCACAGGGGGATAATGAGATCATCAGGGATCCCCCAAAACCCTCCAAGCCATTTCCAGGAAGGCCTCAAAGAATGGACCATACAAGATAACTGATCTACATAGAAAATGAAAACCTTTGTTTCAGGACAAGCAAACTACCTCTAAAAAGCTACCCCACCACACCCTGCCTGCACATCCCAGGACATCCCATAGCCAGACCAACAGTAGGAGTCAGGGTTGGTGATCTCTTTTTCTCTCTTCTTTCCTTTTTCTCTCTCTCCTTCTCCTTAATTCATCTCTTCCCTTCTCTCTTCCTTTCTACCCCATCCCTACTATGTAAGCTGTGTGCTTATATAGTAGGCCAGGGACTGACATACCCATTTCAATGCCAAGTGTGCAATTTATGTATAAAACCCAGTGATTTTTTTGTGGACCTTCCAACTTTTGTTGTCCCTTTCAACCATAAGCATTTATGAATCTTGTGTGCTCCTTTCCCCTACTTCCCAAGTGTAAGTACTGTGAAAGGATAAAAGAATTATCCTACCAGCAAACAGAGAAGTGTAAAAACAGAAATAATGAAGCTAAAAAGCAAACTCCTCAAAACTTCCAGAAGAAGAAGAGTGTAGAAAAAGATGCCACCCAAAATAGTAAGTGGGGGATGTAGCTCCTTGATTTCAGTGAGAGCATCTTGAAAAGAAATATAAGTATGTCGGCACTGAAAATTAATAGCTTGGAAAAACAAGCAACACATCACTTTTTCTATGAATTAAGAAGTGAATATTTCTATTACTCTCATGCGCATACAATAGACAACAACCAAATTAAATGGCAACTCACACCAGAACTCTCCATCTATCAAATGCTTTCCAAAAATCATAGTCATACAAGTAAAGGAATATACAAGATCATTCTTTTTCTATTGGTTTGGTTCTTTAACAAGTGGCTCAGCTCACCAGTCAACTCCAGCCGCACCTAGACTCAATACAGAAGAGCCACAAGCCATAGCCAGAGATTACAGCAACAGACTCCTACTCCTGTTCCATAGTTCCCGTATTTTCAAAACAGCAAAACTGAAACAGAAGTTAAGATAACAAAGCAGCAAGACCATCCAAAGCACAAAACTGAAGGTAGTTCAACTTTTAGATATTGACAACATAGAGATAAGAACTTTAGTGAGACTAAGAATTTACAAAATGTATGTAGATGCAAGTCCTTCATTTGTAGTCAAAATAACAAGCCACGGGAGTTAAAATACTCTGCAGTAATTTTTAAATACAGTTTCACATGCTTAACTACACTTTTTCTATGAGGTTTTAAGACATGCAATCTTCCCAAATATCTTCGCACTGCCCTTAAAGAAAACCTTTTTTTCATTAGTTCACTACTGCCACTAGTTCACTACTTCAGTATTGGAGAAGCTCTCAAAAATATTTAAGAAGGTGACGGCTGAGGTAAAAGTGTAACCTCTACCAGACGCTCAGTTTAAAGTCTACCCAAAAATGCTTTAATTATTTAAAGCCTTATGAATCATCAGGGTGGGGTAGAGGATAGAGAACTTCAGTAAAATTACCACTGACTTTTGAATTAAGTTGCTCTGTCCATCTTAATTTTCTTTCCGGCAGTAGCACTCTGCTGAATGCAAACCTACAAAAAATTATTATAAACACATTAATGCCAAAATTAAAAAATATTTAATCCCTGTGGGTTGAAGAAAACTACAATACATCTAAAAATAACAAGGAAGATAAGCCAATTCACCACTAGATTTAATTTTGTATCATTCCAAGGAGAAGGAGCTCTTTTTGAAGTGCTACACTTGCAGACCAGTCAGTCCAATTCATTGCCATTACAGAACAGGTAAATACACTAAAATCAATCTTACAATATCAACACAGATAAAACCTAGTCTGCATAGACAGTAAAATAATTTTTGGTAAAAAACACCCTCTGGCTTTCATATGTGACAAAGAATAGTGGAAAGGAAAAAAAAGAGTGAAAACCCCTCTATATTATTACTAGCCTGATGCTGCAAACACATCTAACACAAATGGAAGGAATGGCACATGCAAGCTATCCAGAAGACTTGGTCAAAAAGATATAACATTTACTCTTGAGACTACAACATTAACATAAAGGCTAAATTCCTCATGGATCTAATCTAGATATAGCTACTTCTTAATCTCACATAAAAATCACACTCTTATCTACACATTTCTCCTTGTAGCTGTATTCTTCAAAGTCTTAAGGAATTATTCCATTACAAAAGCCAGCAAGTAAAAATTAACAAGATTCAACATTCAACATTCTCAAAAAACAAAACAAAACAAAAAACAACCACCAAAGAACCTCTAACCAGTAAAAATTACAGGTTTAACTGTTCTACCGATAAAATGTTTTTTCAAGTGAAATTTGATTTATGAACACTACAACACTTACCTAATCCAAGAGGACGACACAAGGTGCTAGTACTGCGTGATTTATATTTTTCCAGTTTGTTGTCCTTGAGATAATATCCCGAGTTCCTGTTGGTACTACATTCGTGGCACTTTGACATAGATTTGACCGCACAGAAATCAGCTACCCATCCTTCTCGCTTACAGATTCTGCAAGGCTATTTACAAAGTCTGCCAATGTCTGTCTTAAAAGCCTTTTATTTTCTCTGACAGTTTCTTCTCTTGTCTATTGCATGTAGATACCACTATATGCAGCATCAGCTCCAAGTGAAATAAATACAGTTTTTACTCCACAGACTGTGATGTCAAAAATCCAAATTTCACATATGAACTGAAGAAATTTCCTACCTTCCGGTAGCAGAGGCATTTGTAAACAGTTATCTGGATACCTCCATACTGCTTATGAGCAACAACATTTTTCAAGAAAAATATTAAATAAAATACAAAAGAAACAAGTATAAACAAACATCTATTAAATTCTTCATTTATAAAATCGGTCTCACTGCAAAATGAGAGAAGACTATGTCAGAAAATCTAAAAAATGAAATAAGGGGGGAAAAAAATCTGCCATGAAACTTTTCAGCAATATCCCCACAGTGACTCAGGCCACATTTAACCTGCAGCCAGTTAACAAAACTGGTTAAGCCTCTGACTCAGAAAGAATGTTGCCGAAAAGAAAAAGAGTACGTAAAAAGAGGAAAGCACTTTATTTTTGCAGCTGAAGTATTCAGAACTTCATAAATTTAGCTATGTATCCATGCCATGCGGACAAAAGAATCCAAGGGTGATGTGCTCGACACTGCTAGAAGAAAAAACCTCACGATTTCCTCAGTTCTCTTCCCAGATGTCTACTGCTTGTTTGAGAGGCCCTTTCTGGACAAAGCACGCGCAAATTATCCCAGAACAGTGTCCAATATTTCTTCCTTTCACAGGAAGAACTGCTGCAGGTCAGTGTCCACCTTTTCTCTTCTTTGCCAGCTGAAGCAAAAGGCTACAAACATCCAGGACTGACTCTATCGTTCAAGCAACCTAAGGTAAAAAGAACCAGAAAAATCAGTTCTCCCCTATGAAATTCGGACTGGCGTTAGACAACCACGAAGCAAGCAAAACCCAAACGCCTGAATCTTAAATACAGAAGCAAGCAGGAACCTGGATCCCAAAGAGCACACACGGACGCAGCCGCGGAGCCGAGCCCGCGAGCGGAAGCCTGGGTTACACCTCCACTCGCAGCCACAGCGGGCGGCGGCAGTGTTTGACGGGGGGCGCAGCCTATCAGCGGAAACCTCCTCCTGCCGCACGGCCCCGCTCGGCAGGAAAACAGGCTGGGGCCTGGAGCCACGGGCAGTGGGGGCTGGGAGGAGAGAGTGGGGGGAAAAACAGGCAAAGAAAGAAAGGGTCATGTCTCGTTTTATTGGCGAAGCTGAACAGATGTACAGAAGGCACGCGGGCGGGAAGCGCTGACCTGGGCCAGGGACATTTCCCGGAGGGGCAGCGGGAGCCGCAGAGGGAGCCCCAGCGCGGCCCGGGGCATGCTTCCTTTCCCGGGCTGTGGGGACAGACAGACGCCGCTGCCGGGGTGTGCGGACACAGGCCGCCCGCTCCGGAGTGTGCGGGCACAAAGAACCCCAGCTCTCGGGGTGTGCAGGCATACACAGCGCCGGCGCTCGGAGTCCACGACCTCCCGCTGCGGCTCCGCCGAGCACCCCTCCTCGGCCCTCCGGGCGACCGCCCCGCCTCCACCGCCGGGGGCGGCTCCCCGTGACGTCCCCGAGGGCGGTCCGGGCAGCACGGCTGCCCTGTGTCCGCTCCTCGCCCGTTGCCGGCGCTGTCCCGGGGTTGTCCCGGGCTGTTGCGACTGCCCCCGCCCCCTTCCCGCGCACGCGCACACCGTGCGCTCGCCTCGCTCCCTCAAAATGGCTCCGCTCCGCGCCGCAGTGCTCCCCACCCGCACACGCATGCTCCGCGAGAGCCCCCGCGCGGGAGCCTAGGGAGGAGCGGGCGGGCGGGGCTCCCCGGTACCGCCCCCGCCGTGACGTTACGGGAACCATCCCGAAGGTTCCGCGCGGGACGGGGAATCCCCAGAGCGCGCCCCGCCCTCGCGGCGGGAGTCCCCGGCGCCGCCGTCACTAACCGTGCAGGGGCGAGGCCCCGCCTGCGTGTGCGCAACGAGCACCGAGGTGGAGGCGGTGCCGGCGCCGGCCGCTGAGGCCGCTGAGGCCGAGAGCCGGGGGCCCCGGGCTTTCGGACCGAGAGCCGGGCCGGCCCCGGGCTGGAAGGCCCGTAGGCCGCGTGTGTGTGCGAGAGCGCCCGCCCAGCGCGGCCCTGGATCAGCCCAGTGTGTGCCGGTGAGATCCCCACCGGGAGGAAGCGCGGCGCCGCGGGCCCCGGGAAGCGTAGGTCCCTTCCCGTGCCCGCTGCCGCGGACAGAGCGGGGCTCCGCAGCACCGAGCGCCGCCCGCATCCGCAGCGCGGCTTAATCGCGGTGCCGGAGGGGCCCGAGGCCAGTAAAAACCAATAACCACTGATTAATAAAACAAAATATCGGAATCTTCGCTAAATCGACACTTCGGTGTTAAGTGCACGAGTGCAAATACCCTGGAGGTCCACACAGTTATTCCGAGTGTCCAGTTTTGAGAGAAAAGTGATGGCAGGATTCTTACTGCCTGGGATCTAAATGCCTAAATCACTGTTTTGCAATTTTGAAATCCTTTTACCAACGCAATCAAAATTGTTTTTTCAATTAATTAGGTAAAAAAGTAAATTTACAAAATTAATATTTCAATATCGTTAGAAAGAATGCTGGCAAGCGTTCGTAGCACTTGCATTTGATTGTGGATTTTCTTTGAAAGTTTCCTCCACAAGTTTTAAATTAGTATTAAATTATAATAATTTTTGTCTAAAGTCAGTGTATAATCTCAGTTTATGCACTGAAACTGAGATTATGTACTGACTTTTGAAAAAAATTATCTCATACTGTAGGATTCTCTTTTAAATGCATTTTACAGGCATGTATATGTGGCCAAAGTAAATTATTTTTCGTAACTTGATAGAAATCACTAGAAAGCAACAATTACCAGAAACTTGACTAAACAATTACCAGACTAACAGCAAACGAACTAAGCAACAATTACTAGAAACTAAAAATCAACAACTGAGAACATAAAGTAGAAAAAGCACATGATAATTTTATCTTTAAACTGACAGAAACTCTGAAACAATTCAGAAGCTCTGAAACATTAATCTTCAGCTCAACTCTGAGTATTTAAACCCCAGTTCCAGTTTCTAACCCCAGCAGTGTTTTTCTAGGTTCAAGAATTCAAGATTCATCACAGTCTTGAGTGCATTAAAACCTCCTTTCTCTTCATCCTTGAAGTTGTTTGTCCTATTTACCTGTGCTGCAAAAGCAAGGATTCCCAGGAAGGGTGTGGGAGCATTCCCTGTGTCCCTTCATTATTAGCACAGCCTGATGCCAAACGTGAGCAGGAAAGGCAGGGCAGTGCTCTGCCACCTGGCCCAGCTATGAACCAACAACCCAGGTCTTGGTGGACCTCACGCCACTGGCCTCAGTCCATCAATGCAGCCTGTCCAGATCCCTCCCTTCCTGCCCTCCAACAGACCAACACTCACACCCAACTTGGTGTTGTCTGAGGATACACACCCAATCCCCTCATCCAGATCATTGATAAAGATATTAAACAGAAATGCCCCCAGTGCTGAGCCCTGGGGAGCCCCACTGATGAGCGGCCACCAGCTGGATGTAACTCCACTCACCACCACTCTCTGGGCCCAGCCATCCAGGCAGGTTTTACTCAGTGAACAGAGCACTTGTCTGAGCTGCCAGCTTTTCCAGGAGAATGGCATTGGAGACAGTATCAAAGGCTTTACTAAAGTCTAGGTAGACAACATCCACAGCCTTTCCTTCATCCACCAAGCAAATCACCTGTTCATAGAAAGAGATCAGGTTGGCCAAGCAGGATCTACTTTTTCCCACTATGCTGGGTGGGCCTGATCCTTTGGCTGTCCTGCACATGCCACGTGATTGCACTGTAGCACTCAAGATGATTTGTCCCATAACCTTGCCAGGCACTAACATCAGGCCTGTAGCTCCCCAGAACCTCCCTCCAACCCTTCTTGTAGATAGGTGTCACATTTACCAATCTCCACTCAAGTCACCTGGGACCTCCCAGGTTAGCCAGGTCCATTGGTAAATGAGGGAGAGTGAGCTTTTCCACTGGCTCCTCAGTATCCTTGGGTGGATTCCATTTGGCCCTCTACACTTTTGATGTCTAAGCAGCTCAGTAGGTCACTAACTGAATTCTCTTGGAGAGGGGCTCACTTCTGCTCCTTGTCCTTGTCTCCCAGCTCAGAGGGCTGGTTGCCTTGATAACAACTGTCTTCTTGTTAAAGGTTGACCCAAAGCAGGCATTAACTACCTCAGCCTTTTTCTCATCTTTAGGTACAATGTTTCCCTCTGCATCCAATAAGATATGGAAATTTTTCTTGGTCCTCCTTCTGCTGTTAATTTTTTTTATAAGAACCCTTTAATTATCTTTCACAGGAGTGGCCAGATTGAGTTCTAGCTCAGCTTTTAACTTTCTAACTTTCAGCCTACGTGACCTAATACACTTGTACACTTCTTCCTTGTACACTCCTGAGTTGCCTTCTTCCAAAGGTCATAAAATCTCCTTTTTACTTTGAGTTATTGAGGATTGTTTCCCAAGGGACTCTCTGAAGCACTGTCCTAAAGGGGCCAAAGTCTGCCGTCTGGGTAGGCCAAGGCAAAAGTTTAGCTGATGCCCTCTCTTCCTTCACCAAGAATTGAAAGCTGTCATTTTGTGGTCACTATCCCCAAGACAGCCTCTGACCACCACATCACCCCCAGTCCTTCTCTATTCACAAACAGCAGGTCAAGTGAGGTCTTCCCTCACACCATCTGTGTGAGGAAATTGTGTTCCACATGCTCCAGGAACCTCCTAGGATGCCTCTTCTCTGCTGTGCTGAGTTTCCAGCAGAGATCCAGCAAGTTAAAGCAAAGTCTTCCACAATAACAAGGGCCAGTGATTATGAGATATCCTTCAGTTGCCTGTAGAATGCTTTGTCTACCTCTTCATCCTGGTTAGGTGGTCTTGAACAGGCAACCACCAGGATATCTATGTTGTTGGCCATCCCCTTGATTCCTGCTCATGGGAACTCAAACTTATGACATCACTATCCTTGAGCTCAAACAGTTGAAACACTCCCTACTGTACAAAGATACCCCACCGCCTCTCCTTCCTCACCGAATGAGATGAAGTATGAGACCAAAAATGTATTTTCACAGGCACTTGAAATGTGCTTTCATTTATAGTAGTGGAATATAAGATACTTACATGAGTAGAGTACACACTCAGATTGTTAATTAAGGAAATACTATGGAAAAGTATAGAAATATAATTAATTTCCTACTATTACACATTCTTGTGTCACTCCAGAAGATGTACAAAACACTTTACTGTCGGGTTCGGCTGTCTGTCTCTGCCCCGACACGGATAGTGTGGTTCTTGGGTGGCACGCGTTTTAAAGGATGAGTCTGGACTCTTCAGCTTTTTGGTCTTCAGGTTGTTTATTATTTCTTATCTACAAAATTTTCTGTCTGCTCAACAGAGGTCTGATCTGCAAGCAGTCACAGGCACTCTCTGACCACCCACGGGGCGGTCATGTCTTTTTATACTAATATCTACGTACACAATATTTACCTTTATTTCCCAATGCTTTTCACCCATGTTGGCAAGTGCACCTTCACCATAAACCAATCCCCAAATGCCAACATCACCACAGGAGATGGAGGACAAGAAGAAGGAAGAAGAAGGACAAGACACGCCCTGATCCCTCCATCTTGTCTCCATAACCCCCCTGTACCTAAAAACCTTAAAATCTATATTTCACTTTCTAAATGTATCTATTTTACACCTTTTACTCTAAAGTGATTCTCTTGTCCTCAAACTCTTGTTATTTCTGTGGATGGATCAAAATCAAGCCACCAGACACTCTTGGCAACATTCCAGGATTTTCGAGACCCCCAAGGGTTCTCCTGGCATCTCTGAACATCAGGAATGATGTGCTGAGATCCCACATCTCCCCCTTCTGTTTGCACCAAGAAGACTTCTTTGGCAACTTGACTCATGACACGTCTCACACACAAAAAGATGCATGGGACGATGAGCATGAGGACTAAGAGAATTATTAAAATATAAAATCCCATTTTTAAAAACCCTCTCCATAAGGGAGAAAGATCAAAAAATCCCGCCAAATCATCAATCCATGATCCAGTGACTTCGCCTAGTTTCTTTATACTGTCTTTTATGTTTTGAATACTTTCATGAATTGATCTTGAATGATCTGAGAGATTCATGCAGCACATTCCTTCAAACTCTTCACATCCATGTCCATGAGCGAGCAATAGATAATCGATTGCCGCCCTATTTTGCAGAGTTGCCTCTCTCACACTGCTTACGTCTTTTAACATATCACTCAAAGCGAGAGAGATTGATTGAGCATGCTTGCTCAACCAACAACCCATGTGGTCCAGTTGAGTCAAGGCCACCCCCGATGCTGTCTGAGGTGAGAAAATTGCTGCTGCAATTCTCCTTGCCTTGTCCCAAGTGTACACTTCATCATCACAGTTTACACTGTAATGTTGCAAGGACCTTTTTTCTTTGTGTTTTTGCTCTCTTAACACTTTCAAATCTGGTGACAACATTGAAATTCTCCCAATGCTGCATGGACCTCCCTTGGCATTTGCAGGAATGCCGTGCCAAATTCTGTCCCCACAAATTAAAAACAACCCACGTGGCAATTGCACTGGAACCTGGATTGATCCTTTGGCTGTCGTCACAGTGTGATTGCACCAGGCTGATGCATTTCTATAATATTCGTGATTTGGTGTGACATCAACACTTTTGTTTGCCCTTGACACATTCGAAATTTCGAATTTCATGCATAGCTCCATTGTTGTGGACCCAAAAATTTCCAGTTCCTGCGGTTCGGTAGAAGCCACAGGTAAAAGATGTGTCCAAGCACACCATTCCTTCACAGGATCTTTGATGACCTGCGAAATCTCCATTGGAGAATGCCCTGGAATTGGCCATTCGCTCACTGGCAACCCAACCATGCATGCTGTGAATGGTTTCCCTGGTTTCGAATGTGTCAGGCAGATACTTTCTAAATTTGCTGCCTGGGCTAATGCTTCCCAAACATTTTGTTTTGGCTGACTGACAGGTAGATTTGCTCTATTGCTTAAAGCAACAGATAAAAGCATGAGCATCATGAAGCTCATGACTTTACCCTTATAAAATTTCATTGTTATGCTCCCACTCAAAGCCACAAAGGAAAAAACCCCCCAAAGTTTTTATTCTTTTCGTTTTTCTTCCGAGTCGCTGCTCACAACTTGAGTTTCCTCCTCCGTCTGCGTACTCGTTTCTCTGCCTCTGGAATCTGTGTTCTCCTGCTCTCTTCCCCGAAATGGCTTCACGTGCCGCGCTGACACCCACTTCAGCCCTCGCCCTGTGGAAACACAAGCGAAACCCTTGCCCCAAGTGATTAGTTTGAAAGGACCCTCTATTTGTCCTGTCTCTGGGTTTCTGATCAAAACCAAAGGATTCTCCCTTAGTTTTGCCTGAGAGCTGTTTGAAAAATGCCTCACGATTGGTGGATTGGGTTCAGAAGACGAGCTGTTAAGAAAATTCAACACATACAATGCTTTGTTTAATTTCATGTGTGGTGTCGCCTCTGGCTCCCCCCTTTTCTGCCTATCTAAAAGGGATTTCAGGGTGTGATGTGTTCTTTCAATGATTGCCTGACCTGTGGGTGAATGTGGAATGCCAAATGTGTGTGTCTGCCACGCCCTGTAGGTCGGACAGAATTTCTATTTGTTCCTGGGAAAGTGTACCCCCCATGTTCTTAATTCTTGACCTTCTCACCGAATTCCTGTCGTCAGAGCAGTCCGAAGGCTCCTGGTCTCTGGCCTGCAGGTCACAGGAGATGGATTCGGAGGCGCCTTTTCCGATTCCGATCCGGGCTGTCCTGCTACGAACTTTCTTCGGTGGAGGTGGAGTGCGGTGTTCTCTGCGGCCGCCGCGTCTGCAGATTCTGCTGGCTGCTTTCTGGCTGTTTTCCCAAGGAGTTATCAGTGCTCTCCTGGGAATGAGTCCAATTCGGGAGCTGCCCACTCGGAGCTTCAAGGCTGCCCCTGTGCAAGAGGTGCACAACAGAGCTCACCGTGGCTCAGCGAGTGCTGCCGGATGCTGCTGGATCGCCGGTTGCTGCCGAGTAGCTCACTGGGTCGTCCGCCGGGTGCCCACCGGCTGCCCACTGGGTGCCCACCGGGTGCCCACCCAGGGACGCCAAATGTCGGGTTCGGCTGTCTGTCTCTGCCCCGACACGGATAGTGTGGTTCTTGGGTGGCACGCGTTTTAAAGGATGAGTCTGGACTCTTCAGCTTTTTGGTCTTCAGGTTGTTTATTATTTCTTATCTACAAAATTTTCTGTCTGCTCAACAGAGGTCTGATCTGCAAGCAGTCACAGGCACTCTCTGACCACCCACGGGGCGGTCATGTCTTTTTATACTAATATCTACGTACACAATATTTACCTTTATTTCCCAATGCTTTTCACCCATGTTGGCAAGTGCACCTTCACCATAAACCAATCCCCAAATGCCAACATCACCACAGGAGATGGAGGACAAGAAGAAGGAAGAAGAAGGACAAGACACGCCCTGATCCCTCCATCTTGTCTCCATAACCCCCCTGTACCTAAAAACCTTAAAATCTATATTTCACTTTCTAAATGTATCTATTTTACACCTTTTACTCTAAAGTGATTCTCTTGTCCTCAAACTCTTGTTATTTCTGTGGATGGATCAAAATCAAGCCACCAGACACTCTTGGCAACATTCCAGGATTTTCGAGACCCCCAAGGGTTCTCCTGGCATCTCTGAACATCAGGAATGATGTGCTGAGATCCCACACTTTACCTTTTCTTAAAAATCCAGTGTGCCCAATATACAACCAATCCAAACCAAAAGATCAGACAGAAAGCCAGAATAAAAATTTCTATGTAAGAGGCTTAAATCTGATTTATACAGATTTGATCCAGAAAGCTTCTGATGCAGGGAGCCCAATATTTAAAAATTAGAAAGCAAATGGCCACCTAATGTTAATAATAAAACCCCCAATCCTAATATATGTTTCTCTCAGCAAATGATTATTTGTATAATTAGTTCCTAAACACAGTGAGAGTTCTTCAATACAAACACAGTTCTAATGAATCATCCTTACTGCAAAGTTTTAAATACCTTTCAGCTGCATGTTCACTTATCTTTTAAGTAGCCAAATTAAAAGAATGGAAGCAGTATAAAAAAGTGCACAACAACATCTAGTCATTATCATTTGCAATAACATGATGAACACTAGTGTAAAGTATCTGGGCTTGTCTATTTTTATGTATTATACCTTCCAGGTAGGAAAGGTAAGGTAACTTTACCAATTTATTCCAGATTTCAGTGGGTCTGTCTACATAAATAAGACAATAGGGTTTGACTGTATAAAATAATTGGCTGTTATTATTTGCATTATATTATGTATAACCTCTAGTTATTTGATTTTGCAAGAGTTCTGAACATCTCTGCATCCAATGCATTTAATATAATAAGCAAGTAAGTACAAGACAGGTCTGGAAATTAAAACATAAGTTCTTATTGAGTTCTTAATTTCTGAAGAACTTTTATAATAAAATTACCACTGACTTTGACAGGACCAGAATTTTGGGCAAAGACTTCAATAAAGCTATAGTTAACAGTCCATATTTTGAAGTAATACCTTATTATTAATTTTGAATTATAAAAATATGACCTATATTCTTGAAATAAATTGATCATTTTACCTCTCCCAAGATAATGTCTGTTCCTATCTCAAATAATCAGTATCTTGGTGACTGTAGTGAAAAGCCAGGACAAAAACGGGGAGGCCATGCTTTTCTTTATGCTAATTAGAGATAGAAACTCTTTTAGAACCAAGCTTTTAAAAGAGCAGCTTCTCTCTTTCAAGTTTTTCACACATATTGTAATTGAAAATAGCCTGACTAGTAGTTTTTTTCCCCTTCACCAGTAAAAGCACCCATCTCCAATAACACATTCCATAAACACTGGGCAGTATGAAGCTAAGGGCTATTTTAAGCCAATTGAATGGTTTATCTTCATTAAGTAGTATTCCTTCCTCGTTATGAGAGATAATAAATAGAGGTTAAGAGGGTGCAACTGTTCTTCAAATATGTCCCAGGTGAACACTGCCTACATTACATTTCTTCTGTTGAAGGACAAAGTCATGGTATACATCTTCTCCAAAATATTATGCATCTGAATTCTAAATGTACTCAGCTTCTGCCATCTGTGAAGTAATATCAAGTGAATATTCACTGTTCTAAATTTTAAAAGAACCCTTAAAATAGTAACTGTTAATGACAAGAAAGTGTTTAGATAAAAAAGGAATTATGTTGAAGGAATTATGATCTAAACATATACCAAGTGACTAAATGCTTCTCTGTACCCTACTCTTGTCTCTATAAAGCAAAATCTGTGTTTTTCCTAAAATTAGCCTTGCTAACTTGTGATCATAGAGCATATTAAATTTGAAATAAAGAGACTAGATAACTGGCATGTATCAGGATCTTGCACATTCCTAAATACAAGCAGATCTCAGTTTAATGCTGTTTTGTTTCATAGCCAATTTTATTTGCTTTAGCCCTTTTTTCTTTGCAAAATCTGTTTTGGCACCAACTTGTGCCAATTTTTTTTGTTTCCCCCATTTTTTTAATTACTAGATTAATTTAGAAACTTTGCA
This sequence comes from Molothrus ater, assembly GCF_012460135.2. Classification (NCBI taxonomy): domain Eukaryota; kingdom Metazoa; phylum Chordata; class Aves; order Passeriformes; family Icteridae; genus Molothrus; species Molothrus ater. Next base: position 17,950,908 of record NC_050511.2, on the reverse strand, counting down.
TATCCAAGTGAAGTGAAGAAAACTGTTTTTGTAAGGATTTTCTACAACTTTTGCCCATCAATGTGCACAGTATAAAGTTTTTGGAAAGCATGTGTATCTTCATGAACTCTTTGAAAGACAATGATACATGCTGTGAACTTTTACATTTAGGGTACTGAGGGAGCTGGCAGAAGAGATTGCTAAGCCATCCTCTATCACTTATCATCAATCCTGGCTAACTGGGGAGGTTCCAGTTGACTGTAGGTTGCCAAATGTGACTCTCATCCATAAGAAGGTCCAGAAGGAGGATCCAGGGAACTAAAGGCCTCTCATCATGACCTTGGAGCCCAGCAAGGTCATAGAGGAGATCATCTAAAGTGTCATCATACAGCACACACAGGACAGCCAAGGGATCAGGCCCAGCCAGCATGGGTCTAGGAAAGGATGTCCTACCAGAGCAACACCAATTTGGGAGGTGTTCAAGAAATTACTGGACATGGAACTTCGGTCTAATTGTCAAAGTGGTGATCAAAGATTGTATCCTATGATCTCAGAGGTTTTTTCCAGCATAAAGGATTCTGTGATTCTGTAATTATTACAAATTGGCTCAAAAGAAATAGGCAAAATACCCTCAAAACACAAGTACCAAGCCTCCTGTTTAGGAAATACTCGCCCCCCAATTCTCCCAAAACAAAGATATCTTACTACATTATAGCAATGGTGCCAGAAACGCTAATAGCATATCTTTAATAAGTAAAGACAAGTTTCTTGAAAATATTTTTTTGAATTATGATGGCTATTGTGTATGCATTTAAAATACTTTGAGAGACACTAAAAAACACAATAGGTTTTTTCCCTCATCATGTGTGACACATCTGCAAGTGTTATAAAATCAAAACTAGCAATGTGCAATACCAAGGAGAAACTGTTTCTTACTAGGCTGTCAATTGTTTATAATTGAATGGCATACCTACCTTTTCATTAAAAACTTCCTCCTTGACCAACAGTAGGGCATACAGAGGAGGTACTTGATCGTCTGTTTTTCTTTGCATAGCTGAGGAACAGTTGTTTTCAGTTATATTGCAAGGGCAGTCCCATTTCAGCATGAAGGTGATCAGAAAGATGCTTTCTCTATGCAAGAAGACCTGCCTGGGAAAGCTGTGCCTTTAACAGAGCATAGGGCTCATTTCCTTCACACCAGGGTTATCCATCCCAGAGGTGTTAAAATCTAAGGAGGGCTGAAGGTTGCAGCCTCAGGTAGATCCCTGTTAGGAAGCCTTCCTTAGATGACCTCTGTAAAAATCTCCTAAATTGAAGTATTCACATTAAACCACCTCTGGTGCACATCTCTTGTGCAATTAACAGTGCTGTAATTATTTACATGTCTAAGTCATATATCTGTAAGTCTAGATAAAAATCTCGCTATAAATCTTTCAGTTTTTTGTAAGCTTCACCAAAAATAAGGTGCTTTGCTCACCCCTAAAATTAAATTGTTGTTTATTGGTGTTTTTTGCTATTTTAACTTTTTTATTATTATTATTAAATACTTTCCACAGCTGTTGTGGTGTGATGTAATAGCCTGTCTCAGTCATCCCGGTTCTTTCCCAAGGTGTGCCAATACCCTCTCCCTTCCCTCCCCTTGCCCCCTGCTGACTGCTGTCCATCAATCCTGGCATTCCAGAAGGGGTGTCGTGTGATTGGCAAAGTTCAAAAGATGCCTCAGCCCTGGGGAACATTGGGCCATCCAGGTGTCATTTGTCCCCTGAGACTCCCCCCCTTACCTGGTCGGCGGGATCCCTACCCCTTCCCTCCCCCTCTCCCGGGGTTCAAAGGCACAGCAACCACGCGGTTCTCTGTTCTGTTGGAGCTGTTCCTGCATTCAGAGGCCTGTGTGCCAGGAATAAAGCTCTGGATCAAAACCCTCCAGCAGAACCCGACTCCTTTTCCTTCACCTTGCCTTGAAGCCTCTCCACCAGAGGTAAACCTGAGCTCCTGCATGCCTGGACTTGTCCCAAGTGCCCAGCTGCAGCACCCAGCCAGCCAAAGGTGTCTCTGAGGTGAAACCGCCACAGCTGCCGCCTTTGGTCAAGCAGCAAGGGCCAGACGAACCCAGGCACGTTCCATCCGGCTATATTTTTATTTAATTCCAATATAATGGCACCCAACGTGAGGCTGCTCGATCCTGCAGCCCCGAGAAGACATCCCGGAACCTCAGAACTTCAGAAAGACTTTAAGACAGCTTAGCGTCCACTGGAAGAGCTTTGACAGCATAGCTCTCCAGCTGAGACTTTGGGACTTATCCCACAGAAGTCTCGCGGACGTTCTGCGCCTCTGGAAAGTGCGGCTCCTTTCTGGTGAGCAAATTTTCCAGAGGAGAATACGGTTGCCCCTCCTGCCCTGGAGGAGTCCTATTCAGGTGAAGAGAAGACTCTGCCAGACCACGCCACCAACAGCATCGATTTGGGGTGAGTATATCTGCTCCTTAGGGGGGTAGAAGCTTGTATTACAGTCTCTGCCGTGAGATCTGTTCTTTTTTGCTCTTATTCAGAGCACATAAAAGGCTGCGCAGCCCCGCGGAACGGGAGCGATAGCGCATTAGGCACAGCCCATAGCGGCGTGGCTCGGCCGCTTTTAGAATTTGCGCGGGCGGGCTCGCACGGCGGCGGCGGCTCGGAGGAGCGGGGAGGCTCTCCCTGGCCCTCCCCTCCATGGCGGCGCAGTGTGCAGCGTAGCGCGGGGGGGCTTTCTCGGCGCGGCACCGGGCATATCTGCTTTCGGGTTTGCCGCGTGGTGCGGGCAGGGGAGGCTCTGTCTATCCCCTGGCACGGCGTGGCGAGTTCCCATTCCGTACCGCTGCCAGCGGCACATTTAAAAGCAGTTCAAGCAGCTGCGTTGTGAAGGGCTAAACATCTGCGTGTTTTCGTTCCTTAACTGCGGTTTTTTGGAAATCAGTAGCTGATTTGGTTTTGTTTTCGGTTGGCAGGAGATGGTACTGTGCCTTTTACATCTAAAATGGGCTCTAAGTTAAGCACAGCACTAAGAGGAGTGTATTATCAGATTGTTAGAATTTTAGTTAGTGGAAATGTAACATTCTCTAAAGGAAAATTGAAACAGTTTATAAGGTGGCTTTTTCTACACTTCCCACAAATTTCTCCTGAAGAAGTCCACAATATTCAATTTTGGGACAAAGTAGGGCATGAATTGATAACCTTGGGAAAGTCTGGGAATACGTCTTCAGCTAAATTCTGTTCTGGAGTTTACAAGTTCGAGTAGTCTTGCTCAAACAAAGGGAAATGGAGAAAAAGCCAAATAACAAGGAATGTACCTCTGCTCGTCGTCGTCCCCGCCCCCCCCCCCCCCCCCCCCCCCCCCCGGCTCTGAACCCTGTACCTCAAAACTTGGTATTTTAAAGAGAGCAGACTCTGCTCATGCCCAGGGAAGCCAGCTCCTTGAGCACCTTAAAATGCCTAAGTTCCTTTGTCTACAATGTCCTGGCCAGACCGCGTGGAACCTTTCCCAAAACCCTGCATCCCCTGCTCTGAAGCCCAGAGCACGTGTTAGCTTTTCAGAGAGCAGTGACCCCCAAACATAGCCAAGGACATTTCAGTGTCCCATGCTCTGCATTGCTCAGGTGCCCCAGAGGCTGGGGGAGCATGGCCAGGAGAGCTGACCTGACCTGGCCAAAGGGATGTGCCATACACAGACCAGCATGGCCAGGATGGGGGGAGCTGGGGGAAGCTGCTGGGAGGTACTGATTGTTGCTGCAGGATGACAGGCTGGACATCCTGCATTGGGTAAAAAGCAACTCCATTTGAGCATCTCTTGCCTTTCTGGGGTTTTATTCCTCTCTCTGTTTCATTATTATTGTTGTTGATGACATTGATGATTATTGGTATCATTATAATTTGTATTATTATATTTTATTTTGTTTCAATTATTAAACTGTGCTTATCTTCAGCTACAAGTTTACTTTTTTTTCCTGACTTTTCTCCCTACCTGGGGAAAATGAGCAGGCAGTTGCCCAGTATTTAGATGACAACTGAGTTAAACCATTACAAACAACTTTTGTAATGGTTTAGGTTTAGGAGATTTTAAACTTTCTCTGCACATCCACTCTCTGTTGAAATAAAATTCTCAGATTGATGGCATCTGCACAGCAAGAAATGTGATTAGGAGTAGTAAGCCATACACCTAATACACAGATGGAGTTCCTTTCATCCTCTCCTCCAAAAGCTCAAAGAATATAGATTGGTGGGAGATAGTGTTTTGTATTTTTATAATGTTTCTTTTCCAATAAGTTGAACACTGCTGTGACATGGCCATCCTTGACATCAAACTATTAGGATGGTTCCCATGTGTTTCATGACCAGCAGCCTTCCTTTTCATTACCGTTCAGGTTACTGAGTTCAACTGTCCACCTACAACAGCTGGTCTTTGACAGAAGTAGAGGTTTTGGCTGCAGAGATACGTGCAGGTCTGGACATAAGTTCTGTGTCCTGAACAGAAGTTCTATGCTTCTTGGTGGTTTTAATGTCAAGCAAACATCCCTGAGCATATTTAATTTACTAGCACAGCCAAAAAAAGGTCTAAGACCAGCTCAATTTCCTGAACAAGCAGGCTTTGCTTTTTTTTCCTTATGCCTACAGAAAAGCCTATTTGAGGCCATTACTCTAGGGCTTCGGGCAATGGTTTGCTGGAAGAGTGTGGACTGAAGTTAGAAAGTAGCACCATATCCACACCACCCAGACACAAACTAAGATTTCAAACATGCTTATGGTAATCTCTGATCATCACATGTCTCTGTTCATGACAGCACACACTAAGAGTGCAGGAAGCAAAAGACTAAATTTTACCCTTCTTTAGGAATGAAGGAAAAAAAATGCTGCAGATCAAGAGACTTTTTTTCTAGAGCTTCTGCCCTCTTTGTCTTAAAATTCCCCATCTATAACTGCTCAGTTTCATTGCATTGTTGGGGTTTTTTGTTTCAAGTTTTTTTGCTTCATGTTTTTTATAATAATTTTAGTTGTTTCTACTTTCTTTACTGTTTCAATTAATAGAAACAATTTTTTGTTTGAGATTAAATCCCATGATAAAATATAGCCAAAACATATATAATGTATCATCGTCCATTACTTCATAAAGTACAGTTTAGGCAGATTTTTGTTCCATCTTCTTGATTCCAGTTCAAGAGAAAAGACACCTTGAAATGTGGTGCAATCACATCCCTGCTCCTTTCCATTTCTATTAAAAACAATTCTAGCCCAGTAATTGACGATCCTCACTCTTTATCTTGATCTGCACTAAGTAAAAATCTCTGGGAAGTAAAACATCTTGTAACAGCATAGAATACAAGTTCATTATAGATATTACAATTCAAACCCCACTGTGATACAGGATCAAAGCAGCTCTTTTCAAACCTTCAAGATCCAGATTTTTTCTTTTTCTTTATCTTAAGTATTGGAATGTGCAAATATTTGTATGTTTTCCTGTATAGCTACAATTTCCAAGTGCAAAACTAAATCTCAGTGAAAATTCTTTTTGCTGTCATGCTTTAGAATCCAGTAATTTTTATTTTCCTTGCAGCCCCCTGTCCACAGCTCTAAGCAGTAGTTTCTCCAGAATACTTGCTGCATCTTATATGGCAGCTCTGGAATTCACATCATGACCGGCTGTGATAGAGCTCTGAGCTCATACTATTTTTTCAAAGAGTACTGAATTATAATTTAAAAACTCAGGTCTAAATCTGGTAAAGCATTTTAAGTAGCAAATTAACAATAGAGTTTTTTGTAAAATTGCACACCATTTAAAAGCTTAATCATGTTAAACAGTCAAAGGACTCTGAAGTAATCTACTTCAGGAATTAGGAAACAGGTACTTGCATCCAAATTGGAGAGCATTCCTATTAATAAAGTGTATATAGTAGCAAATATGTACTCTCCTGAATTGAGATTTTTTTTTCCTCCTGCATTTTCTGTGCAATTTTATTGATAATATGAACAGGCCTGTGTGTATGTTACACATTCTGAGTCCATGAGAAGCTATTTGCCTTACACAACCTGAGGCTCAAGAGTATAGGGAACTGGATTTGTATTTAGAGGGAACAAAACTTAGAAAGACTAAGTAACATTCGTGGGTTATAATGGCATTCTGGATCAGTCAGAGGTGGAAAAGATTAAATCTGCTTTCTTAATTTTTGAGTGGAAAGGATCAACTCTTGCTTCTTAATGTGCAGCATGCCCTGACAGAGCTCATCTGTCTGTTACTGACCATTTTTATCAGGTAACTTCGAGAAACACGAAGGCTGATCAGGCAACAGAGGTTGAGGTACTGATGAAGCTGCCAGTGACTGTGATAACTTTCATAAAATACGTGTTTCTGCAAAGACTTGTGTGATTTTTATGTTGTCAGCATTCTACCCCAGGTACATTGAGGGCAGTATGACTATATTGTAGCTGCTGTGTAGTTTGAAGGCATACAAACAGCTTGAGTCCTGGAATTACGTTAGACTCAGCTATGCAGCATGACACAATTTCATTTACTCTGTTTCTCAGAGCAAGAGGTCCCAGCAGAATGAGTTGAGCACTGTAGAATTCTCCTATTCAGGTACCTAAACCAGCTTGAGATCTCTAAACTGTCTCCAAACCAAACTTAGGATGCATCCAAAGCAGCCATTCACTTTGTGTACAGCCTCGAGCCTCCCCAGTGCCCATGTGGGACACAGCCTGGACACTGCTGCCTGTGAGTGTTGCTGTGACACACACCACCCCTGCAGCAGAGCAATATTCAATATAGCAAGGATGGCCATTGAAATTTGGCCAGAAGCAGGAACTTGTGAATCCAAAATTAAAAGCATCAGTCTTTATAACCTGGGATGAAAGAATCAAACTAAAGACAGCCCAACCCAACTTTATGTGTAGAGTGGGAAAAATTGCTACTAAGAGAACAGCAAGAGTGTGGCCAGCAGGTCAAGAGAAGTTGATTCTCTCCCTCTACTTGACCCTGGTGAGGCCACATCTGGAGTACGGTGTCCAGTTCTGGGCTCCTCAGTACAAAAAAGACAAGGAATACCAGAGTGTCCAGTGAATGGCAAAGATGATGGGACTGGAACATCTCTGATAAATGAATGTGATTCATGCTAACAATTGTAACTATATCAGTATTTTAGAAAATATTTTTTAAAAAGTAATAGAGGAAAAGGGTATGTAATTAGTGTCACAAAACAGATGTTTTCAGATGTTCATGAGAAAATAGGATGCAGGATGTAGTTTGAGAAAAATAACATCCCAAAACAGAACAGGCCTCAGGATAATTAGAGAGTCGACCTTGAAATGGACAAAATTTAAATGATTCCAGGTATCTATGAAACAATAAGGCTTATTTTTGGAATATAATGCTGACTTCTATAACACAAGACTTGGGGCAGATGTGGGGTTGTTCAAAGCACAGTGATGATGATGACAAGCCTTCGTCAGAATTGACCACCAAAAGCTAAAGAAGACCCCTTAGAAACAAGCAGAGCATGCGCTATGCAGTCTAGTGGCATTGATTTCAAAAATCAAAAAGAGGAGGAGATTTATGGGAAAATATTGATGAATATGTATTAGCATACAGTATATAGGTTGTGTTTGGATCCTTTTGCCTTTTGTATGTGAGGCAGGGTGGGAAGCCCTCCCTATATCCCAATAGATTGGTTTTGCTTATGCTTTATCTGAACCACTGCCAAATTATTTTGTACCTGCTTGATTATATTTGATTGCATTATTTTATATAAAATTGCTGCTCAATTAAAATTGCTGCTAAATTCTAGACATATAGGGACCTCATTCATAACATCTCTAATGAGGAGAGACTACAGGAATTGGGCCTGTTTAGTCTAGAGAAGACTGAGAGGAGATCTCATTGATGTGTATAAATATCTCAAAGGCAGGTGCCAATAGGATGGTGCCAGACTCCTTTCAGTGGTGCCCAGCAACAGCACAAGACGTAATGACCATGTATTAAAATAAAAAAAAGTTCCACCTAAACATGAGGTAGAACTTTACATCGAGGGTGGCAGTGCACTGGAACAGGCTGCCCAGGGAAGCCATGGAGTCTCCCTCTCTTGAGACATTGAATGCCCACCCTGTGGCAGGGGTTTCGACCAGGGAATCTCCTGAGGTCCCTTCCAGGTCTGACAATGCCGTGATTGTGTAAAAAGGAGTAGATATAACTTGCACGTAACAGACATGGCACGTTTTAGATAAAAACACTGCAAAGTAAATTTTACTTTCTCTGTTTGTCAGAGCAGACAACGCACACGAGAAAGGCTGAAGGCTTTGGAGTTCTGCTTCATCTTCCTGACACTTATGGCGTAGGGGTCAGCGTGACGCCAGCTCTCCTGCACACCAGCACCCGGTACCGAGGTGACACGGCCGGGTCCGCTCCCGGCCCGGGGAGTCGGAGTCACCCGGCTCTGGCGGGCCCCGAGCGCTCCGCTGGCTGCCCCCGCAGCCGCTCCGCCGCCGGGGCGGGCGCCCTCTCCGGGCGGGGCCGGGCTGGGGCGGGCCGAGCGCCGTCGCCGGCCGGGGCGGCGCCGCCAGAGGAGGGTCCCGGCGGGTCCCCGGCGCTCGCTGCCCCGCCTCCGCCGCCCCGCCCGGCCCGGCCCGGCCCGGCCCGTCCCGGTCCCCCCGCGCCCGCACGGACGGTCCGGCGGGCCCGCGGCCGCCATTGGCTCACGGCGCCATCCGGGCACTCGGCGCGGCGCCGCCGCTCGGCCCCATCGTCCCAATATGGCGGAGGTGAGCGGGCAGAGCGGGCCGGGCGCGGGGCTCGCCCGGCGCCCCGCGGGGCCCCGCGCCCGCAGCGCCCCCGCGCCGCCCCGGCACCCCCGGGAGGCGCCCCCGCGGCTGCTCGGCGGGACCGACGGGGGCGGCGGGGCCGTGGCGGCGGAGCCTGCGCGACCAGGCCGCGGGACGGGCGCGGGGCCGGTGCGCGGCCCGCGGGCGGCGGAGGGGCCGCGGGACGGGCTGGCGGTGTCGCCGCTGCGGCGCGGGCCATAGCGAACCGCCCGGAGGGAGGGAGGAGGAGCGAGCCCCGGGCTGGGAGCGGGGACGAGGCGGCGGCCAGTCCGGTCCCTGACACGTCCTGCCTGGCCGGGGCCGGAGGGAGCGGGATCGCCGGCCGGGCCTGGCGCGGCCCCGGGGGGGGGGGCCTTGTGCCAGAGGAGGAGGAGGGACGGAGAACGGCAGGCGGGAGCGAGGGAAGGAGGGATGGGCGAGGGTGAGCGGGATGGAACGGCCAGCAGGGCGGGATGCTGGGGCTGAGGCTGGAGGGGAGCGGGGAAAAGCGGGGCGGCGGGGAAACGGGGCAGCTCCGACGGCTGCGTGGAATGAAGGGCCCTGCCTGCTGCCGGGCCGCAGGGAGCCCGCTCTTATCTCGCTGTCTCCTTTCCCTGCAGGCTTCCTTTGGGAGTTCGAGCCCAGGTTCGTCCTCGCCCACCTTCTGCATCGGCACCCGGCCTGTCGCCCGCACGCCGTTCTCTCCTTGCTGCTCCTTCCCAAATTTATCCCCTCATAGTTTTCCTAAGGCTTCGTGTGCACGCTGTTAGCCGCCTGCCAGGTTTTTAAGAGGAGATGTGCGCTACGGAATCCTTCACTTAAGTCCAGTTGCAGTTAGAAATTGGCTCCTCGGTACCAAAAATGAAATCAGAGTTGTATAGCACTTTTGAGGCAGCACCTCAGTAAAGCCAGATAGCTTGGAGAGAGACAGCTTCTCTTGTTGCTGATAACTACAGGCTTGTCTAAATTTTTTACTTCTTGGTAATAACAGAAAATGTTTAAAATCATAACAAGTTATGATTATATGTTAAGGCTGTAACTAAATGCTGTTAAGGTTGTTTGGACTACATTATATAACCAAGCATCATTAACATCAGCAGGGCTTTTCTCAAGTATTTGGGGAACATACTTGCTTCTATGTAAAGGCATTCTGCAGTGTTTGTCATCATCTTTAACTATTATGAAATTTGTTGAGTTCGTATTTTTCAACATAGTTTTGAATATTTTAAATGGGGTGTTGAACTTTCAGAACTACAGGAGAAGTGGGACTTCTTAATGTAAAGTCTATGGAACAGAACTTCCCCTTGACTTAAATGGAAAGTGAGTTAGAAAAGCAATTTGAATCAATAATCTTGATCACACCCTTGTAAATGCATGTTAGATTAAGGCGGTTGAGACTTTCTTAAAACTTGAGCATGATGTGATGGCCAACAGTAGGAGGATTAAACGCATAATGTCATTATTGGAGCTGTAGTAGCATCAGCTGTGCTGAAAGTTCTGTGAGACCATAATATGAATAGCATGTGACTATAAAGCATTTTTGGCCTGAATGTTTCTCTACAGTGTGATATTACAAACTTTGATAGCTTTGTCTTAGACAAGCTGAACAAAGTTCAATTACCTGCGTGTACAGAATGAATACTTAGCATAAATGATGAAAAGCTGCATTCTTTAAGGTTCAGAAGTGTTGGTATATACAGCTGTCTCAAGGCTGAAAGCACTGGAAAGAGGAATATTGTATTATTTTTTGAAGAGGGTTGAAAATTTTTAGTTACTTATTTCAAAACTTTTGAAGAAGTTCCTTGATAGAAATAATTCTTGATAAACCTTTTCTTTGATGCTTGAAAGCCAAGGATTGCAACAGACCACTAGTATATAAGGGGAAAGCAGAAGTGGAAGAGAAATATATTAATCTCTCTTTTCCTCCAGCCTGAAAGCCATAAAGAAGTGAACATTAAAGAGCAAAGCAACCCTGTAATTTGGTGATTCTTGACTGCAGAATATTGACTACTGATGCAGAATATTTTTGCCTTGAAAATTAGTTGACTCTAATGATAATCGTTCAAATGACAAAGTGCATTTAAAATAATAGTACTTTTTTGAATACTTCTGAGTATTGTCTTCAGTAATTAAAAAGTGTCTGTTGGACCACAGAGGTATCACACTGGGTTATTAATTAATGAAATCCATTAGAAGCATTTTGTTATTTTTAGTGTATTTTCCATAGCATTTCTTGAAATTCTGCTGTATTTTTCTAGATTAGTGCTACAAATTAATTTTATTAGAAGATCCATTTGTAAGACTAAAGCAATTGGAAGCGAGTCTCACTTACTTTGCTGTTAGTAGGACGTGAATTCATTACCTAGTTATCTGTTTGCCAGTGAAAAACCATGCTTCTTACCGTATAAATCAGATCAATAAAATCAGAGTCTGTAGATGACAGTCTTGCAGCTTCTGATATCTTTTGATGTGTGTGCTTTGTAGCTTAATGATGATTTCAAGAGTGTTTTGAACAATCTTTTATTCAGTAAAGTACTAATTTGGGATTGTATTTCCTAAAATTTAGTTTTGCTCATTTAGGTACTTCTCTCTGCTATTCTGTTTGGAGCAAGAGAGAAAGCTGTCCTTATTACTTAAAAATATGAAAAGGAAAGGTCATCTAAAGAAGCAGCTGAATTTGTCAAGTAGTTACAAATTTGTTACTCCACTGAGAGTTCTGATCCTGTTTGTAAGAGAATTAATGCAATTTTTTTTTTGCTGGGATTTAATTTCTAATGTTGGTACAGGGAAATAGTTTCTCACATTAAGTTTTTTTTTGATAGTTGGCTCTTTATCATCTGAGGATCATGACTTTGACCCATCTGCTGAAATGCTGGTACATGATTACGATGATGAGCGAACTCTTGAAGAAGAGGAAATGATGGAAGAAAGCAAAAATTTCAGCTCTGAAATTGAAGATTTAGAAAAGGTAAGAGAGACTCTCTTCCTTGTGAATGTACATATTGTAATTTTCTATACTTATTTCATATGTACTTTCTATACATATTTTTCTTTTCATACATATTGTAACTTTTCTAGTGAAAAGAATATTCAACCTGCCCTTCAATTTGTATTGTATAGTTCAGTTTTCTGCAAAAATGCGTTTCCTGCTTGTATAAAAGGAAAAGTCAGGTTGGGATGTAGCAGTGCATCATCACAGAAAAGGCTGAAGTTAGCTTCTTAAAGGTATTGGTGCTCATATTTTCTTTGATTTAGTAGCACATTTGCTTTGGTAGAGAAGTCACTGGCATAGGTTTTAGAGGCCTGTTACCTAAGATCTCTTGCACGTTGAAACTGTACATTTTGCATACTATTAAAATGGCATCTAGCTGTGTTTCATTATGTCGGTCAGGTTTTACTTTTCCAATAAACAAACAAACAACCCTGGATTATGCGTAATGGGTCACATTAATTTGCTATATAAATGGTATTTCTATGTCTTAGTTTCATCAGTTTAGCATTCAGCAGATGTACAAAATGATCAGTGTGCTCTTTGGCTTTTTCTATTCCATTTTACACTTCTTAATAAGAAGTTTTTCATATTTACACCTCTTGTTCATCCCTGGCAGTGTAGCATGCATTCTACATGCCTGCTGAACACTGAACACCGAGAAATTGATGCTATTTGCATTACTGTTAGTGCACCCCTCAGCATAACTGCAGGTCTTGGTCAGTGTACTTCTGAAAAAGTGTATTTTTTAGCATCAAATACAAGACTGTGGTTGTGTAGTCCATGTAAAAACAAGTTTTCTGCATGTGGAATTCACAGTGTTTGTACTCCTGATGTTTTTTTCTTGCCTTACTACCTTTAAAATTACATTTTTGCTGATTATGAGCTTGCTGTTATAGTAGTGAAGCAGTTTGCCAGGTCTGATGGTTAAAATGGAGGTTTTACTCTACAAAATTTTCTTACTGCTTCTGTAATAGAAGAAAGAAGAACTGAGAGACACTCATCTTAAACACTTTATTACTATAAGTCCTTATCCTGGAAAGACTTGGACATGCGTTTCTATTTACCCATTGTGAAAAGTCTTTACAGGACTAAAACCTTGCCTGGCTAAAGAAAAAAAGGAATTTGATTAGTGTATGAGTTCAACAATACATTTTTAGAGGTATAACTTCTAAGGGGGTAAATATTTGAAAGTATTTTTCATACTCTGATGTCTTGAACCAGGTAACGAAAAAAATTCTTCACTGTTTATTGTTTTATTAATTGTATTAGGATGAAAGTATGATGATAGTTATTAGAATCACTTGATCAAAAGATATTGGAAAAGACAAGTTAAAAATCACGCCTTTCTCTTGATTTTTGCCTTTTCTTGGCTGTCTTTCTCTTACATTCTCAATGGTTCATATAAAATACATTGTGCAGGAGATAAAAGGAAGGGCTTAGAATTTGCTGTATTGGCTTATTTCAGTGGGGGTTTTCACATGCGCAGCTATAGCTGTGTAAGAATGAAGTGTTCAAGGTTTTCTATATTTCTCTTGAAGAAATATTGACAAATCATGTTCTACAGTAGCAATCAGATAAGGAGCAAATTTTTAATATTTACTCTTTAGTTGCATCCAATAAAATGTCTTCCCCTACAGCTTGACAGAACTTCCCTATATGCCAAGAGACATGTTTATGAATTATTGTTATCATAGAATCACAATATTTTAAACCTTTAATCATTCCTGCTTTCAGGTTAGTTTTTCTTTGTTTGTTTTTCGTTTCTGTTCTTCAAAATATGTCTTATTCTCTTAGGCCTGCACTGTTTACAGGTAATTGACAATACATTGAAGTGTTGTTAATCTTCTTGTATTAGGAAGGAAACATGCCATTGGAAGATTTACTAGCATTCTATGGCTATGAGCCCACGATTCCAGTTATGCCAGGTTCCAGTGCAAATAGCTCTCCAAGTGAACTTGCAGATGAACTTCCAGATATGACTCTAGATAAAGTAAGTCTGAATCATTTTCACTTGAATTGTTGTTTAAAAGCAGAAATCCAGATGGCTTTAAATTACACGTCATAATCTCTTGATGTTACAAAGTACACCTTTGGTAATTTCAATATTTATTTTCACTCTGGGATCTTACATTTCAAGGATATTGGACATCTAGTTCTGATAATGGTGCACAGCAACTTTAGTGTCACTATATTAGTACAAAAGAAAACTGAAAATGTCAACAGTCCTTCTGAAATACATGTCAAGAATTTTAAGTAGGAGGTTTTTTAGTTGTTTTGGGTTTTTTTAGTTAAGAAGTGGGATTTTTAGTTAAGAAGTGGGATTTTTGTATAAAATATGTGATGTCCAGAAATAACTCTGACTTCAACCACATATCAAGTACCAAAAAATGGTATGAAAATAACTTGAAAATGTACTCTGGAATGCTTTGGAATTTTATTTTCAAATGCAAATCTTTCAGAAAGGTCTCAGCCATGGGGGGTGAGAGATTGTTTTATGTGTAGTGACTATATGTGTTGCATTGCTGATACAAAACCCTGAAACTTCAGCTTTTGTGGTTTGCAAGTTAACTTTAAATTCTGAGATTTTTTTCTGATTTTTGGCCACAAAGCATGTGCAGCTTGTAGTTCAGCTTAGAAAGTATGCAAGTAGTAAGTATATGTCTTTTTTTTCCTGTGAGTATGATGTAATGGTAAACTCCACAGCAAGAAGGATATAATGATGGCTCTGCACATCTGATTCTCATTATGATTCACGATTGTGTTGAGGCTACAAAAATGTAGTCGGCTAGTTGTCTAATATAGTTCTTTCCCTTCCAAATCTCTGTTAGAGGAGTTCAAACATATCTGTGACTGGAGGAAGAGTGTGCCTTTTCTTTCTTAATACTGTTTCTTTAACCTACAAAAACGTCAGATTTTTTTGGTGTTTTGTTACCTAGAAGTATCCTCTTGGCAAAGTCTACAAAAAATTGGGCTGGGGGTTTCTTTTTGGTTGGTTGGCTTTTTCCCAGAGTTTAGGAGGCCGTAGTAGGCTTCTAAAGCTTTAGTATATCTGTGATGCAAAGAATGACAGAATGCTTAGTACGTGAGGCAGTTTACATTGGTGTTTCTTACTGGAAGCAGTTGGAGGAACATGTGAGATTGATCCTTGCAGAAGTTCATTCTTGTGAATTTGTTTTAATAGAAGACAGAGGGGAACCACTATGTTTGACTCTGAAATGAAAGGTTATGTTCTTAAGAGTTAGTAGGAGCAAACTGGCTTTTTCTTTAAAGGAATAGGGTCTGCTACATTTTCTTATGGGAATGTAATTCATTTTAATTAATGAGGCTTACAATTGGCTGAATCTAAGTGCTCATGAATTGTATTTTATAGTCACTCTGAGATTTAATTTTTTTTATTTTAATGATACAGGAGGAAATTGCTAAAGACCTCTTGTCGGGTGATGATGAAGAAACACAGTCCTCTGCTGATGACTTGACACCGTCAGTTACTTCACATGAGGCTACTGACTTCTTTCCTCGGCCACTAAGATGTAGGAAACCTAATTTTATAATAGTACTCAAAAAGTCATAGCATTATGTATAGCTTCATACCTTAAAATACCAAAATTGAGGAGTGCTACTCACTGACCAGGAGTTGAAAACCAGTGCTTTGCAGGATGTTGTACATGAACGTTGCCTTTGGTTGGCATTGCTGAGTACCTAAAACACTTAACATTTGGTTCTCTGCTCAAAGCACAAGTAAACTTCATTTCTCTATAAATACAATGACTTCATAGTCAGTAGTTAACACAGTATTGAGGAACACCCTTCATGATTTTCCATGTTAGTGAATTATATGAACATGTAACCCATCTTTTAAATTTGTGTTTCTGTACTAAAATTTTTGCTGGTGCTTTTAAACCAAGAGCCACAGCTCCTCTGTGCAGCCTGTGGATGTGAATTGGGATGCAGTGTCTTTGTGATTATTTCCCTTCACACACTCAGCACTTTTCCACAGGACTTCATGGGGTGAGCCAAAGTAGTTTTATATGGGATGGCGCCTGTAAACCCCATGACCACCAGAATTTCACCATCCATGGAGCTATGATGGGAACGAACCAGTGGTTCAGTTATCCAACCTGGATGAGATATTCCTCATTGCCTGTTGCATCTCATTTGTTCACTGGTCCTAGAGTTAAGAGCAGTGTGGAGGACTTATATCACAGTTTTAATTTGGAAAATATCTTAAGGTATTCCATGGGGAATTTCATTTTTGTAGAGGAGGAGGGAGTAAAGGGATTGTGCTGCCTCAGTCACCAGCAATCATAGCCCTTTGCATGCTGCTGTCTGATAAATGCAGGACATTTGTATTGAAAGGGAGATACAAAAACCTTTAAAATTGTAATGCCCCCTTTTCAGTTAAACTCCAAAACATGGTGGCACTTGGGAACTGTTAATGAATATGACATTTTAAGTGCGGCAGCTTCATAGAGAAATGTGTTTAGCCCCTCATCTGTACTGAGGATTAAGAAACAGTCATCTTTGTTCTCTGCTGCCATGGTTTTCTTTCAAAATGTTACCTTATTAGAACATTAGGCTGGACATTTTAAGGTCAAGTATCCACCATTTTAGGGAAGGAGATACCAGTTCTCTATGCTGTTGGCACAGAAAAAAGTTCCATCTTTTTTCTGGTCTCTGTCCATTTCTCAGATTCTAAGATAACATTAAGTTTTAAGATACACATTATCTAATACATAACACAGACTGTTTCCTTGAGTTTACATTAATTGAGCAAAATAATTGCCTGATTGTCCAAGCATATTTTTCCATTCATTCAGGTTAGCCTCTTGCTTGCTACTTATAAAACCAAAAAGTGATAGACTGGTGATTTTAGTAATTACTATGGAAGAAGACCATCAGTCCATGCAGTCTTGGATATTGTCTCTGATGTTCATGATGTTTTAGTTGTGATCAGGCTAAAATTTCAGCCCAGTTTATGTTTTTTCTGAAGTTGGTAGGAATACCAAATCGGTGTAATTGTGTCACAACTGTAGATTCCCTTCTGCTGGGGATTATACAACTATAACTATAGAACTGCTTCAGAACCCAGTGCTACAGCATTCCAGATCTAAAATATGAGTTATTCTATGGAATAATGTACTTGAATTGTTTGGAGGGCTCTGCTGTATTTGTTCCTAAGGGAAGGAAAAAAACAAGGTATAAGAGGAATAAGGAGTCTTTTGCTCTCTTTTACCTGCTCCATTTTGTCTGTCTCTCCTGTATCTTCATTCTGTGCTAAGGCAGCCTGGTTTCAAGGAATGTTGTGAATACCCATTAAAACTTCTGTTGAAAGGTTTTAGTAGGTAATAAAGGCATGCCTTCAGCTTTACTCTCTTTGTGATTAACCTGAGGCTATGTCATAGCCCTGGAAGTTTTCTGCTTTTTCTCTATGTGTAAGCTTTTATTGAGAAAATCAACCAAAAAAAATCTTGTTTCCTTTTGGAAATACAGTAAATTGTGTCATTTGCAGTGATGATGAATGTTTCAGTTCTGCAGCATACAAATAACAAATAGTTCCGAATACAAATACCAAATATACAAATATAAATAGTTCTGACTTCCTTCTAGTTTGGTTTTGGTGGAAATCTGGCTCAACAGACAATACGTGTCTCCCTGAATAAAAGCAGGTGCTCCTTTCAAAAGTAAATGATATCTTGTAGTTTTATCCTTGAACATAAAATTCTTCATAGCTAAAAACAAACTTCTTTGTTTCTGAAGCAAACACCACCTGTGATGGAGATAAGGAGTCTGATGGTGAAGATGTAGAGGCAGATAATGGTAATTCATCTGAAGATTTGAGAAAGGTAATAATTACATTTTTTAAAGTTAGAACTTTGCTGTTAAAAAAAAATCCAGTCAGATTTTTAGTATGTATCTAAAATTGTACTTTCATTTAGGAATTCTATGTCACATGCCAGGTTAATGACGTTATTTATACTTGTATATGCAAAATATTGTTGATCACTTTTTCTCTTCATTTTTCTTACATTTTCAGGAAATAATGGTTGGTTCACAGTACCAGGCTGAAATTCCAGCTTACCTTGGCAGATGCAGTGATGATGAAAAGGGTATGTTCTTCTAATTGTTTTACTTCTTATTGAAGTTTATACATAGCTCTTGATGGAAAAATGTTATTTAAATTACCTCGCCAAAGTCTCAGAGACCATTAAAAAAAGGTTCTAGAAAATAGAAGTAGCACAACTGTATACTTACACCTCAGAAATGTGACTATCCAAATTAGAGGGGACCTTCTTATGTCAAAATTAGAGGCTTTATTCTGAAGTGTCTGGTAATATCAAGTGTCAACTCACTGTAGGAGTTAGGTATTACTTTTGTTGGAGAATCATAGCTGGTCTATGAGCATGTAACTTAGTTTACACTGGAGTGGTTCAAAACAGTCTCTTTCCTTGCTTGTTTTTTTGGCAGGTAAAATCATGTGAGTTACAAAATTGGTATGGAAAACAAAGCAATAAGCTATTTTAAATTTCCTTGTATAGGTCCTGTTATACTGTGTCTTAAAAATTAGGTGTTCTAAATATGATGTTACTTCAGTGCAAATTTAGGTTAAAAACTGCAGTTGTGCTAGAGTGGAAAAAAAGATCCTTATTTAATAGAGTTTTGTTTCTTTAGAAACATAGCACATATAGCTGTGAAATTAAAAAGGCAAATAATGCAAAAAAATTTGGTCGTGGGTGGAATAGCTGGGAAATTAAGAAACAGGTAGGGTGATGTAATAATAAATGAAGGGCATTCTGTGGTTTTTTTCTGTAAATTTTTGATATTCTGTAAGGTTCTTTAACATTTAAGGGGGATATTATTTGAGTGAATTGTATTGAATCTTTTTAACAGTGCCACTTACTCTTTTGAGGAATAATCCTTTGCAATAGAGAAGAAGAATGTTTGGTAGGAATGGAGCTGGAAGTGTTAGGAAGTGAGTATCTTTGTGTTGATTAAGATCTAGGAAAGACTCCAGTTTTTTAAGATTCAAGCATGATGTGCTAGTGGGTTGCAAAAAATGGAGAAGTAAGGACTGGATTTATGTGGGTAGTTCTTTTACTATTTCCACATCTTGACTTATCCAAGAACTAAGGAAGTTCTTATAACCAGAAGATGACCAAGGAGGGGTCAGTCTGATGGTTTTCTCTGTAATGAGTTGGTAGCAGAGAGAACCAGTGAAAGTGTTGTCTGATAGCATGACCGAGAGCAAAGGGGCAGCTGCCAGATCAGAGAGCTCAAGGAGCATCTTCTGAGGTTATTAGTAATGGACTCCAGCAAAAAGCACTGCATTTTCTAGGTTGATAAAGACAACTGAAGAGGAGTATCACCAGCACTCCAGAAGGTTGGGCTTGGTAGTAGGGCTGGAGGGTTAAATGAAAGCCTTTTCTGTATGCCTGGAAGAACTAGTGATGGCAAATAGGGGCTTACATTTGTGCTATGTAATCCAGCTGCCAGAATTGAGCTAGAAAGCAGTTCTCCACTCCTATAAACTTTACACTTGGAACATGTCTGACTGAAAGCTTTCTGTGTTATTAAGCTGTAAAAGAACTTTGTGTCATTTCGTTCTTCACCTTACCCTAATGTTGTTTCCTGCAGTTTTAGGAGAGCTTTGAGCATCTCCATCTTTTCCACTGTACAGCCATTAGGATTCTATGTTTGTATTAAATTCTGTATTGCCAAGAGAGTACATAAAACATGATGTGCAATTGTAATCACATCTATTGATCAGAGTAAAGGATTTATAGTTTAATCTAGTGTTGAAGCATATGCACAGACTAACAGAGGTTCAGGTCAGCTCTTGTGTGTTGTATCATCCTTGAAATAAGCTGAGAATTGCAGATGTCATTTCAGTGTACTGTGGAGGATTGTACATCCAAACCACTTAAAGCATCCAACATACCAAGTTCTTAACAGCATTCAGTTGCTATGGAATGAAAAAACAAATCACATTGCCATATAGATTGCCATTTTGTTATGTAATTTTTGGCAAATTTTAATTCAAAATTACTAAATAGCTAAAATGATCTGCAGTTTAAAAGTGGTATGGTCATGCTTGATTTGATTGCTTCATTTGATTGCTTCTGTGTTCCTGTTCTTTGTGAAACAGCTGTTAATGTTACAGCCTTAAAAATGTTATATACATGGCATGAATGGATTTCTGTTTTATCAGCTTATGAAAATGAAGACCATTTACTTTGGAAACCTGATGTGATCTCAGAAAGTAAAGTTAAGGAATACCTTTTTGAAACCTCCTTAAGAACAGGAAATGAAAAAATGATTGGCAGAATTCCTGAAGGACTACATACACGGGACAATGAACAAGTAGGTTTTATATCCAGTTCCATTTGTGACACAGAGCTCTGTAATTAACATGTGGTCTCCTTCTCTGCTTTGTACTAGAAAGGCACTGCTACTCAGTGTAGGATATTATGAAGTCAGGATCTTACTTAAAATTTCTAAGCACATGCTTAAAAATCTTGAGTATTTGAATGTTAGCAGCCTTGTGATCTGTGATGTTTCTGATTGTCATACTGTTGACAAATTCAGCCTTTTCAATGTTTGCATGTAGTGTTTTACATTTTTTTAGTTAAATCTTGCCTCAGCTTTTGGGTGGTTTTGGTTTTGGCTCTTCTTTTTAAATTTTCATCATATGTAAAGTAAAGATAAATCCTTTATTTTTTTACACTAGATATGTTCGCTGGAAGACTAGTTTTGGAGTCTAGATTGGATATTAGAAAACTTGGACTTTTTCTAAAGACTTTTTTTTATTTTATAGGCACTGTATGAACTCCTTAAAAGCAGCCATAATGTTAAAGAAGCAATTGAGAGATACTGCTCAAATGGAAAGGCATCTCAGGGTAAGGGAATACCTGTTTTTTCAGAAAAGTGTGGTTTAAAAAAAAAAAAAAGTTGTGTGGAAAATCCTTGAGTAGGAATCACATTATCAAGCACATCCCTGTCATTATGATTTGAGCATAAATTAGGTGTAATCTGACAGTTGGCCATTTGAAAGTTCTGCTACAGAAGTTTGCAGTTTGTAGAAAGGCTGAGGATTTGCGTTTGATCTTCCCTTCTTTCCTCCACAGCTGTTGTAACAATGAAACAGATTGAGGAGCAGGGTGGGGAGGGATGTGATTCTGCTGCTATAAAGCTGTTCTCGCCCACTATTAATTAATATCTCTTTGAGATCATGATTGATTACAGTCTGATAACATTTGTACCAAAATCAGAATGTAGATTGGTACATAAATAAGCCCCCACTCTGTGCTAACATTTGTGCTATGCCAGCCCTGAACAGGCTCTATTGTATAGTTCCATAGGGCATGGAGAGCTTTCCTTCAGTCTGCATTGGAAAATGGGCTTCCATCTTGTTTATCCTTATTATTTATTAATCCCTTAAATAAAAACCAGAGTCTGTCATTTAACAAAGATGGGGTTTTGTCCTGTATTTTTGCATGTGTATTGTGTGAAGTGGAATCAGTTATGAGCTCTGCTGTAAGTTGATATTCTGGCAGATAGCCCTCTACTCAGATCCAGAGGGAAGCTGAGTGTATGCAGTGTAGGTGCTGTGAGACACGGGTGTCCAAGTGGCTGAACCCTGGCTGGCAACTGAGGTACCACACAGCTGCTCACTCACGTCTGCCCCACCACTTCCTTTCCTGGTGGAGATGAGAATTAGAGGAAAAAAGTAAAACTTTGGGATTGAGCTAAGAATAGTTTAATGATGGAAACAAAAAAAGAATACAGTAATAATACTAGTGATACTGATGACAATAATAACTGTAATGAAAGGGAAAGACAGAGGACTAAAGCCCCAGGGAGGCAGTGATGCACAGTGACGCGGGTGCTCAGCACCTGCTGACTGATGCCCAGCCCATCCCCAGCAGCTCCCCACAGTTCCCATCCTGGCCATGCTGGTCTGTGCATGGCACATCCCTTTGGCCAGGTCCCGTCAGCTCTCCTGGCCATGATCCCCCAGCCTCTGGGGCACCTGAGCAATGCAGAGCATGGGACACTGAAATGTACTTAATTGCACAGTTTGGCACCAGCTGAAACATCAATTTGTTACCAATATTGTTTTCATACGGGATCCAAAACACAGCACTATACCAGCTTCTAGAAGGAAAATTATCTCAGCCAAAATCAGGACACTAAGGTCAAGCTGAAGGGGGCAATAAGGACTATAAGAAGAATGCTTTAAAAAGTCATGCACAAGAAGAGATTGTGTAGCCCTTAAAGTGTCAGCTGTAGGGCTGTATCCTAAGTCCAATACCTCTCTGGAACTTAGGTTCCTGTTTCAGGATTGAAAAATACCTCTGTTCTTTTGTAGCTTTGATGCCTTGTGAAGGGTGACCTAGAGCAGAGGCTAGATGGAGTTCAAGAGCAAAGTAAGGATTTATTAAAAGGCCTAATGGTTACATGTTGGGCAGTACAAGAGCCCAGCCAGGACTACACACAAGATGAACCCAAAATGGTCGCAAAATGAGCAACCAGAGATGAGGTCTCTCACCTTTATAAGTTCTGATTCATTTACATATTGGAGTTAATTGTCCAGTTATAGCTTTAGGTTATGAAGTCCCATCCTTCTTGTTTTTCTCTCTCATTCTGCCATTGTTTATGCTCTTGGGCCTGAAATTTGGGTTGGTTGTCCTTGGTCCCAAGCTAGGAAAGGAATTGTTTTGTCTGCCTTCTCTGTAAAGAGAGCTTACCATCCCTTCATGTGAAGCTCAGAACCACACACTAAAGCAGCACAGAATGTGAAACATATAAAAGCTAAAACCTGAGGCATCAGCTTAGAGGCCAAAATTCCATCCTAAGGACTAGTAGACCTTACCTATACCAATTCCAGTTCAAATGGAATTGTCATACTCTCATTAAAATGGTAAGGGATAGATGGAGGAGTAAGGCCTAGTAGATGAGGGAGAGGCTGTGGATGTTGCCTGCCTAGACTTCAGCAAAGCCTTTGACACCTTTTTCCTCAGCATTCTCCTGCAGAAGCTGTCAGCCCGTGGCTTGGACAGGGGCACTCTTTGCTGGGGTAAAACTGTCTGGATGGCTAAGCCCAGAGAATGGTGGTGAATGGAATCACACCCTGCTGATGTGTTCCCCAGGGCTCAGTACTGGGGGCATTTCTGTTTAATATCTTTATCAATGATCTGGAGCGAGTGCACTCTCAGTCCATTAGCAGGCAAAACCAGTTTGGGTGGGAGTATGGATCTGCTGGAGGGCAGGAAGTCTCTGCAGAGGGATCTGGACAGGCTGGATCATGGGCTGAGGGCAGTGGTGTGAGGTTCAACAAGGCCAAGTGCCAGGTCCTGCCCTTGGGTCACAACAGCCCCAGGCAGTGCCACAGGCTGGGGCAGAGTGGCTGGAAAGGACCTGGGGGTGCTGGTGACAGCAGCTGAACATGAGCCAGGCTGTGCCCAGGTGGCCAAGAAGGCCAATGGCATCCTGGCCTGGATCAGCAATGCTGTGGCCAGCAGGGCCAGGGCAGGGACTGTCCCCCTGTGCTGGGCCCTGCTGAGGCCACACCTCCAGTGCTGGGTCCAGCTCTGGGCCCTCACTGCAGGAAAGGCACTGAGGGGCTGGAGAGAGTGCAGAGAAGGGCAATGGAGCTGGGGCAGGGGCTGGGGCACAAGTGCTGTGAGGAGCAGCTGAGGGAGCTGGGGGTGTTTATCCTGGAGAAAAGGAGGCTCAGGAGTGACCTTATCACACTCTACAGCTGCCTGAAAGGAGACTGTGGCCATGTGGGGGTTGGCTTCTTCTCTCAAGAAACCAGTGACAGGATGAGAGGAAGTGGCCTCAAGCTGCACCAGGGGAAGTTTATATTGGATATTGCAAAGAACTTCATGGACAGGGTTGTTAAACATTGAAGTGGACTTTCCAGGAAGGTGATGGAATCACCATCCATGGGGGTGTTCAAGAAACAACTGGATATAAGACATTTAGTGCTGTGGTCTAGTTGATATGGTGGTGTTTGATCAAAGGATGGGCTTCATGATCTTGGAGGTCTTTTCCAACCTTAATGATTCTATGATTCTGTAGTGCTGTCAGTGTCTGTCTCTTCAAGTAGCCTTTATACTATGATCTACTCTACCCACTGAAGCTCACTACTGTTCTCAGTACAGAAATCAAAAATATACCTCTCCAAGATGAGTTTCTTAGCAGTGAGACTTTCCATGGGGGTGTTTTCTCCTCTTCAAAGGCTGAGAACTCTGTAGTAAGGAATGCAAAATTAATGGGGCTCAGAAAGAAAAAAACAGCTGTGCAGTAGAGTGATTATCGCTTTTTATCTGGGAGCAAAAAGGTCTAGTCTTCAGTGTCTGCTTCCAGAGATACTTTGAAATGTGTGAATGCATTTTGCCCCACTGGCTTTACATTTTAGTTGAGTGGAAACTTTGAATCACCGTTATGAATGTAAGAGATCTGAAAAATCCCTCCTTACTTATATATATCCCCAAAGCTACAGTCAAGATAGGAAATTAACAAGAATCTTGAATGATTTTTGTTGTTTGTCAAACCAAAATCCAGCTTTAGAAAATGTAGGCTTAATTATTAAAAAAAAAAAAAAAAAAAGAGAGATAAGAAATTTGCAGTTTCTCCTTAAGAGATCTGATGGGGTTAGAAGTGACCCCCTGTGGCTCTTTAGGACCAGGTGGTTATTTGGGTTTTTTTTCTGGGTTCCCTGATACC
The DNA here is from genome assembly GCF_012460135.2 of Molothrus ater. Taxonomy (NCBI): domain Eukaryota; kingdom Metazoa; phylum Chordata; class Aves; order Passeriformes; family Icteridae; genus Molothrus; species Molothrus ater. The sequence continues at coordinate 17,926,392 of NC_050511.2, read as the reverse complement.
CCTTATTTTTCAAAAGCCTGAATCATGTTAACTGTAGTCCCTGTCAATTGGTGCTGTATGGCTTCCTGACCTAGGCTGGGTGCTGAGGCACTCCTCCATGGTGCATTATGCCTTTTCCAAGTGTGGAAAAACTACCTCACCAAGGGGTTTATGATATCAGGGAAGGTGTTGTATGTTCTGGGCAGTCTGTCTCATGCTGGATCCATCTGGCTGTCAGTGTCAGGTTGGAATTGCCCTACTGATGACAGTTCATCCCACCCTGTGTCTCAGCTGTGATTTACAGTGCCATGCACCACGGCTGACATCCAGGCTGGTCCTTGGATCGTGGGTAAGACTTGGCCTAGATTGCTGAGTGCCTGGGAGGGTGTGGTTTGCACAGCAGGGCTGAGCTCTCTCAGGCCTTTTGTCTGTGATGCTCACTCAGAACAGGGCCATCCATAAAACAGGATTTTCTTTTGCTCTTTTTTCCTTGTGTCCTGTGTAACAAGAAATATTGAGAAAAATTATCACACTTACCACCTCAGTGATGTTTATCAATCACTACTTTTTGATGACAAATGTATTAAGAACAATAAACCTTTGAAATATCCTTTGCCTTCAAGTATGAAAGATTTCTGAAATCAAACTCTTCTAGATCATTCTTTGTAAAGAAGAATGTTAAATTTCAGGTAGGATAGTTTCTCAGTAGTGGAATAAAATGATCTAAATAACTGAATTACTTTCTTTTTAGAATGCATTTGAATATTCATCCATTAGGAACAAAATTTTTATTCTTTGTAAAAGATTAATGAGTGAAATCAAGTTTCTCATGCTACTTTTATAATTATCTAGAAGAGATGACGGCATGGTCAGAAGAAGAATGCAGAAGCTTTGAAAATGCACTTCTGATGTATGGAAAAGACTTCCATCTCATACAGAAAAACAAGGTTAGTATTTTACAGTTAAATGGAAGAGTTGGTAAATTATATGATACTATGTGAAGGCAGTCTGTTTGTCAGAAGCCATACAAAACAGGGAAATAAGAACAATATTAAAATAAATTTGGCATTTTTTAAATAATTTTTCCTTTCTTTTGCACTTATGTTTCCAAATGTCATTGGAAATACTAGGCATTGTGAGATGAGTTAATATACTGTCTCAGTATATTAGTTGACATTACTTCTATGCATGCATGTGCATTACAATTCAGATTAAATTCATGCCTTTCCTAGAAGTGAACAGTATTTCTATACCATGGCTATAGGAGGGGAGAATGCATCTTTGCCCAATTTATTCTATCACCAGGAAGGTGCAAGTTTACAGAATCAGGCTGAGTTCTGTGTTTTCATAAGGTATAGTCATCCATAACACTATCTTTTCTGAGCAAAAAATGAGTTCTGAGCTTGGTCTGGATTGCTTCTGATTGACTTCTCTATGCTTGAAGAATAGGCCTTTTTGTTATTTTTATCTAAAAGCAATAGTTACAATATCAATATGTCCAAATGTCTTGTATATCTCTTTTATGTTTTTGATACTATATTAAAGGGTTTCTTTCTTTAGGAACCTTTATTGTATTTCAGGTGAACTTTGTAGGGTTGTGGTTGCTGTTCAGCTGGACTTACCCAGTACCTGGTTTGACCCATCCTAAATAATTTGGATAGTTGAGATTTTAAATGGACTTTACCAATAAGCATTAATGCATCAGAGATTAAACATACGTTTTCCAACACAGAACAAAATACATGTGTTGATGTGTCACTATGGTCCAGAATTTGTCTAAGAAATCTGCTGTGTTTTTTTTCCCAGGCAAAAGGCAGGAAAGTTTAGGGAAAGTTCTGGGATCCAGAACAGATAAGGTGATGTCACTTGTACATAGGAAGTGTCAGCTAGACAAGATGTAGTGTGTGGAGCAGCTTAACAAGATGTGTTTCCTTATCACTGCAGTGCAGAGCTTTGTTAACTGGGACTTCATGCATTAGCATATGGATACCTGCTAATTTCCTCCCCTTCCTGGTATGCCTAAACTAGCAAGGTTTACTACTGCCTCCGAGGCATTTTGGATTCACCACTGATCTTTCTGTATGTTTGGAAGCACTCAAATATATTTTACTGCCTGACTGTATTGGATAGCATTGTATATTGGATAGAGTTGTAAAACTGGAACTGTGGATGATGTGATGATGATGTGAAATGTTTCAGTCCTTACTACCTTCTCAACAAGATAACAGTTTTATTTTGTTTAAGCATTTACTGCTCTGGTTTGACAACTCTGTTGCCAAAGCCTCCACAGTTCTGGACTTCCCCCAAAGAAATACATATCCAGAGTCTTTGGTACTTCACTCCTCTTAGATCATTCATTTGCTCAGCTTTTTCCCTCACAAGAAAGGGTATATCTCCTACAGTTTAAAAAATGTTTATGTCTAAGTACTTCAGATGTAGATAGAGCTTCATCCTAGATTAAGAAAAAAAATTCCAATAATGCATTGAGTAGAACAAATGTAATACTTGAAACTATAGGTCTGTTTGAAGTCTGAAAAGATTTGTTCCAGAACAATAAAAACTAACAATATTGCAGGAGTGGGAATTGGGAAGATGACAAAACCTAAGTCTTTGCATTAATCTTGTCAATTCTTCTTGTTGCCCTTTAGGTAAGAACCAGAACAGTTGCTGAGTGTGTGGCTTTCTACTACATGTGGAAGAAGTCGGAACGTTATGATTACTTTGCTCAGCAAACACGATTTGGAAAGAAGAAATATAACCATCATCCAGGAGTTACGTAAGTAAAATGTTATTGGAATATGTTTCTGTTGCAAATCTATGTAATGTAGAAGACTTCGCCCCCACCCCACTTCTGTCATTGCAGTGTAAAGCTTCAGTGGCTATGGCAACTGAAATTAAGTCTATCATCATTTATAGGTCTTGTTTTCTAGTTACCTAATAAATTATGGATGCAATATTCTTTTAGGGACTACATGGATCGTTTGGTAGATGAAGCAGAATCCCTTGGAGGAGCAGTGCATTCTTCAGCCTTAACATCTAATAGTCGAACAGAAACCATTCCTGACCAACAGCTAAGCATTCTGAACTCTATCACTGCCAATGAGTTGACAGGTAAATCAAGAAAAAAAAAAATCTTTGTTGGAACTACACAAGCAACTATTTCATTTGCATTTCTGTTCATCTGTTTTCCAGCACTGACAAACAGTGTAGCTACAGTCTGCCACACTTCAGATGTGAACTGCCTGGATGATGCTTTTCCTCCCATGGACAGCTTACCCCGAGCACCAGTTAATCATGTGCCTGTTGGAACAGAAGAATTGCTTAACTTGCCTAGCAATGGTGAAAGTGATTGTTTTAATTTATTTGAGACTGGCTTTTATCATTCAGAGCTAAACCAAATGAACATGTGCAGTGAGGAGGCAGAAAGACCTGCGAAGAGATTGAAAATGGGGATTGCTGTCCCAGAATCTTTCATGAATGATGTCTCTGTAAATAACCTTGGTGTGGACTTTGAGAACCACACACACCACATTACCAGTGCCAAAATGGCTGTTTCAGTGGCTGACTTCAGCAGTCTATCTGCAAATGAGACAAATGGTTTTATCAATACCCACGCTCTCCAACATGCTGCCCTTCATTCAGAATGACTGTGGAAAACTAAACAAACAGTGGGTACTTTATGCAGTAGTAGTAAACTTGATGGGAGCTATCAGGTTTGCTTAGTCTTTCACTGGAAGTTTGAACTTTATGACATCAGTGATGTCTTTGTATGTATAGAACTATATCTTGATTTATCAAGAGTAATTTCTTTTTTCAGTCCATAAATGTGGAAATGTCATAGGATGTGTGGCAGAGTTTGGGACTAAGAGAACTATGTGATGCAGCTTTAAGCTCTGCTTCAGTTTTTTTTCCTAAAGCCTGTAGACGGAGGCCACCGTTTCAAAACCAGCACAGAAGTTCTGAACGGATTGGAGTGGCTTTTTTAGTAAGTTACTTTTGCCGTAATGGATGCAGTGGAATAACAATGTTTACAGGTACTGATCCTGATCCCTGCTCAATGTAGCATTTTTTTCCCCCCCCTTATAAAGGCAGGGATGGGTTTGTTTATTTTAAACTGCACAAACATACAAGGATGTTTTTTAAATGGAACCTTCTCTCATGTGATACTAAACTAGAGCACTTCAGTTTACAAAGCAGCAAATTCATGTTGGTGGAAGCTAGCACAAGGGACTTAAGATGAGTAAAGTGAAGATCTATACTTGAATGCTGTTGCAAAATTAAAGGTTATGGCTACCTTACAGAGAAGTAATCATGCTGCCATAGACGTCTGTGTACTTTAAACTTACTGGCTCAAACAGATGAGTTTTAGGCTATATTGTGTTTGGAAGGGGTTTGTCCACAACTTTGAAGAGTAATGCAATCGTGTACCTTAACTTTCCTAAGGCAGCTGATGTATAAAGCTACAGTCTGCACAGCTTAGGATTTACCACTAAACAGTCTACATTTGGAAGACATCTTAAGTTGTTTGGAGCACTGCAGTTCAAGTATTACAGTTTTGAGGGACTATCTAGTTTATATAGTAATAGTAGAACCTTGAAGTACATGCTTGAAAGTTTTTATTTAGCGTGGATTGCATTTATTTGTTTTGGCGAGTCATTGGCTTCAAAATGGCACTTCACTTCTATGGTTAAATAGGAAAGGATGAGTATAAATGCATCTCATAAAAGCAACTATTTAACTTCATTACATCTCTTTATTTTGAACCTTGAGTGCAATTTTGCCATCCAGGATGTTTGTCTTGCAAATGTTTGTTCCAATTGCTGCAGGAAGCAAGCATAGTATTAGCTTGTAAGATGTTGTAGCATACAACTTGCAGGGTGTTCTAATGAAAGCCTGAACCTCCCTTCAGTAGGATTACTCCTGTCCCTCCATACTTTTTTTTTTGCACTGTTTGTATTACAAGTTTAATTGCCACTAATTTGTTTTCATTATTCAAGCAATTAAGTTTGCATTGTTGATATTTTCAATAGTTGCTTCAAGGTTATGCTGAGTAATTAGAAGGTAGTGACTTTAATATTTGAAAGGGAAGAGGGTATTTATTACACATACTGTGAACTGCATTGATATCCCAAGTTTCAGATGCAGCATATGGAGTTTTCTTTACAGCATTGTAATGAAGATTGCTTTGAAGTGTTTATGCAATAGCACATTTTTCATATTAAAAACAAATTAGTTTAGCACAGTGGACAAAAGTAGATATGATTTTGTAATCAGTTCTTAACTTAAACATCTGAAATATGTAACTTTAGTAAGTACACAGTAAATAACGGGTAGCCTTGGCCCTGTGTTGTACTCTTGACATTTTTAGCCAAGTTCTCAGCTTCTTACTGCTGTGTTTTGTGCTGAACTTTGTACCTTGTTTCTTTCGTTTATGAATCAGCCCATTTTAAGTAATTTTGTAGAATTCTGGCCATAATCTTCCATTGTCACACATTCAGGTTTATCTATGGGTTTACAGTGAGTGGCTGGTCTGTATAAAAATCATACAAGGATGACTGAATGCTTATACCAGTTGCACTTATATGAACATGCCCATTTTCATTAGTTGATGCAGTAATATACTCAGTTTATCTATGCATTGCTGGGCTCTTAAAGTAGGCAGAGACTTGTCTAAGGTTTGGGTTGTCAGCAAGTTGAATGGACACTTTAGTTATTTAATAAAGACTTTGACCAAAATTCAGAAAATGATATGAGAGAAAAATGATATCCGGGTAGTCTAATATAAATGCTGATCTTATTTAGCCTGTTGGCTAGCTAGCTGGTATCGTTTACTTTTAATTCCTTGTTAAAATGAGGCAATAATTTGCAAGATTTCGTAAATATGTAAATTCTTCATATCTTTTTAGATATCTCTTTCAATATTTTCTGACTACTTCTGTGTATAGTAACATTTTTGTGCATGCTTGATGTGACATCCATAAATTTGTACCACTATGACTTTATCCATGTAAAATAGCTATTTATTGAACTTTACTTTTAAAAGCTGGACTTACTTTTTTTCTCTCGGTTTAAACATTTAAATGGAGAACTTGTTACTGTTTATTAAAAGAATTGTGTTTTGAAAGTTAGCATGGAGATAACTGAAGTGTAACCATGTGAAGAAATTACAATGCCTTGGCTATTACACAGTGAAGCACAATTCTTGTAACAAACTGTGATGAATTCTTTGTCCTTTGCCACGTGTTTTCTTCATACAAACAAACCAAAAAATCCATAATGGGCAATTGCAGTGTTGGTAAATGTATCCTTTTTATGTACAGGGAATCTAAAGAGGGTAGCAGATTCATGTAGAAGTGTAACTGGTGCTGTGATTATAGCAATACCACAGTTGGTCACACGTCATCTTCCCATGCTAGGTTCTTAAGTGTTTAGTCTTCCTCTTGTAATGGTCAAACTGCTGAATTTACTTGAAGGATGTACAATACTGTTTGAAGAATATGAAATTGTGTACAATTAGGTCAGTGAATTGTGCAATTGAAACTGAGAGGCAAAAATATAGGAAAACTTCAGTTCAAGTAGGACACAGTGATACTACTTAATTTAACCAAAGTTTCTAATGAGTATTTCAACTTTGAATGTAAACTAATGGATAAACTGACCAACAGGGACGCTATTTGCCCAGCATTACAAGCACATTGTCTACAGACAGGGAAATGAAATACAGTTATTTGTAAGATAATGACAAGGTTACTATTTTTATTATTCCTATTTTTCATTGAAAGAAGGAGGAAGATGCTATCAATTGTACAATAAAGTAGGAATGGTTATAGTCTTCCTAATAAAACAGAGATTCCAGTTATTCTCAGTTCAAAGTAACTACCCTGTGCATAACAACAAATCAAGTGACAATCGGAACATGTTTTAGTATCAGATGTTCAAGAGGAAGTCGCTGTTGTTGCATTGGTTTTAATATTTGTACATAAACACTGATTTTTTTGAGCATTATTTTGTATTTGTTGTACTTTAATACCTGGTGTACAGTTCCAGAAATAAATGTCTGGAAACCTTTCTTTATTTGTAAATCTCTTCATGCATCTACACTGTGTTTGCCACTTCATTTCCAAAGATATTTAGCAGTAACTCTGAATGCACTTTTTAAGAACTCTGCACATGCTACCGTCTTTGTAGAGGTACACCAAGGAGTGAAAAATGCAGCACATCGTGATGCAGGTAGCTAATGAGTAATGGTTTCCCTCAGACATTTAAAACATGGCTAAAGTATAGCAAATCTCAGATGGGACTTAATTGTAGCTTCAAGGTAACACATTGCAGCAGTGTCACCCAGACCTCAGACTGTATCTAAGCTGTATGGAACACATACCTGTTTTCTGGGGAAAGAAAATTCACCCAAATTCATAAATCCATGTCAAGCTAGATTACAGCTGTGTATACAAAAATTTGACTTGGCTTAGGCCTTAATGTTGAACTTAAACAGTTTGAAATGCTTTTTGCCTTGATTTTCCAGTCCCTCAAGACAACAAGCACTGATCTTAGACTCTAAAAAGCTGTAAAATCTTATGTACCAATTCTGTCAAATGCCAAATGGAGTTAGTGGAGTTCTCTCCTAGACCCAGCATGCTTTTTTTTACACTGGCTGACACAGTAAATCTTCAAGTAAAGAAATTATTATTTTTTTTACTTAGACTGGAGTACAAGCTGGTATAATTCTAAACAGAAGTTGTAATTTGCCAAGTAATGAGCTTTGTTTCCCCTGATGGAGACATACAAGGATGTCTTTCTAATGATGGCCAATACAATCTGCAAAACAAAATACCTATCCAAAACATTTCAGTTACAAGCTGCACCTCCCTTTTTTAGTTGTTTAGCATAACGATCGATGTTAGAATAAATGATTAGGACTGACCCCATCTAGTTCTTATTTTGATGCAACTAATTGTTAGCCTTGCAGTATTGGAGTCTTAAAAATGGTTGTATTTTCGTATGTGTATATTTAAGCTCCCCTCAACTCAGTTATGTAACTTACACTTCCATTTAGGTAGGAAACCTGAGTTTCTGTCAGCAAAAAGATAAGATTAAGTCCTTAGAGTGCTTAGGCAACAAACAGCCAAGTCATAGGATCATAGAATATGCTAAGTTGGAAGGGACCCATTAGGATCATCCAAGTGCAGCTTGCTGTCCAACCTCTCATTCCCCTGCACGCAATACCCACTGCACACCATGTGTCTGAGAGCATTGTATGAGCACTTCTGGAACTCTGGCAGGCTTGGTGCTGTGACCACTTCCCTGGGGAGCCTGTTCCAGTGCCCAAACACCTTCTGGGGGAAGAACCCTTTCCTGATACCCAACCTAAACCCCCCCAGGCACAACTCCAGGCCATTTCCTTGGGTCCTGCCACTGGTCATGAGAATGAAGAGATCAGTGCCTGCCCCTTTGCTTCCTCTCCTGGGGATGCTGAAGACTACAGTGCAGTCTCCCCTCAGTCTCCTCCAGGCTGAACAGACCAAGTGACCTCAGAGCTGTTCCTCATCAGGCTTCCCCTCCAGAACCTCCAACATCCTCATGGCCCTCCTCTGGATGTTCTCTAGTAGTTTAATGTCTGATACTGTGGCACCCAGAAGTGCCCCCAGCACTGGAGGTGAGGCTGCCCCAGTGCAGAGCAGAGCAGGACAATCCCCTCCCTTGCCTGGCTGGTGATGCTGTCCCTGATGCCCCCAGGACACGCTTGGCCCTCCTGGCTGCCAGGGCACTGCTGGCTCATGTTCAACTTGCCATGGACCAGAGCCCCAGGGCCCTTTCCATGGCACTGCTGTGCAGCCTCTCATTCCCCAGTCTGTCTGTACATCCAGGGCTGCCCCATCCCAGGTGCAGAACTTGGCACTTCCCTTTGTTAAACTTCATATGGTTTGTTATTGCCCATCTAATTTTTTATGGTCTCTCTGCCCTCAAGGGAGTCAACAGCTCCTCTACATTTAGGGTAATCAGCAAACTTAGTATTCCTTTTCATCATTTATCCAAGTCATGTATGAAGATGTCAAAGAGCACAGGCCTGATGATGGAGCCCTGTGGAACCCCCCTAGTGACAGGTCCCCAGTCTGATACCACCCCATTCACTGTAACCCTCTGTGCCCAGCCCATGAGCCAGCTCTCACCCATCCCATGATGTGTTTGTCCAGCTGTGAGCTGATTTTGTCCAGAAGGATACAGTGAGAGAGAACAATGGAAGCTTTAGTGAAATCCAAAAGATCCCACCAATTGGCTTTACTACATGTGCTACCTCGTCATAAATGGAAATCAGGTTCAACAAGCAGGACTTTTCCTCTCATGAAGCTGTGCTGGCTGTGACCAGTGTCTGAATTGTCCTCCAGCTGTTTTTCAATACATCCCAGAATAATCTTTTCTATGATTTTACTGGGCACTGAAATGAGACTGACAGGCCTGTGTTTTCCAGGGTCCTCCTTATTTCCCTTCTTGAAAATCAGGACATTTGCCAGCTTCCAGACAGATGGAACCTCTCCAGATTCCCAAGACTGCTCAAAAATCATTGAGAGAAGTTTTGCAACAACATCACTCAGCTCTTTTAGGATTCTCTGATGAATGAATCCTATCCATCCTGATAGGATGAGTCCTGTCAGACCCCATAAATTTGTAGGGATCCAGCTGGGCAGCAGGTCCCACACAAGCTCAGGGTCAGCTGGGAGCTGATCATTCTCAGTCATGGTCCTCCAGCTCAGGGCACTGAGACTCCCTTGGTTCATCATCCTATCAATATTATTCTTTGTTACTGTAAGAATCAAGGAAAACACTACCTGTTACTCTTGATCCTTCAGACTCCCAGTTATCCCAGGGACCTGAAGGCTCTTTTAATGGCCCTCATACTTCTCTTTGGTTTTTTGTCTCTGCCAGTTTGAAGTAATCAAATACCCCTCTAGACTGAAGAGCTTTCCAGTAACATCCTTTATCTGAGTCCCTGGGAGCCAGCAGACTTCCCGGTGCATTGGGTCCAATTGCAGGTCCCTCTGTCCTTAGAAGGGAGTCTCCTATTAAAGCCACCCCTTTTTCTGTTAAAAGACATGTTGTGATGTGAAGTACAGGTGGTGTTGTTTTACAAGGCCTCACTATTCCAGAAGGATCTTTACCTACCTCATCTGTTGTCTGGACTTCTAGTTCCAGGGCCTCATATCTCTCGTAACAGGTGCTAGTCATAATTGTTTTCAGGAGGAGGAGCCTTCCTCCTGGTACATGCAGTGATCTGCTTTCAGCCTTCATCTTCAGAAGATCCTTGGCTAATTACCTTGCAGGATACTGAGTCCATCAGCTTCTCCACTACCATGGAGGTTTGAGACTCCTGAGAGTCTTGAGAGTGTAGCTTCTCTGTAAACAACTGGTCAATCTCTTACTCATTCACTCAAATGCTACTTAACTTGTTCACTTCTTCCTCTGCTCCTTCACCCAGTTACACATCTCTTCAACCACAGCACCTTCTGCAAAAGAACTGTTTGTTGGTCCAGCCTGAGAGGCATCAGACATTTCTGGAGAGATACATTTGTCATCAGCAGGTCTGTGTCTGGCTGGAGGCCTCTGACATGGCTGGGTCAGTGACTCCAGTAGCTTGCAGGGGAATGAGCTCTGTGACACAGCAACACCACAACTGAATCTTATGCTAATATTAGCTTACACTAATAGGGCCAAGGCTGAAAGGATCTTTTCGTGGCTCTTCCCACCAGATAATGAGTCTGTTTATCTGTCTCTATTGGCTCCTTACAGATGGTCAAAGGATGCCTTCCGGGTCATCCTGCTGTGTTCCTGTTCACTGCATTCTGGGTTGCTGAAGCTCCTTGGAGCTGATTAAATCTGCTGCACTGTTCCTGGCAAAGTGGCTGATTGGCTGCTGAGGGCTTCCGGGTCCAGACAGGGCTTGGGGCTGCTGCTCAACTGATGCTGAGCTCGGGGATCCTATGAACAGCATAACCTTACCCTCACCTCCAAATCTACCCAACCAGTCACTGCTGCTGCTTTGCCCACTGACTTGTTTTGTCTGCAAGTTGCAAGGCAACAAACACTACAAGCATAAACCCTGGCTATCAGTTTGATAAAACACTTCCTCTACTAGTTCTTGGATTTCTCTTCCGTCTCTGTAAGTAAGTATTGTCCCTCTGACAGGGGAGAAGGCCAGGATGCCCCAGCAGAAATGTGCTTTCCTGCTCCCTTCACCGTGCTGAGCCATGGGCACAATCCTGCCCTGCAGCATGACTTCTTATCCCCACCTGCTCCTTTGCTGTGGCTGGCACGCACCTGCCTGCTATGCCAACAGGCCTGACATGTACAGTTCTCAAGGTGGCAGAACATCACCAATCCCTCTTGCTGCAGTTCCTTACATGGTTCCCTGTGTTGCCAGGTGAGCTCCAGAACCAGCACGAGGAGGAGCAACCGGCAGTGGGGAGCAAAGCAGCCTGGCAGGCAGTGAGCAAGTACAGCATCACCTTTATGTGCAAAATAGAATTGTCTGAAAGCACAGCTTTGTAAGACCAGGGAGTCAAATCGGTCAACTCTGACACCACCTATGGGCTTCCTGCTCTCTGGCTCACTCTGGCCCTTCTGGAAGCTGTTTTCTATGAGTTGCTTCAGCTCACTGCAATAGAAGAGAACAAAATAGCAGAGAAAGCATGGGGTGGTGGTGGTAGTGGTGGTGTTACTGTGCTTAGCAAGTCAGATCATGGGAGGGTCTGATGAATAGTGGCCAGGAAAGAACAGCAGTGGCCAGGAAAGAACAGCAGTTTTAACAGCAAGGGAAAAGGGACAAATAAGCAGCAACATATACACCCACCCACACATACATACACACACCCACACCCACACACACCCTTTTCCTGCTCTCCTCCTTCCAGAGTGCCATGGGAGCTCCCTGGGGAACCACACCCCCTGGATGCAAGTGCACTTGACATCCAGCTTCCTCCACAGATCAAGAGGTCCTAATAACCTCTGAGAGAGCTGAGAAGAGTCAGCTCAGGAGAGAAGGGATCCTCAGAGTCATGGAGGATGAATTCCTCTTTAGCAGTGGTGATCACTGCTCTGATACCTTACCAAGCAGTGATGACACAAAGAATGTCACCAGAAGTCACCCTGAGCATCATCATGAAAATTGCACAACCCATGCTGAGCCTGATGCCACTGTCTCAGAGCTCTGCTGGTTAACTTCAGCTGGTTAACTGCTGAAATAGCCAGCCTCCTCTGGCAGTGAAGGACTTCCAAATGAATGTGACAGGCAAGGTTCAGGCTTGGAAGCAGACCACATAATGCAAACAGAACAAAGCTTTGCATTCTGAAAAGGAGATGATGCCTCAGCATCTAAGCAGGGCACCCTGGCTGCCCCAGCCACTACCCAATTTGTAACAGCACAGCATTTCCCAGCTCCTCCTCTCTCACGAGCTTATGCCAACCACAAATTCATTGGGAGACTTGCTTGGACTTCTGCAGTTAAATACTGGTTTCATCTTTCTGAAAGCAGTTTGCAGACAGCAGCAAAACTCAACGTGGGAATAGCTGGCCCTGTTTATACCAGCAACTGATTAATTAAGTTCTCTTGCAGAATAAAAGCAATGGAAGTTGCTACATGCCAGGAAGCTTGCCATGAATCACTGGAATCAGGACTGGGAGAGGCTTAAAGGCACACAGGACTGGCACAGCTGAAGCCAGTGGCTCAAGCTGGCCTCAAGATGACAGTGCACTGTGCAGGTACAGTTGAGGGCCCATCAGCATGGTTCCAAAATGGGCTTCATACAAGATCAGGACAACTGCCTGTACTGCTGTGCTTTTTAAAAGCAAGCTGATATCAAAGGGGTCAGCCTCAAGAAAACCAAAAATAGACCTAGTAACTACTGTGAATTATGAGGATTAGCATTATATATTATACAATTCAAGAGGATAGTCATTCTTATGAGCTGCATCCCTTTAAAGCACAGGAAATTAAATGGAAAAATACTACAACAGTCCCAGTTACAGACAACTGTGCAATCTGGTAGATTAAATTACATGTCCAGAACTTAGGTTCTAATTTTATGAACTACCGTATGGACAGCTAAACACCAAGTACAACTACAGAAATATCGACAACAGCAACATCTGAGAACCTAATGATGTAAATAGCTAAATCTTCACCTGTGCATCAAATGTGGACTATTTTCAGAGAAACTCAATTTTGCTGAATTTCTACAGTTTTGCTCTCTGGATGGTAAAACGACAGTTTTCCCTTACAAAAATGATGATGAAACTTGAAGTACAGGCACCATACATATTTTATTGACACAGATTTCTTCAGTTTTGAATCTGATAATTCAGCTGACAACAGTGTAGTAATTTGAAAAAAGTTCTTCTCCTTGCTTGATGTCTCTGAGAGTGACAAGAACTACACACCTCAAGTGGCTGTAAAAGAAGAAGCAAAACACATGAAAATGAAGAGTTGTATCTTCCTTTAAATTGTTTTCAATTCTTCACTTCAAGAAGCTAAACCAATGCCCTCATCCAGATTAGTTTTGAGTAATATGCATAATGCAGGGCAGGGAACATGGGAAACAACACTGGAATACAGACAGCAATATAAGCAAAACAAATATAATTTAAAAACCAACAGCCTATGTGGGTATGCAAAAAGCGTTTCCATTCAATTGTTCCACACAATCATTCAGAGATGAAAAGAATTAGTCAAGACTGCAAGAGACGCACTTACTCAAACAGGAACAGAAGCTACAGCAAAGTTCATGCAGCAGAAGCCACTCCTGTGGACACACCTGTCCACAGGTGCCAGCTGGCTAAAGCATCTCTCCTAGGGCACACCACCACCCAGGAAGCCAGCTCCTATCTGCACCAGAGACCTGCTGCCATCTGCAGGGATGGGTCAATGATCACAGAATCACTAGGGTGGAAAAGACCTTTAAGATCATTGAGCCCAACCCATGCCCTAACAACTCAACTGAACCATGGCACCAAGTGCCACATCCAATCTTTTTTTAAACACATCCAGGGATGGTGACTCCACCACCACCCTGGGCAGACCATTCCAGTACTTTATCACTCTTTCCATAAAAAACCTTTTCCTAACATCCAACCTATATCTCCCTTGTCATAGCTTATGACTGTGTCCTCTGGTTCTGTCAGTTGTTGCCTGGTGAAAGAGACCAACCCCTACCTGACTACAGCCACCCTTCAGGCAGATAAGGTCACCCTTCAGTCTCCTTTTCTCCAGGATAAACAACCCCAGCTCCCTCAGCCAGCTAAAATCAGGAGCTGGCAGGCAGTTTTGCACAGAGAAATTTAGAGGGGTAGAAACCCACTCCTCTAAACTTCCTTTTAATGAATGATCATGCCCTAAAACTGAAGTATGTGTTCTGGGAAGGAGAGCACATGCTTAGCGTACTGATGAACCCGGAAGTGGAAAACAGCATGAACTCAAGTCTCCACTATTCGAAATTTAGTGTGAGGCCATTTTGAAACATATGAAACAAGGTAAATAAGTACTGAGAACTGTTTCATAAGACATAAAAAGATCTAGAAACCAGATAATCTATGTTGTCAGCAAGGTATACATCAGTATTGAAGCAAGCACCTAGAAGCAGATGGGATTTTTGTCTGGTGGCAGCACACTGGGAGAAATGATGACCAGAAGACCATATTTTCTTAGACAGATTCCAAGCAAGAGCAAAATTCCTCCTTCCTGAAGCAGTCCTATGGTTTATGTGCTTTCACACCTTAAGTACAGTGTCCAGGGTTCCTGAGAATTTAGTCCTACTGTTTATTTTATTAGCACTTAATTATCTGCAGATTCCAAGAGCATCTTTAACCTTCACTCAACAAACTCTAAGTTTAATCAGAAAAGCAGTTTTTCCAATATGCACCGCAACTTTCTCAAATGAAATTTCAGAGTACTTAAATAACTCCAGAATTACACTAAAAGTTCAGATGATCTGCTCTAAAATTCTTATACATCCTTGAAATTAAAAGGATTATCTGAGAAATATTTCCAAGTGTTCTAATTTCTGAAAAAAGTTGGACTTTCAAGTCATAAAGAGGATGTTGTAATTTTACTAATTGTACTGTAACTATATGTCCTTATATTGCACAGTGTTTCACTTGTCTCAATACAATTTTAGGTTTCTTCTTGCAAATTCATCTGCTTATTTGTCACATAAGCAGAAGACATGGAGAACAGAGAGTAAGAAGCCTAAATCTGAATTATCTCAGAAGGGCTTTGGTCAAGACCGAAACAGATTTGAGATATGTACTGAAAAGCCTCAGTACTGTAATACAAAGTACAACTACTGCTTTATGGGATTCAGAAGAATTGCACTATAGTGCAACACTGCTTGTAAAACTGTGTCTTCAGAGATATGCTGATTTCATGTGTGAAAATGCGGAAAAAAGAATGAGGAGTCTTATAATTAAAATTAGTCTATTCAGAGAGGTAACTCCCCCATATAGTTGCACACTTTTGTGTATCTCATCTTCATACGGTTTGTTATTTTTCGACCATGTCTGTCTTTTCTTTACACATGCAGTATGCTTTGTATCATACAAATCTATGAGCTCTTTCATTTGCTGCCAACCTCTCTATGTCATGGCTGTAGACGATGTTTGGAAGATACTGTTTCAGTTCTACTGGAAAATGTCCTGGCACGTCAAACTCTTGATAACACACATTTGCTGCTTTTTCTAGGAATTAAAAAAAAAAAAATTATTAGATAGGGCTTAGAGATGTGTAAAAACATCAAATGTGCAGCTACAGAAGAACCAGATGCTTCACCAAGCCTGAAAACCATTCCTCTGTTGGGAGGTACCGTGCTCCTCTGAAGGCCTATTTTGAATTACACAAGAGGTATGCAATCAACTATAGGAGCTTTGCCCAGTTATCAACATGTCAATGAAGAGGCACATCTTGTTTAGTACCAGGGGTAGCTTACAGCACTGCTAATAGTGCCAAATACACAGTGTTTGCTTTTACAGTTAAAAAAAAAAAGGAAAATATTTTTGCCTTGTGGTAAAACATGTCAGAAACATAGGCAGGGAAAAAAATCACATACACATGACCTGGAGGAAACAGTTTCATGGAACACTTCTGTATCTCTGTGCCAATCCCCAGCAAGCTTTGCTCCTCCAGCAGCCTTTCTGAATGCTACTTGGAGGCAGAGAATCTTTAGTGTAGTGCAGGCTATGAAACTCACTTAGAAGCTGAGTACGGTATCAATTCAACTTTCTGTACAGTACAACTGTTCCCATGAGTTACTTAAGACAACGATTTCCTAGATTTTGTGCATAAATGTAAGGAAGTCTAAAAAAGGTCTTACAGTTCAAAGTGAGCAGTGATAGAATCTTACTGTACATGTCACCATGGGTAGTTTTCTCACAAAGCCTTCTGGAACAATACTGGGAAACTTGATCTGCAACTCTGAATTGTCCTAGTCCGACGGTATTTTGCCAGATATCCTTTCCCACCATCTCACTTTTGGGGTGTGTGCCTTTCATTCTACATACCAGGAGGGAAACTGGGGCATCAGTGAGAAAAGAAAAAGTGTATTTGAAGTGTTGCTGCATGGAAGGATTCTAACAGTCAGCTGTGACAAAAAAACCTCAGAAAAGTTTTACTCCCTAAGTGCTTGCTTTAAACAGTACTACTGCCCCCATAAGATCAATTTCCTGTTCTCTCTGTCACCTTCAAAATAACTTATATCCATAAAGCCAAACACATTCTTGGAAAATTTACCTGACAACTTACCATGTGAGCAGTTGTTGACGTACTGTCCCACTGCCAGTGGGTTTTGCAGGGTGGCTGTGAGCCAGCTCTCATCACTCATTTGAAAAGGGCCAAGTTGATCTCTTCTGCTGCAAGACCTGAAATGCCCGACAGCATTAGCGTGGATCATGGCTCCTTCATCTCACAGGTTATCTTGCTTCCTCTGTAGGAATGGCCACTGCATAAACTTACAGCTGCCCAACCCACCTGGGGTGGAGGGCATGTGCATAGACCAACAGATCCCACTAGTCTGTGGTGTCCTTCAGACCCTGGTGGAAGAACCTGCACCAAACTACCACACACTCGTCCACAAATCAACATCTAACATTACCATTACAGAAGTGTCAACACCTTTCATTCATCTCTTAAAATGCAAAGACTCATTACAATACTAGCTTTCAACTCATTCCAAAAATTAAAATCTTGTATTCGTGGGTAGTACTACTCAAACTAGGTATTAATTTCTATCAACCTCCTAGTTCTTTTCACATCATATTTAAACACAAATTGCAACAAATTATATCTTAAGGTAAATCAACCAGTTAGCTGTGTCATGGGAAGTTCAGACTGGACATTATGAAAAGATTCTTCACTGAAAGGGTGGCCAGTCACAGGGCTCCTCTGGGGAGGGATCATAGCACCAAGTCTGTCACAGTTCAAGGAATGTTTCTGTGATGCTCTTAGTCACACGGTTCAGTTTTAGGTAGGTCCCACAAGGAGAAGGGACTTGGACTTAATGAAGTAAGCAGGTTTGAGTAACAGCTCAGAAACATTTCAATACTTTTACACTACATCCTGCTGTAGTACAACTATTTTCTGTACAGGAAGGTCTCTACAGCAAAATGCATCTCACTGGTGTTATAGATGATGACACAAGTACATAATGGATCACATCCAACATCTCTCACCCTTGTGCTGTTTGCATTATGAGCAATGCACAGGTGGATGACAATCATGTACAACTCAGGGTAAGAAACAGGGAAGATGAGGAGTATCTCTGTTTTAAATCAGATGAGTGACAATCCTCTATTTCTTCTGCTTACCTGTACACTGATCTTGACAGTCCCTTATCGTTCCCATCAATAAGGACACCATCAATACACCTAAAAATAAAGGGATTGCCAAGGGACTGGAAAAAGATGGGCTCATGCTTTCTGTATACTGTACCTGTTGCAAGACAGATATTATTTCAGAAGAAAATAAGTTAACTGTCAGAATGGGCTTTCAGTCTCCTCCACAAAGAAACTCAAAGGAGAGACAGTGGGTAGGACAGAAATCCCCTCTCACTTAGTGACACTGACATCTGTAAACCTACAAACTTTCAGACATAACTTTTTGGGATGTAAAAAATCCCCTCTCAAGTAAATGAGCTGATACATTATAAAGAGAGAAGCCTCACAGAAAATCATAGAAGGCCTGAAATTAGTATCTTTGGGAGAGCTAGATAAAGCCCTAAAGCCAACTAGCGTGCTTCAGAGAGGAAAACATCAGGTGATACTTGTTCAGGAGAACACAGCTTAAGATACTAAGCTGTTTTATTACTACTGCACCAGGACTCTGAAAAATACACACAGATTCACCAAAGAATCTGAAACACCTCCCTCCATTACCACAGGGATTTTGTTTGGTCCAGGAGATGAAAAATGACAAACCAGGAACAAAATATTTCAGCAGACTGTTTCCCAAATCTGAGGGGAGGATTTAACCTGCCACGACTTCCAAAGCAGAGAAAAGCAAACGGCAAGCTGACTGGCTTGCCAATTTTCATGAAATCGTTGTCCTGCATCCCTCATACCCACTACATCTTCAGTACCTCTCTGCAGAAATCCTGCACTGCAATCTCACAAGGAGCCAGGCAAAGCCACAGGCAGGCTGCAGTGCCTGTACACAGGTCCCATGCCCAGCATGGCAGGTCAATACCCTGAGAAGGCATTTCAACAGCCCATCCTCTTGTTTTGCTATAAGAGCTGTCACAGGAGACTCTGAACGAGCCTACGCTCACATCTGGTGTGTGCCTGAAATCTGAAGTGAGCTGCAGAAGTAGCAGGCTCTCTCACTGTCACTCAACAACCAGTCAGTCCATGAGTATTCAATGGCAGTGGCCAGGCACTCCAAAATATGCACTCCACTGCCCAGGGAATGCTGCGGCTGCTCCCGATCCTGCATTGCTGGCACAGGCCAGAGACCACGGGGGATGATTTTGCTGTATGAAACATTAACAAACCCAAAGCAACTCAGCAGAGCTGCTAGCTTGGCCACACTGACAGAATTACAACCTTTTTAAGAAATGTATGCAAATACAGTTCCAAGAAATGAGGAAGAGAGAAGTACTGATTTTTCCAAACACACTTCATGGAATAAAGTTCTGCTAAATGAAGGTTTTATTTCCATTCTCCACTTTGTACTTCTGTACTTTGAAGAAGCTCATGCAATTGTCTACTGAACTGTGTGGAGATCTCAAACCTCATTTTTCAAATCCTGAACCAAAACAAAAACCCCAAGGAATGAAACTGTTCTGTTCATCTAGTTTAAATTTCTCCTGTGCATTTACATTTAAAGAATCTGAAACAAGTCTTGCAGCTGCAGGAAAAATCAGGCTTTAACTACTAAAATTTTTTTATAAACAAAATTATCCTTCCCAATATTGTTTTTTGTATTTCCAAAATAACTTCAGATAGTTTATAAATATTCTCATGCAGCTTAACTGGTGATTTTGCTAAGGAATAACAGAAAGAAAACCCACAGAATAAAAATTAGTGCAGATCTTTGGCATTCCATGATCAGATGGTTAGAAGTCCCATCTAACTTAATCAAAAATACGAACACTCCATTACCAGGATACATAGACACAACCGTCCCCCTCGGAACAAAACCTCTGGTAACAAAGACTCCAGTTCCAGCAGACACCAGCGAACTCCGGTCTCTGCTAACAGTGAACCCAAGCGTGTTGAACAAAACCTCCTCAGGACTAAACACATGCTGACCCTGATGGTTACAAGACTTTACTTCTGATTGCTTCTGCTCCACAGAAAGTAATTCTAGATATTGACACTTGACTTCTGGAAGTAAGGCCAGAATATCTGCTTGTCTACTTAAGTCATTTATGAACAGAGCTTTAAATGTTTTCAGTAGTGTTTCAAAGACATCTTCATCAGCAATAATTTTGTCTTGAGAGCTTTCAGGAACATATCGAAGGGTCCTGTAAAGAAAATAAAATATTTTAAAATTAGAAATATGTATTACCTTTTTTTTTTTCTAAATAGAGAAGAGCCATTTTGCAGCACCAGTAACTTCAATACACTGTTGTTTTAGAAAGCCCCAAGCTTTGTTCATGCTTGTTCAAGCTAAAGCCACTGTTCTTAAAACACTGAAAAAGACCGTTTAGTAAAAACTAGTACTGTTCTACTATAAATCATAATCTCCGAGTATTTACCACAAGTAAGTTAAAGCCTACTGAGCTCTCAGTGAAAAAAACACCGAAAATAAACCATAGTTATCATAATGTTTATTTTAAAAAATACAAAGTTCATTACACTTTAAATGAGGCAAGAAAAATATTGCATGGGGAAGGAAGGTTTTAATTTAGTTAGTTATTGTAATTTTGTTACTTATAACCATGCCATAATAACTTAAATTCAAACACCACTTTTCGATGGCATACACATCTTACCAAGAAGAAATTATTTATTTTATCATCTATCTATCTATCTATCTATCTATCTATCTATCTATCTATCTATCTATCTATCTATCTATCTATCTATCTATCTATCTATCTATCTATCTACAACGTTAAACACCATTTTAATGCCCCTAAGAAGTTAATGACAGCCGAGGGGCGACCAATGCTAAAGCACTTCTGAGTGAGCTCCTGCGGCGCCCCAGAACATCCCGACAAGGGGCAGCGGGGTCTGGGCTGGCGCCCGGGGTCTTTCCCGCGCTTCACCTGCGCTGGCGGCGGAGGTTGAGGGCGAGCCAGGGCACGAAGCGGTACTTGTAGGAGCGCCAGCGCCGCCGCAGCTCTCGCAGCATGGCGGCCTCTCCCTCACGGTCCCGGCACCGCCCCGCTGCCGCGCCGCGCCCGCGCAAACTGGAACAGCCAATCTGCGATCCGGACACACGCCGGCGCGTTTGTGTCCTGAGCTGCCATTGGCTGCGAGCGGCCGGCGGGGCGGCGAGCGGAGGGCGGGCCGTGAGGGGGAGCGCAGGGGCCGGGGGTGAGGGCCCGGCTATCGCTCCGCGGGTAACGAGGCGCAGTACCCAGAGCGGGGAGAGCTGCAGGCACCGGGAATGAAAACGCATAGCTCCTGGGTGCACACTTACAGACGGAAATACACACGGTTCTCTCGGAACAATGTTACGTTGCACCTTCTGTGTTGTACTGAACAATCCGGAAAGACAAGATCAGATGAAAAGGTGGTTTAAAAATTATCTAGAAGCGGCCGTTAAAGACCACTCCTTATACTGTCAGAGCACCTCTCCAAAATCATCCAGTGCCTGCTTCCAGCGATTCTAAGGGCTTTTAGTGCCTCAGATAGTCACAGAACGAATTAGGCTGGAAGAGAGCTCTCAGATCGAGTCCAGCCTATGCCCAAACGCCACTGTGAGGATCATTGTTCAATTTTCCCTTAAACACCTTCAGGGACTGTGACTCCACCACCTCCCCGGGCAGCCCATTCCAATGTCTTATCATCCTCCCTGCCAAGAAATTCCTCCTAATATCCAACCTGAACCTCCCTCAAAGCAGCTTAAGGCCACATCCTCACATCCCGTTTCCCGGGAGAAGAGGCCGACCTGCACCTGGCTCCAAGCTCCTTTCAGGCAGGTCACATCTGAACTTCTTTTTCTCCAGGCTGAGCCCATCCCCACCCCCACCTGAGCTGCTCCTCCTTAGACTTGTCCTCCAGAGTTGTGATCCATATCATAAAATGAGTGGCTCAGTTATAGACCTGAGCCTTGTTACACTTCTGTCCACAGTTTTAGCTAGTATGTGGCTGTGGTCACAAGGAGACATGAGTTGTACTTTGTAGCATCATAAGCTACTGTAGATTTAAAGGAGCTTCTGACTGACTGATGTACAGCAAGCAGCAACATTCAAGTACACAGATTGAAGGGATATACTACAAATCAGAAGAATTTACAAACAGGGGCATAAACCCTTTTGGTGCCACATTCTGCCATCACTTATCTCTAAGGTAATTTAAAAAAATGTAGGGAGGA
This sequence comes from Molothrus ater, assembly GCF_012460135.2. NCBI lineage: Eukaryota > Metazoa > Chordata > Aves > Passeriformes > Icteridae > Molothrus > Molothrus ater. The sequence goes on along the minus strand of NC_050511.2, from coordinate 17,904,392 downwards.
AAACAATCATTCAGCAATTTGTCTTCAAAAATTAGTAATGGCCCCCAAACCATTCTCTACAAATCACCACAGATGTAAAGATAAGAGTACTGTAATAATTTTTGGCCACTGTTGTCCTTTGGCTGCTTGGATACTTAGTGTCATAAAAAATTTATCTTTGGATGCTGCTCTTTATCTTCAGTTTTAGTTTAATACTGCCAATGAACTGGGACAAAAAGAACATGTATGCACGTATTTTACTTTATTCAGAAAGCAGTTTAAAAAATACAGAGCATTTGAGAATTGGTTTTGGAGTAAAGAGAGAAATCAGACCTCAAAACACTCTAAGAGGTTCCACTCCTTCCTCTGGACCTGAAATTTTGCCAAGGGTTTCAGAAATTCGAGACAGGCCCATCAAAGCAATGTAACTATCAGAATTAACTTACCATCTCAGAGCTTTACAAATATTTAACGCTGTGCCTTGATTTATTCCACAATCACTCCAATTCCACTGTTGACCTGCCTCATCTTTTCCAAGAACAGTAGCTGAGGGAAGGGCTAGTGTGAACTGAAGAAATTGAGGGAAAATGCAGGAAAAGGCACAGTGGCTGATGCAAAGTGCTTCCCTGCCATCTCCTGGCCTTCCTCGGTAATTACAGAAGAAAGGTCTTCGAGACTTGCAACTCTGGTTTCAGCAGCCGTGTGCTATAACCACAAAACAAGATACATAGTCACCACATCATATGCATATTGTGGCTCTTAAAAGTAAGGTAGTCACAGCGGGACTCGGGTGACTAAGGAAGACTAAGCAATGATTGAAAAGTTGCTAAAGGAAATAGAGGCTTTAGGAGGTGGGCTGTCAGGTCACAACAGCCATTCGCACAAGTTGCCCACTTTCATGTGATGAAAGGACATACGTGACATTCCAACATGTTCTGGAGGCAGTCCTTAGCCTCAAGTGAGAACTTGCAAAGATGAAACACCATCAGACCTTCGACCTGTGACCAACACGCAGAAACATGATTTTATTCCCACCGGAGAAGTCACACCAGGCACAGAGCTTTCCCTTTGCCTGTGGAAGAACTGGACGTGCCCTGTGCACATACTTGGTTTCCTAAGTAGATGTCTTTGAAATTCACTGCCGTCTGCTGGGCACCAGTGACCTCTGCCCTCCCTCCTTCCTGAAAAGGAGGCTGCAACAGCACAAGTAGGACACAGTACTGCAGGATTCAGAACTTCTATAGTAAATCAGATAAAGATACATTATAGTAAGTTTATCTCCTACTAAATCCTTGCGACGTATTTTCCTTTCTGACATTTCAGGTAGTACACTTTTCTGATTTGAGAAATTAGGTATTAGAATTTATTTGAAGATTTCTGCTGCCAGTTTTTTCTGAATTGATGCACTTTTATCTATCCGCAGAAAGTATCATACCTAATGAAACTAATAAAAAGTGCAGTCCTTCAAAATACAAAATTTATAGTCACAAGAAAGCATATAGTTGAAATCTGTTTCCATTAAAAAATTATTAATTTTTAAAATTTCAAAAATATCTGGAGAAAGACAAGAACTGAAACAAGCCCCAGCTTTGCAATATATGGATTGCCTGGATGATAAAAGGCTTATGTTTGCAATTAAAATCTCAAGCAACAGAATGATTTCACCAGAAACATAAAACAACAGATTGACTTCCAACACACACTTCAATAGCTCCAGAACTGACCTAACAAGCTCACTTAAATAGGTAATTGTTACCTTTGTGGTAATGCAAAATTTAGACAATTCCTGGCTTAAAGGCATAATCAAGTGAGATTCGTAGATAACAGTGCTGTCATAAGAGAAGTTCCTTTTTTATCACGAATTTAAAAAAATTAGTCTTTGTTGCTGCCCTTTATTAGAAAATAAGTCTTGATATATCAAGTGTATGAAATTGTGTATAAACAGTGAAGTGTACCAGAAATATTTTATTTCCATCAGTAAAAGGAATGTGTTTGTCTTACAGTAAGCAAAGGACAAAGTTTGTTCAAAAACTTTTATTTACTATAAAGACAAAAAACACCAAAATACGTAGAAATTATACTATATAAAATTGGTTCAATGGGGTAAAAACTTTTAATTAAAATATCTTGATATATTTAAAATAACAAAGGATACAATGAAGCCAAATTTCTTAACCCAGAGATTTCTGTAAAATTTGTTTGCACAGTAAGGTGCTAATAGAAGTTAGCCCTTAAGCCCTGGAAGTCTTAGGAATCAGTCACATAGCAAATATAATTTCATTGTGAAAGTGAACTTTGGTAGAAGAAACTCTATAGGACACCTGAGGTAGTAGAAACTGGAATAAACAGCAGTAGACGTTATTTACAACTTAAGTACCAAATAACATTAAGAACACAAAAATAATTACACAATACAATTTTCAGTCCAGCTTTGATCCAAAGAAAATAAGAATATTACATCACATCTCCATTTTAAAAACACCACAATTACCAGCAAGCCGAGGGAAATGCAAACTCAAACAAATGCATTTGGACACCTAAGAGGCAGTTTGAGTTTGAAATGTGGTAGGCATGGTGATCTACATAGTAATACTGATTAGCTGAGGTTCATCAGTTTATACAGTTTACATTTCTGCCAGAAACAGTATTAATCTGAAAACTGATCTTCCAGTACATGAATTGGCAAGAGTGCATCCTTTAAAGCTTGCACATAGGAAAGACTTGGAAACAATCTTATTAGAATGAGAAATTCTAAAGTGGTCAAAAAAAAGTCAAGTACAAAACAAAGCTACCAAACTTCACATTTCGGTATTATCTTTTTAACTCTTCAAAGTATGCCAATCTTCAAAAACAAAGGAATGTAAAATTTCCAAAAGAAACACATTCACAACTAATGACATGGTTTGTTTTTTTTTTTTTTATTAGTATGAGCACTATCATTCATGTAAACTTATATTTAAGATGTCTTGCTTCCAATTTGTATTATACACTTTTAAGGTACTATAGCTTATTTAGTTTGTCCTGAGTCTTTGAAAATAACCAATTCTATTTGAGTCCAACAATCCAACTGGCTTCTGAAGAGTTATAACATGAACAGTATTTTTTTTTCAAAATGGATTAAACACAATCATTATTAGATTAAAAAAGATCCCCATTTTTAAAAAAGCAAAAGAAAAAGCTGCCATTTTCCTTCAGAATTACATGCATCAGAATCTAAAAACCTGCCTTTAAAATAATTTTAAAAAACTGTTTAAAAAAAACCCCCACATCTCCTAAAAACCAACAAGTTTTGCACTACAGGTGAAGCTTTACTTCACATTTTACTTTATCTTGATCTTCAAGAGTCCAAGTTTGTTTCTTGTTAAAATAAATACCTTTCTTATGGTAATATTTTTAACATTTTCAAATTAAATTACCACTAATGGCTACAGTAAATAGATGATGTACGGCAGAAGGAAAACAGCAGGTAAAACTTGTTATCAGTAGAGAATGTAACCTCAGTTTCTTTACACAAAGAATGAGATTTGCTCATTTGGCACCTGCTCACACTGAAGTACATGCCAAAGTCTCCCATAAAAACTTTAATGGAAGCTGGGTTTGGGGGGCCCTTGACATGAAACTTCTCTAAACGATTTGCCAGAAGAAACTGCTATATGAAAAAAAAGGCTCAACAACTTCTAGCATGGTTCAGACTAAGTTGCTTTATACAGAACAATCTTGTTTATTAAATAACCTATACTATCAGAGCCTTCAACATCCTTGTTGAAGGTGGCATTTTATCCCAGATTTCCAGCAAATCTGGTTTTAAAACTCTTGTGTCAGGAAAATATTCCATGACACAGCTTGCATCTTTTTTTCTACAGACTATTTTAAAATATCCCCTTTTCATGAAAGTTAAAAATACAAAGAAGAACTTTGATTTCAAAAGAAATTACATGGCCAGCAGTAAATGCACAGTGAACCATGAGTGCCTGCTCTTACTTTATAGGAAGGCAAATGTTTTTTTTAAAGTTTCCATCAATATTTGGATTTGTTACTCAGAGAGCATCAGGTAATTAAAAGGGACAGATACACAATGTCCTTTTAACCAGTATTGAAAACTTACTAATTGCAGAGCATCTACATGTGAAATTGAACAGTGATTGCAATATTAAAATAGATCTTGAGCCTCTCAGCTTCTAATAGTGCTGAAAAAGTGCTCTAAATAAAATAAAAGTCACTTATCTGCTAAATAATCATGCAGATTTAAGGAAAAATGTTTTTATGTTAACATAGAGCCAGATGTTTGAAAAGGCACAGTTTACAAATCTCTGCATGAATTGTCAAATGTTGCATACTGAGCTTAGGTAAAGATTTTGATTTGTCAATCACATACTTAGGTAGGGTCCTCCACTGGCCTTATGCTCTTGATGTATCTATCATTAAAGCCAGCAGAATAATATCATTTGCTGCACATAACTGCACTGCAAGACAGTTACTGTATATTCAGTAGCATTTTCTTCAGTATTTCAGCCTTACAAATAAGTAGCTACCATGTAGTACGGAAGACTGGGTGTTTCAGCAGCTCCCTTGAAGGTGGTCTGTCCTGAGGTTGAAGTTCTAAACACCGAAGAGTCACATCTTTCAAGCCCGGAGACAGATGTGTAGGGATTGATGGAGCAGTAGTTGCACTAGCAATCTGAACAAGGGGAAATAACTTTTTAGAAGTCAGCGATAATGCCTCCTCTCCTAGTCCAAAAACATTCTACAAACTGATATTGCAGCTGATGAACTTTTCTCCATTCAGCATGTTTCCTACTGCAGTTTGAAGATTACATTACTACTTTCAGTTTATTGTCCTTATGCCTATTGCTTTTTTATTTGACTCCCTCCTGATACTTTTCTCTAAAAGTTCTCCTCACAGCAAGATCTTGCAGTGTTCATCTCAGAGCAGGCCACAGGAAAAACTCCTACAGCACACATATGGACATTCTTTAGTCTACTAGCTGCATTCACTGTTAACTGGCATGAGACACCATGGAGAGAGATGAAGCTGAGTGATGTTATGCTACAAGAAGTTACACTGGGTGTGCTTTCTTGCACTGCCTTTAGTGTACTTCTGCTACTACTCCAAAGGCAAATATTTCTCAGAAAGACACAGATCCCTTCCAATCAAATTAATTTTAATGTTATCTAGCTGGATTAAAGCAGGATGACTGGGAACACTAGAGTGGCACCAGCAGATTCACAGTGATGCAGAACCAAGACAATTACATCTCTTAGCACAAGTGATTTTACTTAGAACATTTCTGAGCACTGCTGTGCAATGTCTGTTTTCTGCAAACACTTCCTTTACTTGCAGCAGTATTTTCTTCATTCATGTCTACAGTTCAACTGGACCTTTAGAATTAAAAATAATTAACTGATTTTAGTATAAAAAATGCATGCCAAGATGAATGATCTAGCAAGCAAAGGAAGGGGCAAAAATCATATATAGCATGGCATATTGGAAAATATCTTTCAGAAAAATCTGATTGTGGAACATTAGGCTTTTATAAAAGGACTTTCCCCACTGTGAAATATGAATACTTACACAAATGGTTTATAGAAAAAAGAGCTTCTGTATTTTACAGGAACGTAAGAAAAAGTTAACATCCCAGTCTTCTGCCTAATTTAAGATCAACTCTACTCCTAATTTTTTTTTTAGCCTGTTACACTATATTTTTATAGTGTAGATCAGACATTTCTAAGCAACCTGGTCTAGTAGAAGGTGTCCCAGTACATGGTGGGGAAGGTAGAACTAGATTATCTTTAAGGTTCCTTCCAACACAAACTATTCTATAATGATTTTGAATATCACGTATTCGTATCTCTTTTTTGGTATCAGTTTCTTTGTTGTTTTTTTTTAAGAAGCAAGTATGATGATATTGGTACCAGTACTGCTTCTGTGCTAACAGCTCCAACATAAAAAAAAACCTATTGCAACAACCCCTGCTACACACTTTCCTAAAATTCACATCGCTGTACACAAGATTACGTGTCTTTTTTTGTAGTATATTGGTAATAACAAAATACTATACCTTAAATATCAGAGCAAGATGATTGGAGTGTTTCTCTGCGTTCCAAGGAGGTTTAGCACAAGCCATTTCTATGACAACACAGCCAACACTCCACACATCACAGCTCCTTCCATATTGCTGACCTCTCAGGACCTGAACAGACAGACACCAAAAATCAGATTATATAATTCAAAGTATCTTAGCTCTAAGTCATTTAGACGTAAACCTCAACACATCATCAAACAAGTGTATTCTGATCAACATTTCAGGCTAAGAGAACGACCAGTGATGTAAATGCCACAAGATTTACACAGGTCTAGAGAACTAGTAAATAAAATGCTTGACCAAGTAGCAAGCAAAGTACCTTGCAATGGCTAGTTTTTGAGCAAATGGTCATTTGGGCATTAGTAGCAACACTTGTGATAACAATATCTTGTAGCAACTGCTTGAAACAATGATAGCAAGAAAGAAATGTCATCATTGCCATGATCATTCCCAATCTTTAGAACAAAGGCATTTAAAACACATTTGAATCACATAAAGCAATTTTCTGTTATTTGGCTACATGAATTAGCTCAAAGACTTCAAACAAACTTTTTGAAATAGCTTTAAAAATTGGTTTCTTACCTCTGGTGCCATAAATGCAATAGTTCCCAACAATTGTCCCTGAAACTCCCCAGCACCAGTTCCTTTTGATGCCAACCTGGCTGCAGCTCCAAAATCAGCAATTCTTAATCTATGACCTGTGCTGTCAATTAGCAAATTGGCACCTGTCAACAGTACAATAAAAATACTACTAGTTGGCTTTCTATTACAGGGAAAAAGATGAACATTTTTGCTCCCTGCACCTCAAAATTATAAAACAGTTTGACATTCCCCACCTCAGTATCAAGGAAATCTAAAAATCAAGAATATGGTCTAATAACTTCACTTTTCTGTTATGCCAGAATGATACTGCACACAGCTTGAGGCTGTTAAGAGATTTTGAGAGGCAATCAAATTTTCAAAGGAGGGCAAACACACAGGATTCTGGAACAATGCCTGGAGATGGTATAATGGAAGAAAATGGTGACTCAAAGTCCTGGAGGCTTTCATTGCCTGTAGCTCCTAATGAAATTTGAAGTTATTTCATGATCAAGCAACCCTGAGTTGCTTTAAAGATGTTACAAACAATATAAAGTTTTACTGTTTCAAAAAGAATTAGTAAAGACACATTTGCCCTCAGAATGTTCTACTTATATAAATATACCTCCAGTTCACAGACAGCTATAGTGACATTAAAGGGAAAAATTCAGTAAGACTGGTATTTCCCAGTTAAGTTCACATTTTACTCAGGGTGCAACTGTATTTATGTTCAATTAGGATGGAGTAAGAAAACTCATCACAGTATCTCCACACATTAGAAATCTGGCCTCTTTATCTTGGTTTGTTCACATATTTTACTATCATTTCAGCATAAACATTAATTTAAGTAGCGGTAGTTTTAAAACTGCATGGTAACTTACTAGCTTATTTTAACCAACTCAGACAATTTTTCCAAACTATTAGTACAGGTAGCAAATACCCACAAGCTTGCCACAAACATTTTGATTAATTTCAGTAGCATTTTGATTAATTTCAGTTATGGAGTTTCTTATAAATGATCAGACAATCCCAGTAGAAATACCACTCCTGAGATGGTATCTGAGAGAACAAACAGATCTCAGGCCAAAACATATGCTGCTTTTTGAATACTCAGTCTAAAAGAATTTATCAGTTATTCTCACCTTTAACATCTCTATGGATTATCTGATTCTCATGGAGGTAAGAGAGGCCACGTAAAAGCTGTTCTGTGTAATTAATAATAACTGATTCTTTGAAGGCTCCATATTTACTTAACAAATGAGCAACGGAACCCCCTAAAAGACAAAACAATATATTCTATCAACAATTAATACATTCTGTTAGTAGAGTGCAACACTGCATCCTAAAACTGGAACTCTATATTAGTATTTCTAAGTTATATTTCTCCCTTCTCTTCCTCCCAAAATTTAAATAATTTAAAAATTTTAATTATTATTAAAAGAATTTTAAATAAGCTACGTCGTTCATTCTTCAATTACTTTCTAAATTGAATTGTACATATTAAAGAGAAAAGTCTTCATGCTTTCTAATGATTTTATACTTCCTTAAAAACAACACTTTATCCACACTTCAACATTAACATGTAAACAGCAGAACATTAACTATTTTTTGAGGCAATAGGTAAGTGCAACCTCCAGCAAGCATTCCCTTTAAATATTTTAATTTACGTTTGTTATCATCCAATACATAGAACTATGCAGACAATCAAGGAAAAGCAGTATCTTCTTCTATTTTCAAAAACTGGTAACAGATTCTCAAGATTTTGGATTTCAAATTTTTCTCTCAGAGTATTGTAATATAGTCTGGGCTTGAATGAGGTAAATGCAATTCCTGACATTTAACTACCTAAATAATAATATTTCAGAAAAAAATTACACTTAAAAGGTTTAGCACTCTAAATTTTGAGAAAATATTTCTTGCACTACTTATTGTAATGAAATATACTTGGGGGCTTTGCATGTTAGCACTCTGACCATAATTTAGGGTGCAATGCTTTCATTTACAGCAAATAAGGATGTATAAAACACCACTTGGTAACTGGACAGCAGCAAACATTCATAAAATCAATAGAACTACTTCTCAAAATAAAGACAGATTTTCTTGTCCCTGGTCTACACATTTATGAAAACACTTCAATTTTTTTACTAGATTACCAGTTAAGAGGTTTAAGGTTTGAATTAATTTTTCCAAAAGCACTACTTACTACTTATTATTTGAAACTTACTTTAAATGTTCTTAAATACCTCTACACAATGCCTGACACAATTCTTATGAAAAATCTTGGGACAAAATAAGTGACAGGTATTCCAAACTTTCTAGGAAAGTTATTTTTAACAATAACCTATACCTACACAGATACACTGAAAATGCACTTCAGTTGGAAATAAATCAAAATTTACAACTTCTCACTTGGAGTCGGAAATGGAAAGAACAGTCAGGGTTTCCAACTGTTTTAAGAGATTAGGTTTGGAAAATTCCAAATCACAAAAGGATGCACCATTAAGAATATTGCTACAACCACTTCAGCTGTTCTGTAAGTAGACCTTTACACTGACTGAACACAGCAATGAAAATATAAATTCACAACCTCAAGCCATGCAACACTAGCAATACCATTTCAAGACTCAAATGTTATTTTCATCAGTTGTTTACCTGCCATCCATTCAATAAACAGGTTATAGTTGCTCTTCTCGCATGTAGCACCCAACATTCGAATAATGTTAGGATGGTTCAGGTGACTCATCATCCTTATTTCTTCCCTCAGTGCTTCAACCACCTCTTCCTGCTCAGATGATGTGTTCCTGACATATGTCACCTGTTTTGAAATATAACATTCAGACTTACTAATTTAAGTACAAGTCCTGTAATCGCCTTTCAGTACAGCAGCAAGAAGAGGTTTTCACCCTCTGGAACTACTTTTTTACCTCCAACCCCACCAGTTGAGAACATATCTCCATGTGAGACAGTCATAGGAAATTAAGAGGGATCTTCTAGGGTACAAACAAAATCTTCTCCAAGTACAGAGTGGGGAAACATCCCTCTTTTTTCAACTCTGTTTAAACTAGGAAAAAACCCTTGGTTTCCCAGTATTGAGAAAAACAAAGAAAGAAAAGGCTTGAAATGGGATTCTGAATATCCCTTATAAAATTTTACCAATTAAATGATAAATGTTTCATAACTAAAGCTCTTACAGAAATTCAACTTGACATATCAGAAGTAATGTAATTGGAGCCAATCTCAGCTGTGATCCATACTAAATATGACATACTGGTATGCTGCAGGGAATTTCCCCAGGCATTACCATCATCATCTCTCCAGGATCACATGGACAGTCCCACTTTTTCACAAGCAAAAGAGTTTCAAAGAAGGAATAACTGGTGGCACATACTCTTTCCTTGAGCAACTTCAAAACATTTTCTCTACCTCATAGGTAAAACTTCATTTTTACTTCATTTTCTACACTTTTATCATTGTAGAACTGATAAAAGTGTTGGGACTAAAATGCCCTCTGTTTTGTTACTACTAATTCAGCCCTAGGGCAGCTCTAGTGTGAACAATTTACTCACACCTGAAACCTTCAAAAATCTTGACTGAAGCATGTGCCTCTTCTCAGCTACAACTTCTGTATCTATTAATTTACATAGTAAGAATACTCACCTCCAAGCTACCTTTAGTTAGTTAGCAAAGTTGAATCAGAAGATACAAATACTAAACTATATTTCCTCCATTTAAAGTTATAGGGAAAATATTCCTGACAAGTGAGGAGAAATTATTTAAAATAGCAACCTTGCAAATAGGGCATTCATTTGGAATCAAGTTATCTGGGCTCCATTCTTAACTCAGTCACCATTTTATGAACTTGATAGAAGCGAAAACACACTTGAAGAACTATGGAAGAAAATGGGCATAGAACAAAGGACTTTTTTTTTCACTCTAAGAAGACTAGAAAAGCTTGTATATATTAAGTTAATTCATGCACATACAGGTTTTTTAAATTATGTTTCTTGTAAGAACACATGACAGGGAGTAGAAGAAGCAGGAACACAAGAGGTCTGAAAGAGAAAAAACAAGAAAGTGAGGTACTTTCCTGAAGTATTTACCTGTTTTACAGCCATTAACGTCCCTGTTCCCACATCTTGAGCTTGGTAACAGGAAGAGAAAGCTCCAAGACCAATTTGCTGACCTTTAAGCCATTCTGCATCTTCTCTGTAATGGTGTTTTGCTTTGGTATGTCCAGGCAGGGTTTCTGGTGTCTGCAAATTAAATTCAAAATCAATTCCAAGTTTACTAATATGCATCTAAAATATAGACATTCTGAAGTGTTAGAAAATATCCAAGCTTACATGCCTCTCCTCTCCCTTACACTTCCTTGAACTGCTAGTTATATAGGTTCATATAGTTTATAGTTATATAGATGAGAGCACCAGAGTATTCTGTAACCCACAAACTCTACTACATGAAACAGAGCTTCCTCTGTGTTACTACATGAAGGTGAAAGGCAAGATTAGAGGACACAAGTAGGAGCACAATTTTTTTTTCTATTCCTTGACTCACATTTAGTTAAGGCTTCAGCTGGCACCTACAGTAAATGGAACCAAAATCATGTTGTTTCCTATTTAATTTATCCCTCCAATTTTATGCTTTACATGTTGTTACCTCAAAGGATCACAAATAAGCTTAAGGTAAGGCTTTAGCTTGCACCTACAATAAATAGAACCAAAATCAGGCTGTTTTCTATTTAATTTATCCCTCAAATTTTATGCTTTACATGTTGCTGCCTTAAAGGATCACAAATACAATACCCCTTTAATCTATTATTATTTCTTGTGCTTTTTGTTTATTTGTAAATATATATGGGGTTTTTTTTCCTGACTAATAAAGTATCTCCATCTTCTCTCAAGATAGGATGACAAGATCTTTTCCCATTCTTTCTTTCAAAAAATTAGTTTGGTTATGTACAATTGCCTTCAAAGTAAATCAGCATTAGGACTGAGTACAGTTCTACTCTTGCTTAAAATTTTTTGTTTTATTTCCTAGTTTCCCCAATTTTACACTTTTTTGTCACTTTAAATGTTGATACATGATATAATGTTTCTCTTGCAAACACCTTCTCTAGATTTCTTAATAACATGGAAGGATTCCTTTAGTACTCTCAAATTTATATCCCATTTCCTACGAAAGGGTATTGAGCACCTTCATGTTTTCTATCACTTTTGAAATATAATAGCACTGCTTTATCACTTCAGTGACCTTCAGTTGAGACTTAACCTAAATTCTCATGCGTATACTTACATCCTGCTGAATGATTATGATATCTTCACCATTTTCAACCTGTAGTTGGGGAATTACTGGCAAGGCATCTTGGGATGCTGACATTGCCATAGCAATAGCTAAAGCTTCCTCTTCTTCAGCTTCCATCTTTTCCTTGCATTTTTGATTATGATTTACATCATCTTTGTAAGTATCATCATTTTCTGCCCGCTCAGGAGAAAGAACTGCAACTTCGGACTTGAACGTAACTGTGCCATCACTTGTTGGCATGGAGGCCTCAAGCAGGTCCTCAATACTGGAATTGAGCTCTGCATTAACATCCAGCCGGCACTTCTCATCTACTGGTGTGAACACTGTCTCCTCGCTTGGTATAACTGCACTGCTATTGCCATCACATTGGGGAATATCATTCAGGTCAAGTGTCATACTGCTTTTTAAGGTTTCTCCTTGCTTGTTCACATCACCTGGGGTGGGTCGTGATGGCTTTGGCCTATGTACATGACTGGATGGCAATGGCCTGGCTTGGGTGAAAACCGGAGAGAGTTTCTCAGGTTCTTTATTTTCAGAACAGTTTCGCTGAAACTGGAGAGAAAGTTTCCGCTGTGTTTGAGGAGAAGGTGAGGGAATTTTGCAGGGAACAAATCCCTGAGGTCTGAGTTTAGAGACATCTGTTACAGTGCCAGCTGGTACAGATGGGTTTGATGGAGACAGAAGTGTTGGGAATAGTGACTGGGAATGACTGGATGAGGGAGAAGAGTTCACACACTGACTGTGGGGTTTTCCTTTTGTTTGAATGGCTGGTTTTGGTTGCTCAGTGGTTACTGATGAAACAGGAAGTCCCATAGCAAGCCCAGCTAGCATCTCAGAAATGTCATCTGGACTGGCACTCAGTTTTCTGTCACTTAAACCTTTCCCACTTTTCCCTGATAACTGGACAGTATTATTAGGAGTATTATTTTCTGTATTTTCTGGAGAGTTATCTGGCACAGGTAGGTGTAAAAAGTCTTCATGTCGGCATTCCCCAGAGTGCATTTCTTCCATGCCCAGCTGAATGGCTTCTGCAATTTCCATTTCATCTGCTATTGCCATCAGACGTCGACGCATCCTTGCATAATGAGTTGAGCTTGTCACACTCAACATATCTAACAGCTTTACAAAAATATGGGGCATTCTTGCTACCATTCTTGCTGCACTCAAAAATATTCTCCGTGACAGTTTGCCAACCATTGAGTGGGAATTGTCAATTGACTGCAAGGCGAAAGTTAAGAGGGAGAGAAGCTTCTTATACCTAAAAAAAGAAAAGTGGTGTTTTATAAACTGACATACTCTAGTTAACTAGTATCAAAAAAGCAGTTTCAAAACAACGTATTTAGTTGTCAGTTCTGAAGTAGTAAGGAGATTTATTATTGCACTGGTGCTTCAAAAATGCTTCACAGGTCAGTTGTTTTTAAAAAGACAACTACTCACTCTGTAAAGCAAGCACACTTTGCATATAAACATATGTTATTTGTTTACAGGAATTAGAACAGTTACTTTTATGAAATCACCAACAACAAATTCAACAAAGACTAACATTTGTATAGAGTACAAGAAAGTACCTGTCAGCTACAGTATCGGCCTGCAAGACATCTCCACAGACAATGTGGGGATAAAATTCACTAGGAAATTCCAACAGAAGTCTGTCTATTAGACAAAGTCGCCCCAGCAGTGCTTGCCAGTTGCTAGATTCAATTTCATTTCCAAGAATACAGTTTAAGACGTAATCAACACCTCCGATACCAATGGATCCTATAAAAAAGTTGATAAAATGAAGATTAGGTATTATGTTCAGAGTCTACACAAAGATCAGAACTATATCATACAGAATTACTCATTGTTTGCCCAAATTAGCCCCCTTCCAAACTGTTGACAGGAATACTGCTCTCTTTGCTATGCTTGTACTTGATAAATTCCAGTATTATTTGCTTGCATAATTTACTTGTATATGAAGTTATTACCAGATTTAAGTATTTCTCTCCCAACTGCCAACTCGCCCGCTTGACCTTTACACATCTCCAATAGCGTTGAGACTGAAAGTTGACTTGTTCGACTGTAAGAAAGTAAAACCAAAAGAAGAACTCCTTTAGCAAATGCTTTCAAGGAAAAACATCCTATTCATTATACTTAGAAAATCATCACCTAGGAATTATGTGTAAAATGATTTCATACCACCTTATTCCAGTAAATTTCTATAACCCACTCTTGGTAAGCTTACCTTACAATGGTAGGGTAAAGGTTGTGACATTTTTACCAAGATACTTCCAGAAATGTAATGTCTATCACTAATATACAAACAAAACCTCAAATTACCTTGTTCTCTTGCCAAATGTAGCCAAATGCATAAAAACACTTCTATTTTACTTACTACTTTAACTTTAGATATTCTCTTGCTAGACTGCTGCTGGGGGATCTCTAGCTGCAGTTTCAGAAAAAAATGCTGCTTAGAAACTAAACCTTGAGAAACAAAACTCAAGCTTGTGGAGTTCTAGTTCATCTAGTTTACAGTACAGGAAAAGAAATGGTTGGCCTGGAAGAACAGACAGGGTAGCCTAGCACAGGAAGACTCAAGCCAAGGGAGTTTACCCTAAATAGCTATCTCCTACCATTACAGTTTGAACTACAAATCAGAACTATAATGTTACTGCTACTACTTCATGGCAAACATGTTACAACTTCTGCTGAAGCACGAAGAATACTAAGGAGTACTTGCTAATAGCTCTAAGGAGAGTCATGAGAAATAGGCCAAAACAACAAAAATGGAGATGGGAGGGATGGGTTCATGACTACACCTAACATCTTCCTTTACTTTAAGGGGGACAAAAAGCCCTTACGAAAACAAACTATACAATCACTTGCCTGCAAAGCCTACATATTTCAAGCCAGAAGTTTGCAAGCAGCAGTTAGGCTAGCAAAACAATGACATATATTTACAACCTACACATTTTATTTTAAGACCAACTGGTTACACATGAATAGCAACAAATGAAGCTTTAAGGTATTTCAGTATTAATCCAAAATGAAGTACATGAGACATCATACCTGTTAGCATCTGCACATTTAACTAGTATCGTCTCTACAACTGGCTTGAGAAGTCGCTGTAGTTTAGTCCTCTCTGCCAAGGTATGACAGGGAGTGTACACCAGCATGGCTCTTAAAGTTTTCTAAGAGAAAGGGAAAAAAATACATATGAAATCCAACTAGATACACAATTTTAATTTTTTTAAAGAAACGTAAATAAGCATTGAAGAGTTGTAAATTTAGTTCTACATAAATTGTGTTCAAAATGTCAGTGAAATGTTCAAAGGATAAATAGCTTACTACATATTCACTGCTAAAACTGGTCAACTCCTCTTTGAGAGTGAAAAGACATAGAAATACTGTCAATACTTAGCACTGTGGCAAATGACAGTGAAATCATGTCCTTTCACTTATGATGAGTATCTTGATCACCCCACTTTCAAAGCATACTTGAAAGTCACCAGTGGTGCTCAACAAGTATTAGGATTCCTGATTTCACCTATCTTCTCCCATTTCCTCCTCCTTCTAAAATGAAGTAATGTAAAATTAGTGGAATACAACAAGTAAACAACTACTTACTAAAGCAGCAACATACACTTTGTAGACAGGGTCAGCACAGACCATGGACAGCACACTGCAGCAGGATTCTACCACCACATCTCCTGAGATACTGGTCTGAGATGACCCACTAGCTGCTCCCAGAGCTCCAGCACTTGTGTTGTTTCCATTGCTGCTTCCAGAGTTTCCAGTGCTTTCACCGTTAGCCAGTAACAGAGCACCACTAACATCATGGGAAAGACGTCTAAGTGCCATCTCTCGTATATTCCAGTTTCGAGAAAACAAGCAGCCAACTAGCTCCATCCCAAATACCTGCCAAGGAAGAAAGCAACATTACAGGAGTCAAAATGAAAAATGCTGCAACTTAAGTACCTGATAAAAGCAATGAAAAAGAGGAAAGATATTTCTAGTTAAAAATCATCAAGGCTGACAGCAAAAATATGTCCAAAGGCACAGTGTATTACAAAAGATTCTGTGATAGAAATAAAACATCGTCAATTAGATGCTACTTGGTTCTATAAAAACTCTGTTAAGAGAATTTTAACTACTAAGTATGAAATCAGTTTCAAGACATTAACAGTCCTGAAATCAAGGTCTGGCTATACCAGACAAAAATAATGGCAGAAATAAAGGAAATACAAGTTCTATTTTTAAGTGCATTGACCCCATGTTCAGCTAAACCCATCTTCACACTTTAGAGTCTATTAGGTCTTTCACAGAAGAGAATTACCTGAATCCATGGCTCAGCTGAATCTTTATATGTAGAAGGGATCTGCTGGACTCCATAATGAGTAAGGTTAAAATTGCTATCTTGAGTTCTTCTCTGTGATCCAACTGCTGACTGCTGCTGAGATTGTTGCTGAACCATACGGAGAACAGAAGAATCCACAGGGCTTGGTAATTCATGACTACGGATCAAGAACAACACAGATTGCAAATTAAATATCTGAGGTAAATAATGCAGCATATTCAGAAATATCAATTAAAGATCCAGAAACAGATAGCTTATTGTACACCAACTGAATCCTCACCTATAGAAATCATGAGATCTCCATTTAGATCTACAGAGTGGACAGATGAGTGGCTCTCTGTTTCTTCTGCATTCTTCTGCCCCTGGAATACAGCAACAGGATCATATGCACTGAAGTTTTATAGTGTATAAAACCAGAAGATGGAATAACTACTTCTAAGTTTTACTGAAGAACATTAGTTTCATAATTAATGCTTTTGAACTAAGCCATTTTCAACAGCCTGAGCATTAAAATATGGGTGCTTAAACATTTTTTTCTGCATGAAGAAATGCTTCACTTTAGTACTACAATTAATATTTTAATTTATGAACTGAAATTCAGGTCCTTTTGTACCTCAAATATACAAAAATTTTATTTGTTAATGCAAAATGCAAATATTTATATATTTTATTTGATGTATTATAGAAACACACTTCATAATTCATTATATAACCCTAGCTAGCTTTACATGACTTTTATGCATTCTAAAGCCAATTCACAGGGAGCTGAAAGTCTGTTCCTAACCTTGTTCTAATTAGACATATTGTTTTCACTCAGGTGAACCTCTAAACCTGCAGGTAACTTCTCTATCAGAGCATCGAATTACAAACTTGGTTTGTGAATAACTGATGAAATAAGGTGTATCAATAGTACCTGAATGATACCAAATTTTCAGAGTTACCAGTCATCATATACAAGCAGATTTCTGGTTTTTTAACTGAACATAAAACAAACAACTCAAAAACATATGAAGCTATAATACTTTTGCAGGTTTAGAGTCACCAGAACTTGACAAAACAAAGATAGCATACATATTGACATGCAGTGGTGGTGTAATTTGTTTCTGCAGCCATCTTCACACACAGTTAGACTCTCTTCATCCAGCATGCCTAACAAACAAATGGGGCACATCTGTTCTTCTTCATCCTTCATACTACAAAAAGAGACATTTGTGATTGTAGAAGAGGCATATCAGAATTCAGAACAGGCTTTAACAGTGAGAAAAGATTAACTTCCAGTTTGGAACAATCACTTCTGGATAACTTTAGGCTATTCGTGAATCGTTCTCCTAAACCTTGGTCTGAATAAGTAAGCAACCAGATTTTTAGAAGCACTGAGTACAGACAACACTTTGTTAAAAGGAAAGGGAAAGTCACAAAACACATGACATGTTTTCAAACTAGGTCAGATACCAATTAGAGATTGAAAGGCCCAGCTTTGGGCACTTAACATTTTTTCCCTAAGGCTTCTTTAAACAAACCAACCTTCACTTTTTAATTTATCATTTGGGTTTGAAAACCCAACAAATTCTTATACTTTGAAAACTACTCACATTCTTTTTCATCACATTTCTTTCAAAGTATGGAGTCACAAGGCAGTTTTTAGCCTTTTACAAGAAATTGTAAATACTCTTTGATGAACATATTAAAACTCAAAAACTAAACAACTACTCAAGAATTTTCTGCCACTAACAGAAACTGATGGAACAGATTTGCGTAAACACTAACATACATGTCATACACAGATATTTAAAAAACCTATTCTCCCTTTTTTGCTGTTTCTGTTTTATTTTTATCCGCTTTAATTTTTAAATGGATAACCATTTGCCAAAAAAAATTCTTCTAAACTTAAACAACATGCAATGAAAAGCACAGATTTTAAATCTACTGCAATACTGTTTAAATATGCAAAACTCTAATTACTTATGGCAAAAAAAAAATTACAGTTGGTGTGCATCTAAAACTTTGCAGGCATCCTGCATTTGTTCACCAACAATATATTTTCAAAATAAAATTAACTTGTATATGCATTATTTCTATACACATGTATTCCTTTCTATTTCTCTGTAAATGCTTGCAAAGCTGTTTATTCCTTGAAAGCTCCACAAAGTAAGCTTACAATTAAAAATAATTCTCCACGTGTGTGTATATATATATACATTAATTAGAAACTTATTTTTGACAAATTAGCAGTAAGCAAAACATAATTGCTAGTCACAGGAACTATCAGAACTGAGTAAACTTCTAACTCAAATGAATCTGATACTCAGTGTTATTCAATTCCTATATCATACAAATTTATACTTGGACAGAACAGTAGACAGGCAGAACAGTAGCTTCTCTGATTGAATCAGTATTGCAGGGTGAATCAGTACCACGAGGTGTACTGGCAAACAACTGAAAATCTTTCCTCCTGTAAGAAGTGATAACTAATGCAGCAAAGTTCACAATCCTGTGGCGAGGAAAAAGATTTCCTACACAAAGCATTGACATAAAAGGAACTGGCTTGCCAGGTAAGCAGTTCCAAAGTAATTATGTATTTAACAACTTTGTTTATGCAACTTATTTACAGAGACAGTTTGGAAAAATTAGTAAAAGATGAAATGAGAATAAAGTCAGTCTGTATATCAGAATTATAAACCTGTCTGAATATATTCATCTTACTATATGCTCATTATCACAAAGTAACATATCAAGGTACTCCTTAAGTTAGATTCCACTTCATACAAAACAAAGCCTCAATTAGGCTTGCTGTCTTTGGTCTGACCTCTCTAAATGAAGTAGAGTTTACCCACTAAATAATGCAAGCACAAATTATTTGTTAAAAAAATTAATCAGTATCTTTTCAAAACCATGGAAAAGTATGTACAAAAGAACTCAAGTAGAAGTAGTCAAGGAAAAAAATATGAAAGAATAACACATCACTGGAAATTCATAGACAAGGCATGAATTCACAGGCAAGGCATAACGAGTATGTTAATAGCTCTCTTAAAATAATTTAATCAACCATTTTTAATTAAGTAGTTTTAAAAACATATGCTTGCTTCTGTTTTTATATTTATGTACGTGTTTATATAGTGTGCATTTAACCTAAACATTTTTCAGTGTATTGTCAGAGGCACAAGCTTTTCTCCAAAGCAGGACAGGAGACAAAAAAATCACATTTATTCTTTTGTTAACATTTGCACAAGTGCTGTACTAAAAAAAAAGTTGCAAACAATAGGCTCCCAAAGTTGACGTATGCTTCAATCTGCACTCAAGCTTTAAAAGTTTGTTTCGCAAAATTATTTTCACAACTTTACTTAACATCTTCCAAACAGAAGTTACAAAACAAATATGCCCACTTGGTACCACAATGACTAATGTATGCTTGACTTGATTGCTTGCAAATGCAGAGACTTAACGTGGCTTGAAATGAACGCAGCTTTGAACAAAAAGAATGTAGGTGACTCTGAAACTACAGAATAAAGCTTGTAATTCCTTTAAAAAATACTAACCTGTTTTCTGAACTAGATGTAGAAGTACTAGATGATGACAATGTATGAGAATTTGACATGCGTGAGACAAACTTCTGGATGGTGTTACGAGATGGAGCTTTGATCCTCGAGCTACGCCTACTGTGATATTTCTGGAACAAACTCTCAACCTAACATCAGAAAAAGATAGCAACAGTCTTATTTATGCTATGAATATCTTGTAATTAAAAGTCATATTACCAAAGCGTAAACTACTGCTAACAGGAAAAATCTATTCACCTTCACAATAATGCATTAGCAGTCACAGCAGCAATTTCAGAAGTCTTACTACTAAAAAGATCACAAGAAACATTTTACACCAAAAACTTATCTGCTTATTGAAAATAAATAAAAGCTTAAAGTATACACACAATTACTTCAAAATACCCACATTTTTTCTTCCTTTTAGCAAATCAGTGAGACAGATCTATAAATCTTAATAGAAAATCTCATGAGTTGAATTACTCATCAAACTACAGCTCTCTACTATTTATACAGTTATGTCTTATATTTGCAGGTAATTTTTTCCACTTACAAAACTCCTGAGACTGAATTAAAGATATAATTATAAACATATATTCTTGTTACTTTGAAATCTAACAGTTTTCAGTATGTTTCAGATAGGGTCCTGAAGACATTATGGAGTGTATTCTAGATCATTATTACATCTATCAGAAATTGATTACCTCAAAGTTCTTCAACGTCTTTCTCCAGAGCATTGGATCTGAAGGTTCAAGCTGAAAGACCCTCAGCATAACAAACAGCAGATGAATACAAAATGTCCCACGGCCGCAGCTACAAGTCTGCAAAGAAAAGAATATCCTATGATTCTACTGACTTGACAATTTTTCCACATTTAAGTGTATCATAGAACATACCCACCCCTCAACAAAAATAAGTATTTCATATATAGGCATAAATGTTCTCTTGCATAACCTTACAAAAACAGAGAATTCCTAAAATATTATTCAGAAATGCATACATGAATGCATAAAATTACGACACCAGTTTTCAATTTATTTTCTTCCCCTGCCACCCCCCTTTATTTTATCAACTGAAACTATTTTTATGCTTCATACTGCAAGTATGATGTCACAAGATGACATCAATCAAACTTAAATGACATGCTTCTGTTCACCCGACCTGGATGTGTCCCAGTACTGCATCACATTAGTACCAAGAAAGCCTATGAAAAGGATCTCAATTATGGGTATGAATGAAATTGTCACACTATTAAGAGAATTATGTGTTTGTAATTTATACGCATTCCATGAATAGAGGAATTAATTGACCAAATTTTAGCCAAGAACATCTAAGACATATAATTCAGAGATACTTCTAAGAATGAGTCTTTTTTTCTTTTAAAAAAGAGAAGCTTTTCAAATGTAATGTAATTTGCAGATTACAAAGCAATTTTGGTAGTGCATGAGTACAGATTAGAACTTTTAAACATTAATTTAGAGAACAGTGATCATCAATTGAATGAATCTGGCTTTGAACAGTTTTCCGAGGTTAACTATGAATTGATAAAAGCTATGGACAACACAAAGATGTTCCCTACCTGAGGCCCAATAAACACTCTGTATTTATTATCAGGGCTGTCGCCTCCAATTAAGAAGGAGTTGGGTCCTATCTGCTGCAGCAAGTACAGCCTGGCTCGCATCACTTTGTTGACTCGGCGATTTGTCTCCTCAGGGCTGTACGGAGAGAAGCCATCCGGAGATGGGGCTCGTCGAGGCGGTGTGATCCGTCCGCTCTGAAACTACACAATGCCTCCGTCATGAGCAGCCAAAGGACAAAAAAATGTTTAAATAGGTATGGTTTGTTTATCTATTTACAGAGTAAGCGTCCCCAAAACCTGGAACTACTACAATCTGTTCGACTATATGATTTAAAAGGATTACTTTTCTCCCATGCCCAGTAGCCAAGGGCAGAAGAAAATTGAAATTCTGCAGCTGAAACTTGTCTGACACCAGGACACAAAAGAAGTCTTTCAAATTGCTTCTTATTTTCATGTTGTCATAGGTTGTCTTACCATATTACTACTGAATTATCAATTGTAATTCAATCTGAAGATAATAAGGGACTTATTACTCCATAAAGGAGATTATTCTATATAGCTGTAACACTAATCTATTTCCTAAATGAAAAAATGCTATGACTGCAGGTTAAAAAAGGGAATATAACTTCAAGATCAAAAGTTTATTTTCCAAAGAAAATAAAAAAAAGATACAGCTTGCTCCCTTTTCCACCAGTTAAGCAACTTTTAGATGAGGATGTTTTGGGGTTTTTTTAATATTGTTTCCCCATAATCAAAAAGTAAATGGCCCAAACATTTTGGGAAGATTGTCTTCATTTAAGTTCTTCACATTTCTAACAATATGAGATGTACTAATGGTTCCATCCCATTTCAGATCTTCTGCTTTTATTTGTATGCATTGAATTTCATGTTAGGATGAAAGTAATAATGAATTCACTGTCCATCATATAAGTAAAATATAAACTAGATTTCTAATGTTTTTAATGCGAAGAGTTAATATAAAACAAAAATCCCAAGCAGGTAAAAATAGTTGTTTTCTCTTATTTAACCTTTCAATTTCTCTTGTCAAGAGGAAAGGACCAGTGCTTCTGTCCTGTAACTTCTGATACTTATCTCTAGTTCAGAAGAATGGCAGTACATATTTTAACTGATACTGGAAAAACTTGTTTAGAACAATGGGAAAATAAAACCAATTAGATCTTATTTATCCTCTAATTGCATTGTGAATTGCACTGTGAATTTAACTGTTGATGACCCTTTTTACAACAAGCTAGAGTGTTAGATATTGCTCAAAATATACTCTTGGTCTTCTTTAATTAAGCCAGTTACTCTTGCTCAAAACATTCTATTCTAGATGTTCTCTAGAATGCAGTGATAGTAAGTGTAGACTTCTAACAAAGTACATGCATAAGTCTTCCCTAATCTGTACATAAAGGTAAGTTCTAAAATAGAGGATCACTACAGCATACCAGTAAGACTTTTCTACAGGAATTTTCATCTCATCCACAGTCCCATCCTTAATGGAATATACCTGCCCAGAGAACTGACAGGCAGGAGACACTGACTACAGTTATTAAAAAAAAGAAAGACAAGAAAAAAACCCCCCACCAACGAACAAAAAAAAACCCAAACCAAACCAAACAAAACAACAACAAAAAAAACTACCAGTACTTCTTCATGCTAATCAAGCTAAGAAAACATACATGTATTCATGATTAAGTACTTATATTTCTTTGTTTATTCCCTAGCAAATGAAAGCAGGACTGAAGGAAAAAGAAAACACACATGAGAAATACCATATGAGATATATAGGTCACTCAAGTGATATCCTGTAATAACCTCCATATATCAGCATCTTGCTCTACAGAGGAAGGACCAGCTGCCCCTATAAGCAAGATTGTAGAATATAGCCAAACTGAAAATTACATCACAGCTTGCAACTTACAGGCACTGGAGACACCCTTTTTCTTCTAACACCTGGTGATTCAGATTTAACTGTCCTAGCAGATGATGAAGAGGAGCTGCTAGGAGAAGGACTACGTCTTCCTTTTTGCGTAGGTGAAGAAGCAGTGCTATGTCCTTCAGCTTGAGGATCTAGACAGAGTTTGTTCATTTCTGTTCCATCTACTTTTCCAGGGATAGGTTTCACCACCTTGCAGGAATTAAACCAGATGTTAAAATTATTAATTGGTAATGTCACATTAAAGCAAAGCAAATTAATCAATAATTCCTTGGTTGCAATTAAGTTGTTATATGGATATCCAAATACTTCTTACGCCATACTAACATTTGAGAGGAATTAGCTTAATGATCTATATGCAACACAAAAGCAAGAACCTTTCTTCCTGTCAGTTTGTGCAGCTTATATTAGTTATGGCAAAAACTGATTTGATTCTCAAAGTACTCCTGTAACTATCATTCATGATACCTAAAAAACCAGCTGCTTCCCCATTGGGATAGTAGAAGCCAAGATAATTTTCTTCTCTACAGGTACTGTTCTTATCAAGAGCTATAATACTGGATCCATGCATTCCACACAGTACCAACTGAAAAATACTAGGGCTACTATTTCTTTAACACAACACTTTTGCAAAACAAAGACTTCAAACATGGAGGTAATCCAGCAAAATTAAGTATCCCATTCTTTGTAAAAACCATGCCCAGGTTTTTTGTCTGCCATACAAGCAAAACAGCTACACCACATCCAGTACTGAGCTAACCACTATGCATGGTGGATAGAGGGGATGCTCAAGCAAAGGGAGCACATACACAGTAGTGCTTTGTTACATCAACACTAAATTTTGACATTGAGAAGTGGAATATTTCAAGACATTAGTTCAGCTTTCTGCCAGCCAGACCCACATAATGCATAAGAGTAACCTCCCTGGGAATCAAATTAAACACAGTCACATTGGGTAGATTCAGTTTTAGTTCTTCATTTCTCAATGTCTCAGAGGCTTGACTCAACACTGGAAGGAAGTTCCAAGCAACGACTCAGATAAACAGAGCATATCTCTCCTAGAAAGTTCCAGAAGTCTCTTTAAGACAAAAACTGAAAGGGGCTTTCCATCCTCAGGATAGTAAGAGATACTTGGACTCAATGCCCAGTTACAAAAGCAAACAGGATACAACAGAAATATAAAGAACAGTGAAAACCCTTTTTTCCCTCCTATCAATTAATGCAGTAATATCAAAGCAGTAATGCCTCTCCTTGTCTGGAAGATCAAAATGCAAATTCATGTACCTATGGACAAACTACTTGTGTTAAAAACATCAGAAGTGCCAAATTATAGTAACTGAGAATCTAGAGCACCAAATCTTGTATTAACACATCCAAAAACCTCAAGGGAAGTGGGCTGAGCAGGGAAATAATTTCAACCTAATAATTTTTTAAGTTAAAATTGTGTTATTTGAACCTTTGAGGTAATGGGTTTGGTGCACTTTTAAGTATTTTCAACATTACTTCTCACAACAGAACCAACAGAACCTTCTTATTTCTGTTCCAGAAAAGCTGTCCCCAAACACTTGCCTATTGCATCAGATAATCTTAACTTTACATTAGTGGTACATGGGAGTCATATCAACCAACTATGTTCATAGGTAAGTAATAGGTATTAATTAAGCAACATTATAGTGAATAGAATTGGAACTACTCCAAAAGTATTTCAGGTTTGATCTACCAACGTTTCTTAAAAGCCATTTATGCCAAAGCAGGATCCAAAAGGCTAAGAGAACACTGCCTTGCAAACTTCATGAGAGCGGAGAGCTGGCTGAAGGAGCAGCAGAGCTCGCGTTTGCTCCAGGCTTTAGCAGGTTTTTACCCTCGGTCGCTGGAGGGCAGCAGCGCCGCAGCCGTGCGGGACGCGCAGAGCGCAGCGCCGCGATAACGCCTTGGCTCAAAAACAAACAGCAACAACCGCGGGACGCTGCTCTCAGCCGGCCCCGCTGCCCTGATAAACACCGCGCAGGAAACGGAGCACCACAACTACGAGTAGAGAAATTGTAAAGAAAAAAAGGTTTCTAATAGAAAGGAATTTAAGTGATTTTTATTTGCAATAGCTGCTACAGATACTGTCCTTCCATCAGTGACACTCACCACAGGGCCTCTTCTGCTTCTTCTTTCCAGCCATTCATGCTTCCAGGCTGGCATACATGTTGCCTTGAGTTTCTCCCTGATCATGCGCTCTTCTGGGCGGTCATCCATCTTCTGCAACCCCCTAAGGGTTTCTTTATTCTCCATGTCACGACTACAGCAAAGAAAAAAAGTCATAAACACAATTAATTTCAGTTGAAGTATAATGTCACAGCATTCTTAAACTTTGTGCCACCCTATTCTCCCTCTCCTTACAATGCAGCTGCTAAAACATTATTTCCACCAGACTACAAAATGCCTTTTAAGAGTTACAACTAATCTCTTCTGCCATTTGAAGCAGAATACCTGTTTACAAGGATATTTCTTTAAAATGTGTGCACTGCTTGTAGCATTGAATACCCAGTAAAAACGAAGATCTTGGCAAATACAAAACCAATACAAAAATTATCCTCTATGTAATGTCAAGCCATTAATCAAAGGCTTCACAAATGTTGCAATGGTTCATACATTTTTTCTTCATTTAAAAATTATTTACCAAGTTAATATTAATTAAAGACAAAAATTTCCCATAATCATAGCACACACAAGCATGAAACTATGTACCTAGTGCTTCTTCATATATTAACTCTGCTCAAAAACAGAGAACTCATAAACTAACACACAGTAAGTATCAGAGAATACTAAAATGGCCTGGGTTGGAAGAACTCTTAAAGATCATCTAGCTCTGACCCTCTCACTGTGGGCAGGGACACTTCCCACTAGACCAGGCTGCCCCATCCAACCTGGCCTAAACTGTATTTAAACTAGACACAGAAGTCACAAAATTAAGGCTAGTGGCCTTGTGAGTTCTTTCCAGGTGACTAATGGCTCATGAGCTCTTAAAATCAGTAAGAGCAAAATACAGTAAGAGCAAAAATTCACAGCAAGTTCATATCTGTAAAATGAAAATTTAATCCATTTGGGCTTGTACTTTTTCACCTACAGCAAAGTAGTTCCTTGTGATTGCTGGCAACAACAAAAAGGCAAGAATACTGTCAGACACTGAAAAACAAATATGAACAGTCTGGAAGATTTCCTGATTCTGCTGAGCTATCTGCTAAATCACCAAGAAAACCACATTCTTAAGCAGCAGCACATGATCCCCACCCATCTTCTTGAAGCCAATCTCTTTCAAAATAAGCAAGCTTGATTAAGCCAACTGTCAGAATGAGATTTTATTCTAAAAATAAAATCACAACTTAAAAAGAGAGTAAATAATAATTTAGCTACAAGCACTGCTTTCTTCCATGCAATCTCAGCTTCTAAAACATTTAACCATGCAGTCACAACTGCATTTATGTATGATGACCTAAAAATATATCCCCTGCAATCTTCATTGCAATAAAATTATGTTAAAATTATAATTCTTATCATCAGCAGCATTGTATTACTGAGGTCATTTATCACAAATAAACATGCTTTAAAGAAAATGAGAAGTTTTTGCAGGTCAGAAGGAGAGTACTGTTATTTTTTTTCTTCTCTTATTGTAGAGACAAAGGAAACAAAGGATTGTGAGGCAGGAAATAATACTTCCTGTTCAGTGCTGAAATGTAATAAGCAGATGGACACTGTAAAGAAAATATATTTTCTTTCAGGCTAACTTCTAAACCTACTATTAATAACTGATTTTAGATACGCAGAACTGTGTGATTCTAGTGATTAAGGACTTAAAAATATTTATAAGTAGAAACAAAATCCACCTAAGAATGAATGTTTTTTCAGAGGTAGTAAAGCATTCATGCTTGCTTAATTTTAAAAGTAATGCAAATGAATTCCATAACACTGCCTTCTAGATACAGACACAAAAGTAGTGATAATTAATGAAAACCAAAGATATTATAGCAGTAGGTAGAGTTCAAATGAAAAACATGCCTGAAAATTTCAAATGCAGAAGAAACTACTGTATAAATAGTCAACTTTAAATTTTTTCCTCAGTCAAAAAATCTGTTCAAGGACAAAAAATATTTTATAAGAACACAGCTCTTAAGTAACATAGGCACAAGTTAAAACATCATTATTTTTTATATTAGTTACTTCATGGCATGAACCATCTCGGTTGCACGAATACTTCATATACTAGATAGAAAATACCAGTAGTGAAAGAACCACACAGTATTTCATTTGTTCATATAACCATGATTAACTTCCCAACTGATACAAAAAAAGTCTTTTAGAGGCCCTTGGACTTGAATTCATGAACAATGTAATACAACAGTAGAGGCTTTACAATCTCTGCTTGTTCTCTAAAAAGCAGAAGCAGCTATCTTCCTCTCATGTGACAGCTAAACCAATCTACTCTTTTCTGCACAAAGAACTCTTGTGCTTTCTCTACACGCAGGTGGGAAAGACCAACTGTGTCTGAAAGCTTTTGCTTAGCATATCAGTTATCTCTTGCAGAATTTAAGTTGTATGTATATCCATATGTATTTCTTTTTACTTATGGAGCACAACTTCTTAAGTGATCGAAACAACTTCATATTTTATATTTTAAAGCAAGCCTTGGCTAAAATATTCATTAGAATATTCGTACCTGCTGGGTCCATGGAAAAAATATTTTTCCTGTGACTGCACTGAACTCCTACATACTGCAAGATACCCTCACCTTGTGACCCTGAACCTACACGGTTCAGGGTTCGGTTTTTTTTGTTTGTTTTGTTTTTTACATCTTAAGCAAACTCCCTCATCTATTCCAGGCAAGCTAACAGCAATGTCTAGATTGCCAGTATCAGATCACTTTACCTCAGTACAAAATAAAAACAAGAAATCCAGAGCATATTCCACCAAGGATTTCATCCTGCAGTGTACAGAGTATTTTGATCTTCACAGAGCAGCACCTATTTGCAATAGCCACATACTTCAATGATTCTCAGGTGGTGTTTAATTTGAATCAGAGTACAATGCTAATGAGCAAGCTAAAAACAAACCTCAGAGAACATGCTTGAGCCAGGAGAGCCTTACATTTCTCAACAGCCCACTTCTGTGCTTCATTAGGAAGCAAGGATTTTGCTCTTAAATGTTTCAGCTTCTCACGAGTCAAAGAAAAAAAGATAAAAGGCACTTTTTTTTCTGATAAATTTTAACTTTTTAACTTTGCCTCCCTTCCCCAACTCCAAGTATCTTCTAAATTCTTTGTATTGGTATTTTCAAACCAACAGACAACAGCTCCTGTATTAATAGTCAAGAAATTCCAAAGAAATGGGTCTAAACTGAGTTCTAGAGTACTGAGCAAGGTCAACAGTGTGATGAATACTGGAGTTTAATGCATAAGATCACTGATATACACTTTAATAATTCCATTATTAACTTTGGATTATTTGCTTCATGAACTACAAAACTCAATACAGTAAGATTAACACACTGCATAGAAACAATCACTACAACATCTTATGGACCAGAGAAAGCAAAATGTCCTTCATTTCTGTGTCTTAATTTTGAAGACCTGCAAACAGCAATTGAGTAGCTAGATCATTAACACTTGTTTTCTATGGATCAATGACTCAGTATTTTATACTGAGGTATGCATAATACATGCTATTTTAGTGAACTATGGTAAAGTACATAAGCAAACTTTACTTCTAAGAGCTTAGTGAATTCAGTACTAATTCTCTGCAAGTATTTTTCTTACAGAAGTATATAATGGCATATGAAAGCTCAACTGTAGCTCCAGTTCATTTGCCAATTGTACATTTCATTGTACTTCTCAACAATTAGATGTCTTGGCTTCCCTGCTATCTTGTATGGGTAAAAAAGCTCTACCCAATAGCCAGAATGGACACATTTTATTAGCAGCAGGAAGACAGAAAAAATGCAAGCTCTGAAAGAGGAGTCAATTCACCAAGAAAGGGAAAGGAAGTTCTATATGCTATATCTGCAAGTATCCAGTCATAGCAAGAAGAAAAATTATTAGTTGCTGAGCTGTTTGTTGTTTTTTTTCTTTAAACATCCGAAGCAAATTAGCAAAAGTAACTTGCATATGAGCAGTGGTCAAACCATGGGGAACCAGAAGAAACATTATGAACAGAAGTATTCACAACATAGCTATGTCAGAACAATCAATGGAGTTACTAACAGGTTTGATGGAAGAGCACTGGATGAGAAAGAACACGTACAGCAGACATTTTATAATCTGTCCAATAAAAATGCTATCTATTATAACAATCACAAATGGAAGTGACCTTAGATGAGATATAAAGATCTCATTTTGAGGATCTTAAGCAAGAACTAAGAATATGGTCACCCAGCTAAATGCAATCCAAGCCTCAACAGGTCCCAAGAACACCAGGCTGTTGGCCAGGCTGCCAGGAGGCATGGCACATAGGAGCAGTGCTCAATGTGAAGAACGGGGACAAAAGAGTTAGCCATTCCCTGAACTGAGGAGGTCAGCTACTACTATGTTAGACAACTTCCTGCCACAGTTCCAGCACTGCTCACGGTTTCTCTTTTGCCATTAAGTACTTCTAATGAAATCAAGATTAGTAAATAAGAGCAAGATGGACAAGCCATGGTCTGACCTCCTGACAAGTCTCCTGTTCCTTCTCCTGATGATTTGCTACTGCTGATACCTACCATCTAACTACACATGTCCATTCTAACAA
The DNA here is from genome assembly GCF_012460135.2 of Molothrus ater. Classification (NCBI taxonomy): domain Eukaryota; kingdom Metazoa; phylum Chordata; class Aves; order Passeriformes; family Icteridae; genus Molothrus; species Molothrus ater. The sequence goes on along the minus strand of NC_050511.2, from coordinate 17,874,293 downwards.
TACAAAAGGTATGGCACATACTATGAAAATCTTAACAAAGAACTTTCTCATGCTGGTAACAAATGGCAGCAACTGCCACTTAACAATAGAATTGAATATGCTACTTCCTAGAGACAAAGGTACTTGGCTTCCTAAAATAGTTACAGACACTTTAGCTGGACGTTATAGAAGTGTGAAATTTAGTTGTATTACTCTGTTAAGAGTACTCCCTCCAAGGCTGGTATGTTAAAAGGCGCAATTGTCAAAGAGAGTATTTCACTGCTAACAGGACAATATTCACAATCAAAGCCTAACTACACAGACTGAGCCATCCCCTTCAGTGGAACCTCAGGATCATCCTTCCTCTGAGCCTCAGTGATGAAGGCTCAAAACTCCAAAGATGGATGTCAAAACATACAGAGGTAGATTTCCTGCATAGGTTTTCTAGCTCCTATGAAGTAAAATTCACCTATATAAAACATTTGTTTTATTTCTTGCTCTGAAACCACCTAGCTAATCCTTTGAGATACATTACTCAGTAGCCACAGAAAATGAGTCCTCCTACAAAACAAGAAACAACAGCCTCTGTTTGCAACAGATACTTGCTACGAAGCTAATGTAATGGGCTTCTGTCCGATGTATTTCTTAAAAAAGCTATCAGACATCTCACACCAGTATTACAGAAAAGTTCTTAGGACTCTCTAATTCTTTCTCTCATTATTTAGTCAGCCAGTCACAGTCCAGATTGATCAGGGTGTACACACAGGTGTTTTCAAAACAGCAGTAAAGTTATATGATCTCTCGGACTCTACACTTCTACATGATCTCTACACTCTACACAATGCTTTAGAGAGAGAAGTTGGTACTTTATCTCTAAAACCCTTAAAGTTTATGCCATTATTGAACAGAATTTGTAGGACTTCCAGGAGGTAGATAATTTATATTGATACAAGAGACCCAAAGGTAATAATAATTGTGTAGTTTAATTATTTTAATTATGAATTTTGCTTAATATACCCAAAATGAGATTATAAAGGTTCATATACTTATTACTATATAAAAAACTTCAGCATCCCAGCAGAGATCAGAACCCAGTATGCTCAGTTCATGTTATGCCAGCTGAAGAGAATATGCAAGTCCTATCCCCATCATGGTGCAACATAGCACTGGGTCTTATTTCAAAAACAGCAGTAATGTCATTACAAAGACTGAAGAGGAGTGCTCACTGACAGCTATACGACTAGTTCACCAGCACCAGATTGTAGGATCTCACACACAGGTGTTAGGGATTCTTTCCCCCAGCTCAGCCCTCTAGAGTTGTCCTCTAGCTCTTACTGAAGTGGAAGAACAAGTTTTTACTTGTTAGGTATCATGTAAGTCAACTCCCTTTTTAACAGAATCAAATTCTTCACTTCTAGAATGAAGTTTGATCTCTTAGGCACCAAATTGATCTTTTGCGCCAGATTCATCAAGGCTGAATGATGAATTCCTAGCTCAAATTAGGAATACTAGCTGAAATGTGATTGGCCAACACATAGAAAGGATCAGGTCGGAGCAGATACGGCCATCGCTGATGCAGAACTCGGAAGCCATGGAATGATGGAAAGATGAGAATTAAATGTAGGGTTCCTGAGATACAATTAAATACAATTAATTAAATACAATTCCTTAAACAAAGTTCTCACTGGAAATGATTTTGATATGTCAATATGTCCTGTACATATCCTACTGCTTCAAGTGTCTGTCCTATTTTTTAAAGACAAAATTTCTTATTGTATATTAGGTGACTGTCAGAGAAGAATAAAACATCTCCACACATAATGCATGGGATTAAGAGTTTCTTAGCCAATTTTACTCCCCTGTCAACAGTAGAGAACATCAGATATTTTATACAAAAAAATTATGCTTTGAATCAGCTTAAGATACTAGGGTTAAGCAGATAAACCTGCATCACATTCTCCACCCTCATAGAGAATGGTGGAAATAAGATACAAAGAAGTAACTTGGACAGGAGAATTTAAAAGCTACAACCTACTAAATTATTTCTGTAATAGTTACAAATAAGAAAAAAATTAGAATGTCTTGGTGCTGTTCAAAATGGCAGAATCATCAGCAGATACCAAGTGTTCAGAGATTACTGGTGGAAAGTTCTCTCAGCAAAATATGATCATAAAAATGAACAATGAAAGAAAGCAAATGAAAAACTGAAGGCTTATATATATTATTTCTGGAAAACAAACATAACATCCTGTACAAATTTTAGGTCTTAATGACTGGTTAGTTTAGTCTGGCCTCACAGAAGGGGACAGGGGATGCAGAAAGAAATTTTACAGGACTCCTCCTGCTCTTTCTGAAGAATGATCTGACTGACAGGCTTTCATGATAATCATTATTTCTCACCAGGGTTATATTTGTTTCTTTGCATACACTGCTGACAATTACAACCAATTATCATTGTTATCAATTAGTTATACTGAAGTGGCAATCAGAAGTCATGAAGCAGGCCCCTAGTATTCTAAGCATTCCAATTTGTTTTTTTAATTTATGTTCTGTTATTTGGTACTCATTTTTTAAAAGTTTAAGCTTTATCTTTTTTCCTCTTTTCATATTTCTTGTCTATATATTTATCAATCCAAGTCACATTGGGAATTTATATCATTAGTGTGATATCATGATATAAAGAGTAAGCTATACTAAACAGGCACTAAAGAGAGATATGTCTTGCTCACTGACAGTCAGACCCATTCAAAAAGGCCTTGTGCTCTGAAGATTCATGTATACACTGAATTTTGCTCAAAGGCCAAAGTGGGCTAAATGTTTCCACAGAGATTTCTGACTCTGTGGAAACATTTAGCCCACTTTAGCCTTCTTCTCTGTCACAAGAAGCTTTCCTACAATGCAGAAATAACATCAAAAATTCCTTGCAAGCCTATTCTGAGTAACTGCTGGGTGAAAAAAATATAACCCCAGCAACCCTGAACCACTTATGGTAGATACATATTGAAGAGCGTTATCTTCTATCAGCAGAGAGCCACCGGGGAACTGGCTCTCACCATGAAGATCCAGATTTAGGTTCTGCAGATCCTTAGTGCTCACAATGCAGTGGCTTTGCAGGTATAGACTGCTCTGTGCTGAACAGGGTTGTCTCCTGTGGAACAACGAGAACTTTTGATGGTATCTGTCAGCTAACCTAACCACAGGCCAACCATACACTAACTACACCCACTTTAACGATGGCAGCTACTACTGAAAATGTTTATTTTTTAAAACAACAAGCTACCATGACAAAAAAAAAAAAAAAAAGAGGAAAAGGCATTCAAAACTTCTGTGAGCATATGGCTAAAAATGATACAGCCTCAGAAACTCCTGTTTTGTCTCCTTAAAATCTACAGAATAAAGAGAAAAGTACAGGAATCTTACCAGATAAGGAAGAGAGTCTTTAGCGAGACAATTTTTAAAAATTAAAAAAAAAAAAAAATCAGTGAAGTTAGCAAGCAATAAAAATATTTTTCCATAATAATAAATCAGGGCTTTATAACAAAACAAGAAAGTCAATATAGGACAGTAAGTATACGTCTTAAAAATATATCATTGTTTCTTATCTTCAGTGGGTTCCTGAGATTTGATCTTAAAACTTTGCTGCTTTCCCATCTTACTTATATCAATGTATTTAAGTTATATTTAAGTTTTATAAAAGTATTTAAGTTTTTAATTTATAGCAGTGCATACTCATTATGAAATGTAAATCTTGATACTAACTAGAAATTACATACTGTCAGAGTAAAAATGTAATGAGCTCATTTCCGTTTGATATGGGTCTGGGTAAAGGAAATGGGTATTTTTAGCATTTGCTTAAAAACTGACTTACAAATTGCAGACTCATTCACATAGCAGTGTGAAAGCATAACACAAGAGAAGCATTACTCCATGAGAATTTGAGCTTGTCAGAAGTGACTTGAGGAAAGACACTGTTCCATGCAAATCACATTTGATCAGAAAGATTCGCACTGAAGTTTACAAATTAACCATTTAATCCCAGGCTCCGAGGCACAATACATTCAAGTGTGCACAAGCGACTGCTAATAACAGCATCATAAAACATGGGCAACCCCCCCATAAAAAGAGAGAAATAACATTACTTGGATCTAGAAAGATGCATCAGAATCTGATAATATAGACAGATACTGCACTTATGCAAAACATGCTAGGATATGAAAAGGAATAGTCTGATTTCATCAAGACATACCATACAAGAGGAATTAAAAGCAGTAGGAAGCTTTATACAGTACTTCAGGGATGATGTAACAGTAAGAGCTATTAGGTCAGCTGGTATCAGTTTTCCTATTTGTGAAACATGCTTAAAAAATGAAACCAGCAAAACTAATTCATTCTTATCTGGTGACAAATATGTGGTCCTTCTAAGACCAGGTTCATGAAGTATTTGACACGAAGGGCTAAGTCTTAAAGAGACCCTAGTGGTGAACAGAGATGCCTCAATTATGTTCAGATTTCAGTTAGCACACTGACTGCCAGCAGACTATTCCCAACCTGAAGGTTTTGTGGGCTACCAAGAACTGTCATCCCTCTGCTTATAAAAACCAGTGCTCAGAACATACAGCTCTACACACTGAATGCATCTCACTCTGACCACTATCCTGAGATCTCCAGAACTATGGCTTCATTCATTACAGAAAAAGTAATAAGTGGAGGGGGGCGGAAGGTAAATTGCACTTCATGCAGAATGTCATCAGATAGCATTCACTTAATGTGAATTCAAAATGTTGTGGAGGAAGCTGAGGGTGGCACCTTCACTTTTGCCTTTCAGCTGTCCACCAGAAAATGCTTTGGCTACTCGTAATTTCTTGCATTTATTTTGGCAATTTTTGACTCAAGCACTTTTTAGTATTCCCATGCTTGCCAGCTTTAAGAAATATTATCTTTCCTCCAGGATTGTGTGGAGTGATTGTTTAGCAAAAATTCTTAAAGTACCATCACTTTACTCATTACACCACAACTTTGCACACTGAAAGCCACTGCGTGCATAAGGCAGTACAAAAAGACTAAAATATATGACCTATTGGAAAAAATGAACCACACTGTGGAACATCCCCAAATCTACACAGATATTTATTCATCTGCAACTACTGCTTTATTCAAACATTCTGGTTTGTACTTACAGTGTAGTTGGAACTACAGGGTAGGTGTAGCTGGAACTACAACGTAGTTACAGCTGAAACTACTATGGAACGATGTAGTTGGAACAAATCGGTCTCTAACCTCACAGAGGACTTTGAGACCACAAAATATATTGAACATAAATAGTAACATTTTAAAATGAGTAACAAACACTAAGTAACATGAGTAACAATCATGTCACCTGTATGTACAGTTGGCAGAATGCTGAACAAGCTCCTACTGCTGTTAAAAACACTTTTGAAGAGGAATGCAGGAAGGCTCTCCAGAATTGGATAGTTAATATTTTACTGTCTTCTCTAATCAGCACTACAGCTGAGTAAGAGCAATTACTGCTCATTACTACATTCTGAGATTTCCTCCCAAGGGTAATTTGGGAGCATGGTGTTTGGCTGGGAAAGAGTTACAATAATTGTACCTCCTTAAACTTTCATACATTATTGATGAATCAGAGTAGCTAAATTTACCTTTTCTTTTTATTCATCCAGAAGAATCAGAAAAGGAGGAAAAAAAGTTGTGAAAAATGTGAAACATATAAACAGGAAAAAAGACAGGCAATCATGGAACAGAAGTCTCGTTGGCATACAAAGGAGTTCAAAAAACAATAAAAAGCTAAACAGTTGAACTGAAAAAATCCCTAAAATACTTATTTCAAAAATATTAAAAAGTAATAGCAGCACTCACTGTTTGCTTTATGATCATGGATAGATATTACATAAAAGTAACTTTACAAAGATTCTGCATTTATACTAACCCACAAGCACATAAGAAGAAATAATCTTGATCTTTCATGGAGAAGCCTCACATTGCTGAAGCTAGAAAAAAAGTATGATTACAAAAGAGCTCATTTACTTTCCCATTGAGAAAACTACTGCACTGTTTCTAAGACAAGCACCAAAGGTACTTTCAGTGGAAATAATGTATAATTTTTTGGAGCGCAGGAATATAGAGATATATGTATACTTCAGGCAGAGGAAGCATGTTTTCAATTATAAATATCTTTCTCTCACCTATTTACCCTTAAAAAAAGAACTCAAGAAGCAGAATTAAAATGATGCACTTAAAATTCAAGTTTAGCTTTACCTGGGATTTGAGCTAAATATTTAAGACTGGCAGTCATCACAAATGCAGTGATTCAAAAAGTACATGATGACCGATCCTTCTTTATAACTATCTGTACATTAAACTTCTTGCTTCATCAGAAATTGACTGTCAACATTCAAGACAAAAGGCCATGATTTTCTTTACATTATTGACCAGTTAAGATATCAGTTACCATTTAATCACTTAAAACCAACAACTACTCAGATCATCTTTCAGGTAGGTGGCAGCAAGTCTGTGCCCATCCAAACTTTTCAACAATAAAGTTGAAGCACAACTGCAAGAAAAGACTTCAAGCCATGAACCAGCAACGAAGAAAAATTTGAACTGGCACGAAATTTATCCATAGTAAAGGACCCTGAAAGTTTATAGACAAGAAGCAGTTAGTAACCACTTGTGCAGTACCCTCAAGCACTGCTTCAGCTGAGATAGCAGCACTCTGCGAAGTCCATGGCTTTAAAATAATAAAAAAACCCCATTAACACACAAGTGTATTTTCAGATTTTTAAACTGCTCTCCCACATAGGCCAAAAGACAAACTTTGTGCTTGTTCTGCAATAGTATACAGGCTTTTGTGGACTACTCATGTAAGCTCATCAATGCAACCCTCAAACATTCATCTCCTGTCCACAGTTGTGTTTGACCTCTACCCCATCTAAGTTAATTGAACTGATGGAGCAGTTCTCTGAAATTTATACATTATTATTAAGCTTCCATTTTGAATACTAAAATAATAAAACCAAAATCCTTTAATGAATATTCTGAATATATGAAGAATGCTGGGATGTTCCCACATAAGGTTCACAATGTCTAAATATTCTGCACTGTAATGACAACATTTCATTGCTTCACTACGGCCTCCACACCCAAAGGAATCAATTTAAAATTTTGATATAAAACATGTGGTTAGGCTCTCATGAAACACTAAGGCTTACCTGAACTTTACAGTGACATGAAAGCAGTCTAGTTCTTCTGTGAAACCAGAAAAGCTGAATGTACTAAAGCTTTTATAACATTAACTCTACTAATAAAAATTAAGATATGCATAAAAGAAAACTTTTTCCCATATGCCAAAATTAAAATAATTACGAACACTTTTGATTGGTTGAAACATCCCTTAACTTCACAGACAAACAAAAAAGTTCCAGGATTTTCTCAAACTTCTTGTGAAACATGTTTGAGAAACTTGTGTAAAGAAACACCTGTCTGGAAGATGACATTTCACTATTACACATAAGAAGTGAGGTCATACTGAAATTAGAATTTCAAGTAAGTAAATTTGGGCTTGTTAAGAAAGCCTTCTAAAGTAATTTTACAGCATGGTTTTCAAATACCTTTATATGCAGACTTTATTTCAAAACTGTACCTTTTGTACAGAGAAACCCTGCCTTTCTTATTTTAGCTTTTTTAACTAAGCTGTTAATCCTGGAGAAATATGCAGGTTTGTAGTTCAGAAGTACCTGTTCTACAATAGAAACTAATCAAGTCATATGTCAGCTTCTAACTTTTTTCCTTTTTTTTTTAAATGTCTTTCCTGACTGTGCAGATTTGGAGACTACTAGTATAATTGATGTGGCTGCATTTATATTTGGCCCTTCATACCTTTAGCTCAGAAGTCAACTCTCAAAAAGATCCTCAACTGAAAGTACTTCATTATCCCAACTACAATTTTTCCACAGTTCTCAGCATGTCTCCCTAAAAAAACAATATGCCCAGTCTATCATCCATTTGAAACAAGTAATCTAAAATAAGGAAAAGTTAAATTACAATTACTTTGGTTTTATTCCACCAACTGATTAACAACAATCATTATTAGGAATTGGTAAGTATGATTCAGGCAGCAGTGGAAATGAGAACATTTCTGTAATTTACTTAAAATAGTTCAAAAGAAACTTCAGTCTTGAATAGCACATGCTTTATTCAAATTTTCCCAGCATGCTTTTGTTTTTGTAAAAAAGCATCAGAACTTTGATTTTCAGTTTCACATGCACTGTACTTGGAATATTTTGGGGGCTTTGTGGTTTGTTTTTTATTTGGGGGGGTGGTGGTTGTTAGGGAAAAAAATAACTTTCAGGACAAGTTAAAGCTCTATGGGAAAAGCACATGTGCTTTGTCAATCCCTGGTATAAATATCCCTCATTTATGGAAGGATGATGAACAAAAGTATTTCATATTCTCTTTTGTTACCACCAACATATAAAGCATTTTAAAAATCAACATGTTAAGCAGAAAGCCTGCCACACAAAGCTCTGTCTACAGGACAGTATTTTCATAGCTCTTTTAAGTTGTAAAGCAAGAACTTTGTATGCTGCTGCAAGCATATCATACATATTCCTCCCTACAAGGAAATTTCAACATGAGTACTACTTTAATGCACAGATATGTTTTACCCATTACCTGGATCTTCCTATGTACTAAGCCTTAATGCTGCCCCCTGCAAAGTTGGATTTCAGATAGTTTCCTTAGAATTAATTCACAATTAACACTTTAATGACAGAAGGTCAGAAAATGTGGTCTTGTTTATGGACACATCTACCTGCTCTAGAGAGATAAAGCACAATTGCAGCCCTCATCTCCTGGTTTTTAATTCACCACCTAACATTGTCACTGCAACCAGTGTGACACAATTCAGCACTGGATGGAACACACAAACCACAGACTGAAGGCCATGCCACTGCTGAGGGCCACACTTAAGCACAGTCCAGGTGTTTGTGAGAAAATGTCATTACAGCAGTGATGTGAATCTAGACTCATGAGACGGCTGTGCTCCCCTTCTCAGGGCAGGGCACTCTTAGACTTGACATATAAAGCTAGAGTAAAATTTCAGACTGAAGTCACGATTGAAAGCTTTGTTTTCTATGCAGTTTACTTCAAACTAACTACTTTCTGAGGTCAATTTTTAAAATTCATTTTCTAAAATTAAATATAATATGAAATATTGAAAGGCTATTAAGAAAAAAAACTGTGTAATTAATCTTTTAAAATCTGTCATGCACAAAAAAATTGCAACATTTTCCCTAGTTAGGGAAAAAGAGTTTTCACTTGAAAACACAAAATCAACTAAGTAGGAATGCCAAATGTTTGTCTCAAAAACTGAAGTACAGCTGACAATTTTCTTCTGGTATTTCAACTTAATCATGTACTCATACAATAAAGGGGAAATTTGACACAAAATCTACCGTACAGGCCAGAACTGAACTAGATCACAAAACAGAAATATCAGAAGTACTACATTTTTCTGCCAGATAAAGCAGCTTCCAGCAAGCTGCAACAAAGTTCTAAGACTTTCCTATTTACAAGCAGAATGTGACAGAGCTATTAAGGTATTTTTAGCATTATAATGAAGTCTTTAAAAAAAAGCTGAAGTGAGTCTCTGGGGATGTTATCAAACTGAATGTCACACAGAACATGTGTAAATTGGAGGTTCTAAGAGGTTACTGAGAGTTTATTCCAGCTGACAACACAGAAAAAGTAAAAATTACAAGTTTTTTATTTCTTTACCAAGCAGCTTTCAAAAATTTGAGGAATGAAAAGCAAAAAAAGTTAAAATGGTTTTTCAGAGTATTCATCTTAAAGTAAACCTACTTAAGGAACATATCCAAATTTCATTTCTTCTTATGTCCCTCTCTGCCACTCCATATCAATTAAAGAAAAACTAAGGTGCTGGGTGTACTTTGTCAGTTTGGTCATGGACCTCAACCTCAGACATAAACATCTAAGATTTATAGATTAAGATGATTTAAAGCATTAAAAAATCATACCAAGTTTTTAAAAAATAATAATGAAATTGAGTACCTAAAATATTTATATGCAAGTAGAATTTTGAATTTGCTGCTAGAGTACTCTTAGATCAAGTACTAACATTAGAACTAGAGTGGTAACAAGTCTAGAAACATTTGAGGTAATACCCAGGCTCTGAAAAATAGCTTTTTATGCAATCCAAAGACGAAGGGGCTAGAAGCTATCCTAACTTGGGTAGGTAACCTGTTGAAACAGTCCCATATACCATCTCTGCAGACACAAGGTCAGTTTAAGGAGCTCCTCTTCTCTTCCTAACTTATTCATTTCTATTTATCCCTACTGATATTGATCTGACTTCAGAACCAAACCCCAAAATACCACCACACATTTTGAAACTTTAAGATGGAGACAAGAAAATGGAAAACTGTTGGTCTGGATTTGATCTCCAACCTAATTCATGTAGTGCTCCAACAATTTCCCAGGAAAACAAAACAGGATGATACTTCTGACAAGCACGCTTCTTTTACAGTATACACATGCATTGTAAGACAGATTTATTCTAGTGCAGAAGATCCCCCACATGCAGAAATAAGATTTACCATACTAAAGACTACGGTTCTGTAGGATGAAGAAAGTCTTATGACTAAAATAAAGCTGTCAGACCAGAAACAGCAGTCCTCAAAAGCTGAAATTTGTTCTCAACCCAGCAAGATAGCATGAGTTATGACCTTAAGCCAGGAGACTAAATGTATTACAAAGCTTAACACTGAAAGCAAGTCATACCACCTTTTTTTTCTTTTTCTATTCAAGAAGTTACCCCCAAAAGTAGCAACTTTCTTTGTTTCTTATTTATTGTAGAAAGAAAATGCTACACTTCCAGGACAGAAAGGAAACATATCATTTTGACTAAGCATAAGAATAGAGCTTACAGAGAACTGCAGACCTTGTGCATTCACAAGGCTCCCAGCTGCACCGTCTGTCGCTCCACAGGATCTCCCCACAGAAGCATCTTTGTAAGTCCAAGCTGCAAGTCCATCCAGCCCAGCATCCTCTGTCAAACTGCAACTATCTGTGCGTGCTGTGATAAAACCACACCACAAACTCTGAGCAGCTCCTCCCACTACATTCTTCCCCACTTTCACCAGCCAATACGTGGCTTCAGCAATGAATTGAATTTGTTCAAGAGGAGGATACCTCCAAATGAATTTGTCTGATTTATTTTTTATCTGCTTTATCTTTCATCTGTTGCTTCATATGTAGACTGTAGTCTGTAGACTCTAGAAACTGAAGGCATGCCATGTGAAATGACCCAAGAGGTTTAAAAGATGCTGAGCTGACCTCAGAGAAAAAGTAAAAATTGTGTTCACTCAGCACACCACAAAACTAAAAAAAAACCTTTATGCTGGAAATAACTGCAGTACAGAAAATCGTTAAGATACATGCTAGAGCAAATGCCCATTGTTTATTTGAATATATATGCCACCTCTGTGTATAAATGTAGGTCAGGGAACAAACCCCCACTGTTATAAATCAGGAAGACTGTAGGCTGGGGAATACAGTAACTTAAGGAAATTACCATAAAGACACACACATGCCTTGAGCTTCTTGCTTCTTCTAAAACCCTCATGCAAGTATCAAAAGAGTTGTAACCATCAAAACTGCTCCTGCAGGCAAGTCAAAAGAGAGTGCTCAGGTATCCTCCAGAGGTATTGAGAAAATGCATTCATCTACAGGTACAGGCTTTGCTTTCCTTATTTTTGCTTTGACTAAGTTTATCTTGAAAAGGTCTTTCACTTCTCCAGGCAGAACATATTCCATATCTTTGACTTCTTGCCACACTATCAGCATTATTACACAAGAAACATGCAAGCAATTCCACTGTTTCAATGTTCAGAAAATGTTAAACCAGAAATGCCATTATATGCTACTGAATTTAAACTACACTAACAATTATCCAATAAATTATTCAATGAGTAAGTCCCACTCAAATTAAACTGGCAGAGAGAAAAACCCGAATGACCTACTTGACCTTTTGGGGACAGAAAAAGGAGAAACTGTAGAAGTACAGTTTATGTTAAAACTCTAAAGAAAGCTGTCTGTGCCATCAGACATTCAACACACACATCTGTCAGTGTTATCATGTATATACAATTCAGAAGAGGAGAAGAAAGGCAAGCTCCACTTTATGAAGGTTTTCCCTTAGGCAACTATACTAGCAAAAAAAATCTTAAAAATAAGGTCTATTTGCACCATGGTATGTTAAAAAATTATTTCTAAATTATACAAGAAAAAAAAAACAGAAAATTATTATAAATACTAAAAACTATAAAAACAACAACAGAAACCCAAAGCAAAAACAAACAAACAAACAAAGCCACCATCACCACCAAAAAACAAAACAAAGCTCAAATGAAAACCCCACCAAAAAACCAAAACAAATGTCCAGTTAGCTTCCTCCCAAACAGTAAAGTTAAAACAGAAACATTTTGTGTCCTGGAACATGTTCCTTGGAATCTTAGTAGCTCTTCCTGCTGTAGGCATTGAAGTCTCTGACAAAGAGTAAGAAGTCAGTAATTTCCTCCTTCACAAAACTATCAAAACAACTGTCACTTTTTCAGCATTTAACAAGCAGACAGGAACAGATTACTGTACTCAGATGGTGCTAGTGTTTTATTATCTCACTGGAAATGGAACCTCAGCTATGAAGGGAAGCTGGCAGCAGAATTTAAGATAAACAAAACCAAAAAAAACCACTTCAGATTTCTGAGGCAATCTACAATAAAACAGCAGTCTCTTCCCAAAGCCTAGCGAGAACATGACCAGACACTGATCAAGAAAGATGCATTCTCACAATCTCTAAAACACACTAGAGTGGTATTTGTCATAACAAAGACAGCATTAAGACAAAGAAAATTACTAATTAAAGTTTAAGAAAGCTTCATAAGGGCTCCTTCTCTTGCAAAGTAAGAGAACAAAAAAGCATTTTGCCGAAGTCAGCTGCATGCTTTCGCTTTCTCTTATCTGACTAAGAAAAACCCCTTCTTTCTTCTTGCATTGCAGCTTGCAAAAAATTCTACAAAAAACAGTTCTTGACAGGCAGATTCTGAAAAACAGAAGTTAATTTCAAGCACTGTTAAAATATCTGAGCATGTTTTACAAAGCAATTTGTTTATTACATAAAAAACCCCCTAAAATGGCCAGACAAAGTAAAACTACAGCAGTTTGTTTCAAAAACTAGAAGAGGGAAATGTGTGTGTGTGACTTCGTGTTACATGACTTTTGCACTGAAGTGTTCCAAAAAGAATAGTATGCCAGTTGACTTGAAGTACATCTAATTAAATAAACTTGAAAGGTATGATCAGCACAGAACTGAATTTTACAATCCGATGTCACAGTTCAGCTTCTCCTTAGATTTGTTTAAGTAATAAACAATTTACTATAACAGAGCTGTTAAGAACACAACAGGAAGTGTTCTGCTGGAGATGAGGACTTTGTTTTCTTGCACTGCAGAATATACTCACTGGGACTGTTCTTTGTGTTACCTCTTGACTTTGCATCAAGTCGAAAGAAAACTTGTGTCATTCACATGTAATACATTTAGTTGAAAGTAATATAGTAAAGAAAACATGGCCTAATTTAGGAGATGTTACTATGTAACTAGCAGCTGGATGTTCCATTTACAACTTATTTCTAGTTTCACGGTGCATTAGACAGGAAGCTACTTATCCATATCCGATGATATCTTTCATCCATAGCACAGCATATCATACTCTCTTCTCAGTCCAGGACCCAATAAGCAAAGAGAGAGGTTTGCATTTATGTAACTGCATTAATTTAAAAGCAATGTTCCTACTAAGAAGAAAAAAGATCATGAAATCTAGCCCATGAATGGAAGTGCTGTCAAAAAAATTATGATTAATGTGGGAAGCAACTTATCTGAACTTTTTAACATAATTTTGTTCAATCAACATAGCGATAATTTTTGTCCCTTATGAAGGGCAGCAAAATACACATGGTATGAGAAAAATAAGCGAAAATGTCTATATCTAATCTCAAACACAAACGCACAAGCGCCACTAGTGTCTGGGGGGTGAGAAGAAAATGTTATCTTTGTCTGAATTACTTTCTCATTCCATATAATCACCAATTATTTGTTACAATTTTAAGTAAATCCTGATATTATAATGTATACCCCCTCATTGCTTCATTTGATCATTTAAAGCACAATTTCTAGTGCAAAACACTGTTAAGTTGTCATAAGAACAAGATATATTAGAGCTCTTCTGGTAGTAATAGTGGGATTTAATTGTACTTCCCAGGACCTCCTTGGTAATAAGACACTATTAAAGAGCATTCAATAAATTTAATTAAGTATTAAACTGAAACATAGGTGTAATTAGGAAAGAATATGCACTTAATTTTAAATCTTATGTTCAAACGTTATCTATACAATCTTGCACCAACAAGAACAACTTTATTTAAACAAGCATAGCACGAGTGTCTGAGCTTTCAGGTAAGAAGCCAGAATCATAAGCCCACCTCCCAAAATCTAGTACAGAACTTAACTACAGAAATATTTTGTCCCTCCTTTTCTCCCTACTGTTTAGTGCAGTGAAGAAAAAAAAAAAGAACAAACACCTGAAAAACCCACAAAGGCAAACACAGAAGAAGAGGCCATAAATGATAATGCTGAAGAGGTCCAGAGTATTTCAGCAAAGCCAAGTCCTGACTCTTTTCCTTTCCACATCCCACTGGTAGACACAAATCTTTACCAACACAGACTACAAGTTTCAAGGCTGTCTGAGAAACCATCTTGTCTTACAAAAGGTCCAGCAGATTGATGGTTTGCAAGTGTTGTCATTTCACTTCAGACCTAACCTAAAAGTTCCAAGCCTAGTAACTTCACAGCACTTAATTCACTGAGATACTCTTTCTGCATTGTAGTTTTAACAGGAATTTCTGAAACTAATGTATATCAGAGAGTTTTAACTTCAATTTATTACCCATTTCTTATGAAATCTCATATAGATTTGACCACCACAATGCTCTAAAATTAGAAAGGCAGCAAGTGAATTCTGTGCTTTCAAAGGTGTTTTAATCTGGTTTCCAGAGCTTTTCTACTTCATTTTATTTCAGGGTTCTAAGGGAAGGTTAAACTAACACTGACTGAATTTTATATTTCTGTTTAAAAACCATCTCATAAATTCTTCATACAACAACAAATCCTGGTCCATTTAAAAAAAAAGAAAAAAGCAAAACACCAAAACTTATTGGCTCAAATTGGAGGATGAAAGCCAGTTCTCATCTCAGACTTTTAACCAAAAGCACCTCAAGCAAGATATGTATTTTGAGAAAAGGAAATTTTCTGCATTATTCTTGGAAGATTCTTAACTACTTCCAACTTCAAAGTAATTATGTAAATAACATTTAATAATGTGTACTCATTCCTTAGCAAGTCAGAATAAACCACATCACTTGGAGAAACTGGCTGATAAATGCACTCTTCTGGTGCTTTGTTCCCACTGTCGGCTTTAAAAAAAAAGGGCACTACATTTCTGAAAAAGGTGTAAGACTACTAGTGACTATTTTCCTGTATTGTTCCCTTCCCTTCCTCCACATTAAAATAGCTTTCCAATTCATATCAAAGCATCCAAGGAGCAGTTTCATTTTATAAAAAATGTCAAGGTTCCAAAGCTGTTTCCAAATTTAGGCTTCACATTTAAGTAACTAAATCTGTATTTCAGATGTATTCAAAACCAACCTTTACTTTCAGCATAAGCAATTCTAGTTAAAGATGGCAGAGTAAAGAAAAAAGAAGAGAAGAGCCATTTCTTTCCAGAGAACATATAAATCAAATACTAACATGAGAAATTCAGAACTATTAAAAATGTAACTAAAAATTAAAAATTATTTTTAAAAAATTGTGTAACTAAAATGAGGTTTCTTTTCTGTGTGAACATTTAGACAAAAGTTCTATCAACCTAGAAAACAGCAATACAAGACAACATGTTTTAAAACTCCAGTATTAAAAACCTAAAAAAACCAACAAAACAAAACCAAATCACTGAATAAGGGATATGACAGTTATTTTGGGAGGAAGTTCACAGTAAAAATGGGACTACAATGAATAAGAATCCAACTGGATATAAAAAACAAACAAACAAACAAAAACAAACCAAGAGGAATTTGCTAGTTTGAAGTTTTGGTATGGTTTCTGAGCCTTTTTCAAGTACCAGCAAGTACTTAAGGCAAAGGTGAGGCCCAGCTCATTTAATCCATTTTTGATTTGATGAAGCCAAACTCATCCAGAACCGATTTCTGTAAATCTTTATATCCATAATTATGTTAAAGTATCTTCAGAAAGTAAAAATCTAAATTGCACAGTTCAAAAGAGTATTTATCCTTGTGCTTTATTATTTAATTCCTTCTGAAGCAAATTCCTCACTCTTTGTATTAGACTCATTTGACCAATCTACAGATTTTAAAGTGACTTCGTGCATTTGCCAGCAGCCATAACTGACTTTATTCAAAATTAATGAAAGAAAATTAGTGAAATTAGTGAAAGAAAAATGGAGAGCTAATTATATTCAAGAAAATTAAGACTTATTTGGAAAGATGAGATTGTCCCATCTGCCTTAGTAAAGTTTTCCTTTAAGTTTCATGGGTGTTTTTTGCACAATCATAGGTGAAATCTCAGTCTTGTGTTGTCCGTATTTCCATAATCTGCTGAAAGATTTAATATCAGAATCCATACAAAAAATCAGTATAGCTTAAGCCCCAATGTTGTTTTTTAAAGCAACATATTTAAAACATAGGAAACACAAACTAGGACTTGAAGAGATAGTAATGGAAATCATAAAAATATGGGAAATAAAAGCCCAAGATTTCACTGAACCAACTTAAGAAAGGATAAATTATGCCACTTGTTGTAGAGGAAGTACCTTTCACTCAAAGGCGATAAGTAACAACAACTAAACCTGAATTCCCTGAGGTGCTACCAAGAAACTCATGAGCACTGATTCAGCACATGAAATGGTAAAGCAGCAACAAATTAAAGCAGAATACCAAGAACTCTGAGCATCGGGCAGCTTTATGAGTTAAGAGTTCCACTTGTGATTACCCCATTGTGCTATGACTTCTCTAAAAGGACTTTCAGCTTCAGTTGCAACAATGTGGCACAGTAATAATTCTATCCCAGAATTTGCCTGATTATTCCAATTTCATAATCCCATTTAATTTTATTTACTTTTCTACACCATGTAAGGTTTTTTTCCTTTAAAGGGAAAAAAAAAAGTGGAGGAAAGATGGCTATACCTCTTACAACTAGAAAGTTGTATGGCTCCAGTTTAATGGCATATTCACATACTCAGAGTTCAAAAGGACTCACATAAAATCAACGCGTGATCTTAAAAGTTTCACCACCACCACTGAAACACATTTGCAATATGCTCATTTTACAGCCAAAAGAATACTATTCTGAAAGACCTTTACAAGACAAATGCCTAAGAAAAAGAGAACAAAAAAGCATTTTCTAAAACATGTAGATAACTTATTAAATTTGAATTTAAAATATTCAAAGATCAGGCAAATATCACACTAATTTTATTTCTTACCATGAAAACTTGCATGTCAGCAGCAGCGTCTCAAATATGGGACAGTAACTGGCTTTCCCAGTCTCACTTCTTTAAGGAGGTGTGCAAGTGCTTTTCAAATCATTATGAAACCACAATAATATATAAAAGTCTAGAAATAAAAACAAGTTTCCAGGACACACACACTAGTGTAACTATAGCTGGGGGAAAGTCTGCATGTGAAATTGTGACTTGCTAATGGACTGTTTATGGAAATACTTTTCTCAACAAGTTAATCTTTTACTAGGTACTGGAATGACCTGACTGTGAACTAGAAGCTGAAGACTCATGTCACCCATTGAATTAATTGCTACATTAAAATGTCAGGCAACCTGGGACAAGCAAAGGGTGACAGAGCCCCAAGCCCATGCAAACATCAGAAAGAAAACACACCTTTGAAATGTTTTGAACAAGGCTGACCGCAGCCCAGAACCAGTGAAGGACACACTGTCACGTAATCCTGTCCTGGAAAACCAGAAGGCATTTGCACAGTCAGCCTCAGGAACGCTCAGATGTGCAACACAAACTGTATCACTCTGAACAGTCTCCACAGGGAAGGTCACCACTTTCAGAAGACAGACTTCCCATACTTGCTTAGTATGTCTGGGTTAAGCATTAGCTAGCCAGTCATGCACCTACACAAAATTATAAACAAGCTGCTATATGAATATGGAAGAGCAGAGTTCTCAATGCTTACTCCTTGGCTGCCTACTCACAACAACTGAAAGACCAATGCAGTTACACAGAAAGGGTTAAGAATTTTAAATCCTGTCATTATAGATTATTTTAGCAAGTGCAAATAAGTATACAGTAGCCCAACAAACCCTTATCAAAAGTCACCATGGTAAGAACTAACCACTTCCCTTGTGAGAGCCAGCTTCATCCCCTCCCAGTTATAAAAACATGCCATTTATTTGAACATGGAAAGGGAGTAACAGTGCTAGACCCATATTGTCTCATTTCCTATTTCCTTTTAAGTATCAAAATGCAGGTCTTTTCACAATGAGATTCAGAAATGCAATGAAGCATACATTGGGCCTTCAGGAGATAAAGTGAAATGCTCGTTCTCTAAAATGAACTTAATGGGAGAAAAAGAACAAGAGCGTTTTTTCCTCCCCCAAAGTGGTTATAAAGAAACATATGGAAAGATTGGACAGACTGACAGTAAAAAAAAATGCCAAAACCATGCCCAATAATAACTACACCAAAAAACTTTGCATAATTTTTCGTGCTTTCAAGCAAAATTCAGTAGTTTAAAAATATTAATAGCACAAAATCCATATGCCTATTCTGTACCTCCACCAAACGAGAAATTTATTTGTCACCATGTCTGATGCACAAATATTTTGAGTGTTCTCAACCAGAGATCAACTGACAATATGAAAAAAGAGCCTTCCTAAGGCATTAGCTCTCATAATACAAGCTGTGTTCTCCCCACAGAGGGGAGACACAACACAGTTGGTCCTAAGTAGCATCATCAGTTGAGCTCTTTTGCATAGATGACATGTCACATTTCTGAAAATGCTGCTGTAGTATAAATCAGTCCTGCATCTGGTTTTGGCTTTGTTCTAATCCAGTTTGCCTGCTTACTAGTTGTGCAAATCAGAGCTTTAGCACTTTTGGCTCTATGATCAGAAAAACTTAATATAGCTTTTGTGCCAATGTTAACCAGAGAAGGTAAATTTCTTCAGTAGTCTTTCCCCTCACAAACATTAATGGAACAGACCTGAATTATTTCCCAATAAGCTGGATGAAACAAACTGAGTATTTTTTTAAAATCTTAAGTCTAACTATTCATAGCTACAGGTCCTAGGCACATTAAAGAAACAGTCACCATCTTGATTTGACCACCTGCACCATTGTATCCTTTCAATCCAGGTTTTAATCATGACAAACCCATGAGTTTTAGATATTTAACAAATCAGTATGCACCAAAAATCAGCATAGCCTAGGCAAAAGCAACTTAAGTGCGCTAATTAAAACACACACTTCTATGTAGAGGTTCTGTTACAGCCAGGAGGTCTTGCAGTTTGTAGCACATAATACATAACCAGATGTTGCATCCTTCTTTTTCCTCGCAAAGTTCTACAGAGGTACCGAGTGCCTGAAGCATCGGAGGCAATCCAGCTTGCTAACTTTACAAGTCCTAGAAAAAGTTTTATGTAGCTGCATGCCACAAGGTGCAGAGAACTTACCTAGCCACTGTGAGTACAACAGATATGGTAGCTTCATCCTGCTGCCAGGTGCTACACAGAGCTGATAAGCAGAGAAAGCTCACTCAGAACACTGACAGAGTCATGTGTAACTCCAAGGTGGGCATAATGGTAAATTCAGGCACCGATTTTCCTCTGAAGAGGAATTTATGTTTTGAACAAACCCCACACTAGTTAGTCACGTACTTAGTGATAAACTGCTTTATTTCAGGCTAAGGTACCAATATTACAAATATGGTTGATACACATAAAGTGAACACTTGCACACAAAGAATACCAATAAAGCCTTATAAGGCTCCACCACTGTTTAAGGTTTTTCCTAGAGGCTCATTCCCAAAATTAAAATCTGTGGTTTTGTCTAAGTTCTAGCTATTTAGGTCACAACTACTTATGCACATGCAAGTATGTTAAATACAGTTGAAATACTAATGCATACAGCTAAGCTGCTTCCTGGGAAGAAATACTTTCAAAAAATTATGTCAAATAAGAAAAAGTGAAAGACCTATTTTGATGAAGCTCCTATGGAACTCTGTCTACATGACAGAAACTGGCAGATTTCCTACTAGTTCCCCTTGCTAGTTCCTCAACAGTCTACCCGGTAGGCTGAAAAGAAGCCAAAAATCTAAAAGTTCTGGCTGTGCTCTGCCCTGCAGTCTTGATTCCCAGGGTCTACAAGCGGCTTGCCCTGGCATTGGACCTCTATTCTCATTTGCAGTCAATTTTAAAATAAAGGAATGCAGCTCATATGCAGCTGATTTCAAAGTGTCAAATCAATTCTCTTCTCCACTTGGCTTTGCTGGGCATCATAGCTAGCAGCAGCAGAACTGTAAAACTCTGCCACAAACATGCAACTCAGAGCAGGTCAGAACAAGCTAACAGTAGAGCATACTAATTTACTGCTGAGACACCAGGGAGAATTAAATACTTCAGCACATTTACCGGGACAAGATGGTTTACTGTTGTACCTGAACATGCTGGAACTTAACCACACGCTTAAAAGACAAATCTTACAATACAGTAGCACTGTTCTGCTTACCATACATACACTTAACTTTTCATAAAAGAGCTACTAATCTATACTTCAGAGTTTTCAATATAAATAAGAATTTCAAGATCAAGTATAACTTGTGAGTTAACAAGTGAGTTTAGAAAGATGAACAGTAAGCAGTTTCATTAGTTTACTACCATAGTTTACCATAGTTCATAGTTTCAATAGTTTACCACCATACTCAGCTTGGTTAAAGACACTATTTTTCTGAGAACTGCCACTTTTCACAAAGGTTTGTGACATTATTATTGAACTGTATCCCAAAGAGCAATAGCCAAGGAAACTTACTGGCACTGTTTTATTTGCAAGAGACAGTAAACATTTGAATGAGATGTCATCAAGACCTTTTTCAAGGACATGACAGCGGGCAATGTTCAGACCAAACCTTTCCAACAATTTTTTTTTTCTTCAGAAAGGGAAGTCCATCTTCTACTGTAGAAAAGAGACATGATTTGCAGACAGTCTAGGAGTCTGCAAATCCTGACTTCTCTCCTTTTGTGGAATAAAAAAACCCCTCAGACTGAGAAATTCTTTTTGGCTAAAATAATAAGCATTTCTCAGGTACAGGAAACACTTGACTTTTTTTATATTATACTCCGGTACTTTCTAAGCCCTTTTCCTATATTTTCCATTCCTAAGAGAGTCAACTTGGAGTCACTGGGCTTTGAAGTATCTATACAAGAAAAAAGCATTCTCTTTCAGGATTGAATCCTTTGCTACCAGCAATATAGCAGAAATGAGTGACAAAAGTAACCACATTGAACAGAGGATGCTGGCATGCAGCATAAGCCAAAGGCAATGAGCAAGCACAAATCTCCCAGGTCAAACACTTTGCCAACCCACACCTTTTCTCACTCAGCTTGACGAGTGTATCAGTATATGCTGCTTTACAATGCTGAACACATCCTTACATGAAAATACCTTACAACTTTGAAAAGATGGAATAGCTTAATCGCAAATATTTATTGCTTTATTATGTGCCCTCTCACCACAAAAAAGGGCACTCAGTCTGCATGGTAATCTTCACAGTAAGAGAAACCAAGCAGATCCAACTTTTCCATGTTGGTTTGGCATAAGGTATTTCTAAAATGACAACACTGAAGGCCACCTACATTGCTCTCTGCCAGAACTCTGCATGGCTTCAGGCATCTAATTTTATACCTTCTTGTCCACAAGGCTGGAGGGGAGTGAAGCGGGAAGCTTCTTCTCCCTCTTCTTGTACTACTGGCTTAAAGCAAATGCAGAACAATCTGCATGTCCTTAAGATCTCTCTTCCATGTACCCCTGCTCTTCCTCCCAAGAGCCTCTGGGAAG
This sequence comes from Molothrus ater, assembly GCF_012460135.2. NCBI lineage: Eukaryota > Metazoa > Chordata > Aves > Passeriformes > Icteridae > Molothrus > Molothrus ater. The sequence goes on along the minus strand of NC_050511.2, from coordinate 17,852,073 downwards.
GGTAAGAAACATGCAGTTGCAACTCAGTAAATTCTTCTCCAGGGAACAAACTAACTTTTAGTTAATTTTAGGAAGATGTTTGAGGAAGTGTGTAAACAAGGCTGTGTGGAGCAGAACGTATGAGGCCACCAGTCCAAGCCCTAACCTTGGAGGTTCAAAGAGAAAGCAAGTGATCCTGGTTACTGTGACCCTGCCAGAAACCAGGACCCACCCCCAGCAGGCAGATACTGAAAAGCTCGGCTGCATTTAGTGGGCATTTTAGAAATAGTTTCCACACCATGGAAAATCTAATAAAAACCCCAAAGCCCTTGCACTTTCTACAGGCTGGGACATTCGATTTGCCTGCAGAGATCAGGAGACCGACTGTAATAAGCTGTTCATTACAAATCAACGAAGAACTTACAGTTAAAAACCCCAAAAATCAATGGTAATTCTATCTTTACAGGAGAAGCCATTTTATGGATCAATATAGAGGCATTACTGAAATATCTTTTTAAAAATAAACTTATGTATATTAGTACAGTTTTAAGAATAACTTCATCCAGCTCCACACAAAAACTAACTCTTCACTCTTCCATTTCAAGTATGAAGTGTGAAAGAACTTTACTCAACTACAGAAGCCATTTCATATGTTTTATTTATATGAATAATCTAACAAAATAATAGGCAAAACAGGTCCTTAATATGAAAGTTAAGTTATCCCAAGTTTTTAAGAATACATTAACACTGTCTCAGCAAGCTTCCATGCTAATCAAAACTGCAATAATTTCTTACATAAAGCAAAGAAAACTGTAATCCTGTAGCCTAGAGTTCTGTAGAGGCATTTCCTTTCGTGAAATAACAAACATCTCAGATCTTTACTTATGGAAAGATTTAAGACACTAATTATAGATGCAATGCTAAAGTTAAAACCTGCAATCAGAGAAAAAAGATTGAAAAGACTGTTAATATCAGACCTTGCAACTCCACCGTCTAAACCAATGAAAGAAGAAACCAAAAAATAAACAAAAAAAAAGATAAACAGAAAAACTGTCACTGACTACACAAGAATTTTCGAACTATATATTCAGCAACCAGAAATTAAAAGTACAGTCATAATTCAAAGCAATAGCAATATTGTCTTAGCCATGGTGGTAAACAAACACTAGCCTGCTAGAGTGTCTTAATCTGACAAGCTCAATAAACTGTACATGAGCTGCAAGCTTCACCACACCTTTGACAGATACTTACATTTCTGTATACATCTCCAAATGCAGAGCACTTACATATTATCTGAAGGCAAAATATCATCCACTGACCTTAGAAGCCTCCTTTTTAAAGAATACTAAGAATTACTAAAATTATATTGTGCAGACATTTTATTTGCAGTAGAATGGGAGGTAATATAAACACTTTGTATTAAAAAAAAACCCTTAACTGTTTCTCAATTTGTTATGACAAATTAGGGTTAGGGTGTTTTTTCCCCTTCAGCATTTTAAATATTTAGACCAAGCTCTTTCAGCATCCAAAAGGAAAAGTCCTGGAGAGAGAAACACAATGGTTATATATTCAAAAATCATCAGGCTGCAAGATGGTATTTCAGAGAAATAACTACTGAAATGAAACACATATATGGACACCTTTGAGGGTGAACTGCCAGTTCCCAAAAGTACCTGATCATCACTGCTGACAGATGAATAAGAACTCATTTCAGTTTGCTCAAAAGCAAGATGACTGGAGGCTCAAGAAGAGGATGGGGAAGAGCTCAGAAAACAAGATGTCAGATGTGGCCAGATGTCAGTGAGGTCAAGCAGATGCAACTCACTTCCCAGCACTCTATTTCCACCTTCCATAGTGACCATGGACAAGGAGCTGCAGTACCAGGAGCAGCATGGGAAATACTAGGAAAGAACTGAAGCTGTCCAGCATAATAATCACATTAGCAGTCATTTAACTACTAATTCAAATACTAGGACAAGAGAGATGAGAGCAGACAGTATTATGCTATATTTCCATGAATGATTTGAATAGTTTACACTTCATGGACACAATGAAATATATGGAGATACTGTGAAACAAAGGTAGACTGTCTTGAATTACAGTTTAATCTCACAAATAGGAATACTCCATGGCATTTTAAGTTTAAAGAAAAAACCCCACTTTCTGCAAACATCTTAAAATATTTAATCATCACATGCTGAACACTATTTAAAAAAACAAAACTGGACATTAACAAGCCAAAAAAAAGAAGGATTGATGCCTCTATCACCTTTTATTATGACTATTTGAAAACTATTTCATCCATTTCCAGATAGAACATAAATTATTTCCAATTACAAGTTACTCTTTGGTAGCAAGTAAATAGAGCTGCTGTGTTTTCAGGACATTTTACAGCCAATAGTCAACAAAACTGATCTTCTAAAAGCACACCAACAAACAAACAACTACAACAAAATAGATCAAACAAACTCCCAAAACTCAACAAAAACAGAAAAACCAAATCCTACAATCCAAGAAACAGACAAAAAAAAGAAACCAACCAAAAACCCACAACCCCTCCCCCCACCAGCAACAAACCAAACCAAAACCCCCTCAAAACTCCAAACATACAGGAAAAAAATAGTCAAGACCAGAACACTCCAGTTCTACTTGTGCAGTGTAAGACTGGAAAGCGGAAGCAACCCTGCAGGCAATACACTCAGCCTTCGGGTAAAGATAAAAAGGGAGAGTGGCAACAGAAAGCAGCTCTCCACTTAACCACGTTCTCCTTGTCATACAGAGACAAGTAATGAAGCCCTTTAAAAGGCTTTCTGTCCACTCTGCCTTAAGAAAAAGAATGAACTGTAATTCTAGAGCTTTAAGTGAGTGAAGAGCAGATAAAAAGTAAATTAAGATGACCCTCAGGTCTCTGCAGAGAATCCTCTGAGAACACTCAGATTAGCCTTAGAAACTCAGAACTCAAACCAGATCCATCCTCTTATCACCACTTCTGCTGAAAACTAGCTTTGCAAGTTTGTTTAAAAAAACAGCTACATGGCAACGCGTAATTTGTATTTTAAACAAGCTTAAGCCAAGTTTCACCAATACTGGAAGCCAGTGAAAGCCAACAGAAGCATTCCCATAGTCATTACACCCCCAAATTCTTGTTTCTACTCCTGCCTCATGCCTCCCTGCAGCAGCATAAATCTCTGCACAGCTGCACCATTACTTTTGAAAGCGCTAGTACACTAAAAGGTCTTGTGAAGTTCAAATCCATCATACAGAAGGAAAAACTCGTCTTCAAATCTTGTGCTCTGCATGTTCAGCCTTTGGGTAAGATATGACTACACACGTCTACACACAGGTATTGCACTGAACAGACTTGGACTCCACTGAGTGACAGTAGAGACTGAACCTTTAGTATCACTAAATCCAATGAGACAGAAAGCTCCAGATTAGTTAGTTACAATCTATTTACTTTGCACAGGAACAAAGAAACTGCCATACCAGATCAGAGCATTTAAGCAGAACCTTACCACTTGCAATAACTAAGAGTGATAAAAATCAGACATGGTAGAGGGTGAGGTGACCCTCTTCCAAAAGTACTCCCAAGCCACAGAGCACAGAAGAGGTAGAAAGGCAATCTTCTCTCACCACAGTATCTGCTCAAATTGGAAGCAGAAAATTTGGTAGCTTATTTACACAGATGGTTACAAACATCAAGCATTAGAGACTTGGATAAAATACATAATTATATTTTACCTTTTCTGGGAATTGCCAAGATTAATAATAAGATATATATTTTTTACCTTAGCTACATACTGACAGAAACAGAAAAAGTTTGCATTTCAGTGACAAAAAAATCCTTGGCCATGCTGTGTGATCACTGTAGATGCTCTCCTGTTCCCACTACATCTCCCAGTGCCCTGTTAGAAGCATTCATGTCCTCCTTTGAAAGTCATCAAAGGTGCTACAAATTGATAAACAGGGCTGAAACTGATGAGCTTTTACTAACACACTTGTACATACACACAAAACTTCAGTTTTAAAGTGTGACTTTGGTTCCTGTAGCATGTGTCAAACAGCAACTGCAGAAAAATACAATATAAACATCTACAAGGCGAGCCTTGCAGCTGAACTATCTAGCACATGCCTTTTCAAACACCTAATTTTCATGGAAGTCACAAAGTATGTGGTTATAGCACACAGATGAACTGCACCATTTATTTCCTTTCATTTTTATAAAAACATGATTGCAGCAATATAAACTAATGGTGTACTTGAGAAAGTAATAAGGCATCTACACCAATTTCAGATACAAATATCACTTTAAGGTCTGGATGTTTTAAAAGCATATTGTTAAGCTCACAGAGAAGGAAGTGTTCTTTATCTCCATGGATTTCCCTCATGTGACAAGAAATCACACTACAGTTATCAATAAATTCACTATTTGGCTCTTGTTATGAACAAAAACAATATATTGACAGTAAACAATATATATGGGATAAAAGATCTGAAGTGCTTTATCATGTTCAAGCTGCAATTCCTAGGAAAACCGTTCCCTTCTTCTCTTACAGTGACATAAGATAGCTTAGACCCTTCACTGCTATAAGTGAAAACATTCACTCTACTGCCTGACGTGCAGAATGCTTGAGAGCTTGAAGGAAAAAGGTAATATTTACATCCATAATTCAAAAGCAGTCAGTTTCCCTTCTCAGGTTCATTTTGAGGCTCAAGAAGTTCTTCCAGCATAAACAGAAACAGAGAATCTATTTAAAAGGAAGTAACTGTAATACCAAAGAGACTGATAGGGGGACTTTGGAGCAAGCATAATATCTTCTAACTAATAGTAGATCCTTATAGGAAAGCACAACTAGCTGCATTCAAAGCCTGCCTGATAAAACATTCTTTAAATTATGCCTTTAAGTTTTCCTCTTAATAAATATCTGAGCAACAGCTGCCCAGGCAAATTTAATGTGTATTACTGTTACTCACATATAAATTAGGCTCTCTCCTCCAGCTGAAACAAGTCAATATTAAAGTGAGGACAGATAGATGTTTTAAATTTTTTAAGCAGCTTGATAAAGTGCTACTTGGTCTAATATCTCTTTATTGGTAATACAGCACACAGAATTACTGAGATAATGAATGAGCATTTATGGGTATTTCTGAAGGACAATCATTGTTAAAATTGTCATGTATTTTCAACTGCCCTTATAATAAACTCAAAGCAGACTCACTGAAACACTTAAGAGAAAAGCTTTTGGCATTCAGTATTTTCTAAGATTTGTTAACATTCCTAGTCAAATAGCACAAAGTGCTTACAAGTATTTTAACTTGTATACACACTCAACACAGTGATTTGGCCAAATACAGGTACCTAAAAGTAAGCAAAATTGCCCGTGTGAAAAGGAAAAAAAATCCATAGCTGCTTTGTCATTGCTGCTGTGGGACCAGCCAGCAAGGATGGATGCAGCGTTTCACCACTGATGCAACATACATTGACCTTCCTGCACCTCCAGCGTTGAGCCTGACTCCCACTTGCTATCACCATAAGACTCAGCCTCTTCAAACATATTCTCATATTTTTTTTTCTTGAAAGCCATGAAACTTGATACATTATTAATGTATTACAATATGCAGTACATTACAATATCATGACTTTATAAAAACAAAGATGGTGCTAAGAGTTTATAAAAGGACAAGGCACTCACTAAAATGTGTACATCATTACCGTTCCCCAAAACATTTACAATTTCCTGCTAATCCTTCTGTAAGTACAGAGCCATTTCTTATCTGCACAACCACACCACAACAAGTATTTTACACTGCCCTAGCAACAGGCCAAAATCCATCTGAATTGCTGAGAATACATATAAACGGGACATTGGTCTAGAAAACTGTTCTTATTACAGTACTCCTGTGGTAACTCAACCTTTAAAAAATACTCCTGAGGTTTGACTGACATAAGACACAACTAAAAGAACAGACAAGCCATATGTCCAAACAGGAATAATATATTTATAAGGTTTAAATGATGAGTCAAACTATAAGGCATCATTAAAATAGGTCAAAGGGTGTTAATACTAAGTTCTTAAACTACAGAGTACACACCAGATAAAACCTTACAAGAGATCCAGGTGAAATTGTCATCTTCACATCAAAATTACCTGGTCATACTGCAGTGTCTACACACACGTACACCAGTAAGACCCAGCAAGTACATGTTAAAGCTGAAATGTGTTCTAAAGTACTTAAACTGCTTCACTGCGGGCATAAGTTCATTTCAACCTGAATAGCTGCACACATGTTAAACGGGCAAAATAGTGGCAGATCACAAGAAAGTGGACTTATCAATTAGTACATATAGAAGGCAAATATAGGCTGCAAACACCAGGGCACTGAATACAACCACTGAAATTTTTCACCTAGACTAAGCCACGACAAAATTACTTTCTCCTAGAAAAACAGCGAGGATATTTTATGCTTCAAAGTCTTTCCTCTGCTTACTAAAAGAAATCAGTTCTGCATTATCGCGAAGCTGCGAACTAGAATCTGACTTCGGAGAAGTCGGGGGGAGGGGGGAAGGGGAAAATAAAGACATAATAAAGTCGATTACTCAGTTTTGCAGCAAAGTGCTCGGGCAGCGCCCGGGGAGCCCGCAGGGCAGGCGCTCAGCCGCCGCCCGCAGCCCGGCCCCGGCCGCGGCCCCGCGGGCAGCTCCGCGCTCGCTCGTCCCGAGCCCCAATGGCTGCTGACACATCCGGCCCCGGCCCCGCCACCGCCCCGAGCTCACACTTCAAAGCCTTTCGGGACTCCGGCCGAAGTCAAGCACAAACGCACCCCGCAGCCAGGCGGGCCGCCCCCCGCGGCTCGGCTCGGCTCCCGCGCAGCCCCGCACCGCTGACAGCTGCGGTCGGTGGGGCAGCCCGGCCCGGCCGTGCCCCTCCCTCAGCCCCGGACCAGGTGCCCCGCGGGAAGGCGGGCGAGCTCTGCTCGCCGCACCCGAGCGCTGCGCTCCGCGGCTGCTCCCGCCGCCCCCGCATCCGCTACCGGCCCGCGGCCAGGGGGGAACGGGGCGGCGGAGCCCGCCCAGAGCCCCGTCCGCAGGAACAGCCCCGACGCCGCCGCTGTCACGCAGCGCCCGCCGGGACCGACCCTTGCCCGCCTCTCCAGCCTTAGGCGCCCCTCACCTCGCGGCGGGGGACGGCTCCATCCTCCGCTCCGCGGCGGGGTCCGTCCCCGCCGGGCTCCTCGCCGGCAGCGGCTCCAGGAGCTCGGCGCAGCGGCTGGGGGAGGCAGCTGGGCTGGCGGGGCTGGAGCGCGGCGGCCCGGGCAGGTAGTGGAGCAGCAGCGTCTCGGGGGGCTCCGGCGAGGAGGAGGAGGAAGAGGAGGAGGCGGCCGGGGCGGCGGCGAGGAAGAGGGGCGCCTCCGGCAGCCGGTCCAGCTCCACGCTCCGCACTTTGCGCAGCTGCTTCCGTCTCCAGTCAGAGCGCTGTTCTCGGCTGCCGCCGCCCGCCTCCCGCAAGAGCCCCCCGGCGCTCCCGGCGACGCTCCCCGCCACCGCGCCGCTTTTCAGGCTCCCGCAGGCGGCGGCGGCGGCCGCCTCCGCGCCGCCGCCCGAGGATAATCCCGATGACGAGGCGCGATCCCCCGCCGCCGCCGCCATTTTCTCTGTCGGGTCACATCGGGCTCCCGAGCACCGGGGGCCGCCGGCGGACAGCGCGCTGCGCAAACGGCGCCGCCTGCGCAAACGGCGTAGGGCGGGGGCGGACGGAGGGCGCGGATTGGCGGCGGCGGGCGCCGGGGGCGGGGCCGCGCCCGTAGGTGCCGCGGGGCCGCGCCCCGCCCGCCCCCGCGCAGGTGTTGGGGTGAGGTGGGAGCCGCGCCTGCTGCCGCCACCGCCGCTGCTCCGCGGGGCCGGGGCTGGGGCTACAGCCACGGCCGCGGCCAGGGCTGGAGCTGGAGCCGGACGGGGTCCGTCCGTGCGGCCGGGCCGAGCCCGGGAGCCGGTGGAGGCGCCAAGTGCGGCCGCGCCCCCACGCGGCCCTCCCCACGTGTGGGAGAGCGGCAGGGGCTCCTGTGGCCCCGGGGCAGGTAGGCGCGCCGGGCTCCCCCGTGCGGGGCGCGGAGAAGCCTTTCCCGGATCTCGGAGCGCTCCCGCTCGCACCCCCGTAAGGAGAGCCTCTCCTGTCCCCAGCATTGCCCTGGCAGCCGGCGAGCGGCCGGGAGGAGCGGAGCGCCCGCGGTGCCTCGCTGCGTGCGGCCGAGGAATCGCCTCTCCAGTGTGCCCCAGCTCACCTGGTCGTCCCTCTCTGGAGTCAGTAGGAAATTAAATGCACATCCCCGCTCGTAGCCTCCGCGCGTCCTTCGCCGGGCTGCCCTCAGTGGGCCGGCGCCGCTCCCCTCATCCTCAGGTCCTCATTCTCCGTGTCTGCAAACGACGGAGAAGCGTTAATGTCCCGGAGCACGCCCGCCTCCATGTGTGCGCAGGAATGCACATGCAGATGGGTTATACCCTGCCACGCACACCTACCGCTGCGGCTGTTTCCTGAGAGACTGCGAGAGAGAAGAAAGGCAGGAGACATCACATGACCGAACCTTGGGAGGTTCAACTAAATTTTCTACTTGTCGGGGTTTTCGCTCGACCGCATTGGGGTGGTTTTGCTGTTTGATCTGAAAAGAGAAAACGAAAACCCAATATTGCTATGCATACAAGGTTGTTTTCAAGATGGTGTGGTTTTTAGATAAAGTAGAAGTCACACAGTTCAAAGCACTTAAGCTGAATATTTCAGGCTTATTTCTCAGAATTTGGTGTAACATCCAAGTGTAACATTAACTAAGCGTCTCAACAATGATTATTAGTATGGTCAATTTGCTGGGATCGGTGATTTCATCCTCTCATGAGGAGATAGGAAGAAGTTTTTCCCTCTAGACAAAAGCCTGAGGACACTCTTTGTACTCTATATTCTTGCAGAATAATATCAATAGGTAAGGCCTTGAGGTTGCACCGAGTGAATTATTAAGGTGGTCTGCCAAGATGCCGCACCACCACTGTCCTTGTGCAAGTTTTTCAGTGAAGGACGCTGTGAAAAGGTCAGTTGAATTCATTGTCATCTTGCAAGTATGGTTTCTTTGGGATAAGCAGATCATCTAATGTACAACTTAGAGATATAAATTAAGTTGTAATGTACAACTTAGAGATATAAATTAATTCTGAGTTTCATAAAGGTGGTATTTGACACTTAAAGCCTCTGCTGCAAATTAGAAAGAGTTTTCTGGAAGAGTCCCAGACCAAGACACATTGACAAAGTGAGAATGTTACTCATGGGAATAAGATAACAAAGTATCCACTTTGTAGACACAGCATGAAATTAGTTCCATGCAAATCAATGCACTATTATATCTTTTCAAATATTCCTTTCTGCCATAAAATCACATTTACAGAAAAAAGAAAGAAAATAACCACACAAATTCCTATGCTTTTAAAGACATTTAAACAGAACAAGAAGATGATTTTAGGTATTTTATAAATGCTCATCAAATGGAAGAGGAATATCCCTTTCATTAGTGATTGGTTGGAATAGAATACAGAGAAGAAGAAGCATATCTTCAATAAAAGTAAATCTAGGAGGCAAGGGTGCATACAATGTGTTTGACAGTTCAAGGGGACAGCTCTCTCGGGGTGTAATGACTCCAACAGGGGAGAAGGAAACAGGAAATTCAAGGAAAATGTCAGGGCGGCAGTGGGGTACTGAGGAATGTGCATGTACACTGAGGTGAAATATTTTCTGGAAAGGAGCTAAGAACAGGGCAAAATATAAAATACAGGGACAGTGAGAGGCACCACAATAAGAAATAGCTAATGCCCCTCCTGTTAAGGCATTACTTTGCCTTTTGAGTAAGGCCAGGTCTGTCAAGGTTTTGCATTACTTTTGGATAAGATGCAAAGTGGAATTAGTATTCTGTCATTTAAAAATGCATGGCATGTCTTATAATGGTTGTTTATCCTTTCATTACTGGTTGAATTTCAATTCTAATGAAGTACATTCTGCCTATAATCCTTTTATTCACCTTATTTTTTTCAAATGTGTGTTTCTCCACAGTGCCTTGGCCAGAGAAAGAAGCACAGTGGATAATAAAACCCACCGTCCATTCCTCACTCTGGAACACTATGTAGTGTACTGCTGGCATGCAATACAGATTTATGCACAATATAAAGGCTCTACCACTTTGAAATCAGAAATTGAACATGCTGGTTGACATCTGTGTTTTCTCATTTGCTCTTAAAATTTTTTGCACTCAAATAAATGAGTTCACCTGATTGAAAAAAAGCACAAAACTTACTGAAGGGCTCTGAAAGATACTCAGTTACCTCTTGCACAGATTATTTCCCAGTCTATCTAAAACACAGCTCTAGAAGGTAACCTGAGACTTTTAGCAGTTTTTAGTCACAAGTAGCGGCACCCAGGGTTTGTTATGAAACAGAGGCCTTTGGCCTCAAATTAGCATCGTGCAATATTTGGAACATCTACTGTTGTACACAAAGAAACTTCTGTTTGGGAACACACTAAGATTTTGCAAGCCAAGGAGTTTCCTTGTTGCACAAAACTTGTAACAGTGTAATGAATAATCAACAATTTTCAACATGCTAGAGATAGGGATCTGCTGTGCCCCTGAATACATAACCTAGGCATCATCATGCACAAACAGAATAAATATGAGAGATAACACAGTCCATAGTTTCTGGTCTTGACTAAACATGCAAAAAGTGTTTTAATACTGTATACAACCTGGATTCTCCACGTCTTGTTAGTCTGTGTAGAAAGACTTATCCCCACCTTTATCTTCTATTCATTCTTTCCGTTGTGAGAAAGGGAAAACAAACCTGCTCGTAAGCCAAAATCCTTTCCTGTTTACTCCTCTGTAATGTAATGGAAAAGTCAAGCAACTAAATGAGAACCAATCTGAGGACCTTTTCATGCTACTTTCCTAGGTCTTACTGCAAATCTGCTGGCATTACTGTTTTCTGTAGAAATGCTTTGCTATCTTGCTGATGCACTATTCTTACTTTATAGCATAACAGGTATACCTTTCAGAAGAAATTTCCTTCAGAAAATCAGGATCCTGTACCACTTCTCAGGAGAAAGAATGTCAGGTAAAACTGGAATCTGTTACAGAAAATTATAGAGGTTTTGCTCACACACTGGGAATGTCTAGTCTACTGCTATTTATAAATTTCTTTCCTTAATGTTTTTTTCTTTACTTATGCTTTTCATTAATATTTTAATGGAAAACACATTTAAAGATTTTTTCCCCTCACATTTCAGTCCACATGGTACTGAACTTTTGTTAAAAATGATTTTTGGATGTATGAAACTGAAAGTGATGTTTTGACCTAGGTTTCAGACACACAGTATAAGGAAAGAGCTGTACTTAAATCTCCTTGTTCTGCCAAAGCATGTAATAACAGTTTCCCGATTCCTTTTAAGAAATAATGGTGATGATGCTACTTACAACACTCTTACATTGTCTACTCACATTCCTTACACTTAACAATTTTTTTTGCTGTAGCATCTACTCGTGAACTGGTGAACCTTTTGGTCTATGTACCATATGATCCCAAGCAAAAAGGTGATCTCTTTCCAAAGAATTTGCAATTTAAATATGAAAGACAGGCAAAAACAGGCAACAGAGCAATCAGCAAGCTAAAGTGTAGTCTTTCTACAATATATCTGCTGCCTTGATTTTTTTTTATCACTTGTTTGTACATTTTGCACTAACTACTGAAATCAGTTCAATTTTTGACCTCAGATATTCTTTAGAATATTGATAGCTTGGTATCTAACTTGGATATTCTTCTTGGCTGTACTACAGAGGACTTTTCTGGCCTTGAATAAGTCATGATCTTTTCATGGTTCAATTTTTCCCAGCTGTAACTGCGTAACAAATATATTTACCTACCTAAGGCATGACACAAGGCTGAGGGATATAATATTATTGAGTTTCAAGATGAATCCTTGCTCAAAAGATATGTATTAATGAACTGAGCAAAACCTGTTAAACCTCTTCTCATACATCACTTATGAAGATCTACCAAAATTATTGCAGCCATAAGCTCTTTTTCTTATATTCTTCCCGACTACTAAATTGACAGCATAGTTCTCACCTGGATCAACAATTCCATCTATTGCAAGCACCACTATCTGTTAACTCTCTGGGGGAAAGCAACTCTACCATTTCAGACTCAGAAAAACACTGAGAGCTCAATTTTCCTTCACCCTGCTGCTACCACTGTTAAATCTCTTTCAGCCTAGGTGTTTGTTATTCTTTCTGTTCTATGAGTCAAAGACACAAATAGAAGTGCAGCTTTTAATAAATTGTGGGAGCTTTGTTCCTGGAAGCTACAGATTTCCAAATTACTGAGAAACAGATGCAAGAATTTCACTTTTATTTTTGTCTCAACAGGATGGAAGAAGGACCACTTCCTCACTCCCACTGAAGAGGAACCTACAGTTATTCTTTTCCTCGGCCTGCTGCTCATCACCTTTGCTCTGCCAGCAGGAGAATCACACAGTGCCAGCTGCAGTAACTAGAGTACAGTGAATTGAAAACAGCGTAAACATTCAACCATCAGCAAACATTAAAAGCCTGGTTGGTATATCTCAGCATGGCTGTGGGCTGTAAAACAACAGTCTTGTGTCATTGATATATCCAGCACATACCACACAATCCTTTTGAGCATCCTGCAAAAGAAGAGCAGACAAGAGTGACACAGTTTTACAGAGACCCCTGGATAACTGCCTCCCTGAATAATTGCCAGACGGACAAGAGACTGGCAGGAACACTCTCCACAGAGAACCCTGCTTGCTTTCTCCAGAGCCAGTGCATATCTGAATAATCATTTCTGGGTGCAGTAATGGCATCCAGCCTGACACATTCTCTTCCTCCTTTTCATTTCTGTTCATTCCACCCTGGCCCACCAGTCATAATGTCTGTATGCTTCCATTCATGATGGCCAGCAATGATGGCAGTGCTGTTCCACTTCCTAAATCCAGCAGGTGGACCTGCCAAGGACCTCACAGCTGTTGGAGGAAATAAAGCTCAGCAGCAACATCCATGCCTAGCTCATCATATGACCCCTTTATGGCAAACCTGCCAATTTTCTGGCACCATGGTAGAAGTGAATCAAACAGCTATTAGCTGTAACAATGTCAGGGAGTCTACAGATCTTAAGAATAGTTCTGGGATCCTTTATGTCCAAACTGTCAGATCTCTACCATCACCACCACCAGCAGCCTTTTCTTTAGAAAAGTCTGCATGGCTTTTTACTAAGGCTTTTAAATCTCTGTTATTCCCTCCAGCAATGTAGTTGGCACAACACTACTTTATTGCTTGTGTGCCAGTCACAGTCCCTGAGAACAGTGTTTCCAAAGCCATTTTATCCTGGTGTCCAAAGCTATCATCTAAACTAAACATCTTTAAAAACCATATGATCTGGACATCAGTAGTAGGCATTTGCCTATCCAATGACAAAGTGTTTTGAACATGGTGTTCTTTCAATGTGTTCTGTGCATAAATAAGTAGGAGTCCAGGAGTCATAAAAAAGTTTCCCATGTGATTTCTGGAAAGAGAAAATTGTACTGGAGATTTCTGAGGAAAGTAACATTTCAGTTCTAGTCTTTGATTGGTATTAAAATCAATAATCTTATCTTTGTAATTCATGAAAAGCTGGTTCCAAAAGAAATATAAAGAAATAAAATATATTTTTGCAAAACAAATTTCTGACCTTTCTTGTGTTCTACTTTACTGATATGATATTTAAAAAAATATTCTATCTATTCCACAATATAAGCAATACCTGTGGAATTTGATTGCTGTTCCTGAGGTTTTTCATTTATAAAGCTCTAGCTGTTCTACATCATAGCTTCCTTAGCTACACCCAATTAATTTGTAATTTTTATGATGTCTGGATACTAATCCTATCAATAAATCATGAATAGAAAAATCCTTTATTTTCTGCATTCTTATCATCCTTTTGCTAGGTACTGAAATCACAGAAAATTGCTGTTGCATTAGTTGGTGGTCTTTGACATTTGTAAAGTGATTTTTCATGTAATATAAATACATGCAAATACATTTAATATGTGTGTTACATATATATGCTGCTTCTTTAGTGGATTTGGATTAGATTTTGTGGTTTTGCAATTTTCATTTTGATCATTTCATCTCACTGATGTAACCTAAAAATATTATCAGTGTACAAAGCTGAGCTGACTTCAAATGCTCTACGTGTTTGTACTATGAAAGGCTTTGAGAAGCAAGGAATGACCTTGACAAAACATTTTGTGTGGATTTGGGAGGGTACATTAGTCTAATGCTTGCCAAGGTAGGATACACAATTTATTTTGACTGATTGCCTATCTTCCTTGTTCTTTGTGGTTCAAGCCAAAAGTTTTCAGATTTTGAGTCAAGGTTTGCAAGTCTCCAGAGCATAACTGACGACTTACAGTTGAAGGTATTATCCATGCAAGCCACTTCCAGTTAGTTATGTAACAGCCTTAATCCAGTTTTCTGATCATGACACTAACAGTGCAAGTCAGATCAGTTAAAAAACAAATGTCACAATTTTCTCTTGAATGTCATTAACAAAGGAACAGTACTGAGATGCTGCATTTAGTTTCATTCCTCTACACACAAGATTTGGAAAGTGATTTTGCTTACAAATATTCACTGATTTCATTATATTCATTTCTTTAGGTGGTTTCTAACATCTTAATTATAAGCTGCATGAACAGTCTCCCCTTAAATTTCTATCCAAGATAAGAATGTGTATTAACACTTTTCCATATTAGTCATGGAAGTCTTGAGATTATAACTACTTGTTTGCTCTGTTTAACCAGAACAAAGGATCCTTCACATGGTGGTAGCACACCTTTCAATCTATAGTAAGAACTACTGCAGCCACTTTCTAATAACTTCTTTCAGCCTTAGTGAAATATGTATATATGAAGTATGGAGAGATAAAATAAAATGTAGACTGTTGATACTAAATAAAGAAAATTATACTCCTTATTTTTGAGTTCCTAAACCCAGAACTTTCTGAATTTTTCTCAAATTTCTTTGTATATTCTAACTCCCCATGTTTACTATGAATTGTGACAACACATATTCCTTCTTTCTCACAAAGAACTCAGATTTATTTGGATTTACTTCAGTAGAAACACTTGCACATTATTGCAGCAACAAAATAGCATTTTAAATATGAGGAAAGCCTAGCTTTGATATCCATTAATCTGCAGGTGTAAACTCATTAAACCTTGAGGAAAGGTACCTTTCTCTTTGTATATGAAAGCACCCTTCTAGTTCAGGTCATCCTTTATTCTCTTATCCTGCCAACTAAATTTTAGTAGAGGAGATTGCCTTTTGCTGCATCTTTAAGCAGTACATAGATATCTTTTTTTTTTTCCCTGACTAGATTCCCTTTCTTTTCCAAATTTCTAAAAATCCCCCCAGATTCTTAAGACTCAGATTTGCATTGTGGGAATCTTCAGTTTCAACACAATGGTCTGATATGATACATATTTCTGTATATACATGTCCACCAGAAGCTGCTCTTTCAGATTTTGAAGGATTTGGGGTAGTATATACACTACTCCATGAGTGTATAGGTATCAAAGAACAACACAGCTCATCTTTTTATCATATTAAGTAGTCCAGTGTTTGAAGACAGCTGAAGAGCATCTGAAAAGTATCAACAGAGGAACTTATGAAAGAAGAATATGGCCAATTGGAAAAGCCTGCAGAAAGTTAAAAAAATCCTATTTTTCAAATGCAGTATTTCCCCTAATAGAAATGGTGTAAAGCAACTACTTTAAATATAAAATAAACCAGTACTATTTCTCTAACTCATGTGAACATGTATGTTAATCAGTCAATAAAAACAAAATTCTTTATAATCTTTTCTTCTTAGTATTGTCTTTGGTTCTTATTTTTCATTCTAAAATATCACTAGTGACAGCATATTAAAGAGGTATGTATGATAAACTTCTGTCTTCTCCATTCTTCCCTCTTTTTTAAAGTATTGAAAATAGATAAGTTAAATTCAAATGCATTTTGATGGTGTCAAGAAAGGCAAAGTCATAGCTATGAAGAGAAAGTGTTTCTATTTCCCCTGCTTTCAACAAAGCATGAGATAAACTGTTACTTTTTGGAAAAACAGTGATTCATATCTGAAACTTAGACTAGCTTTGTAAACATGTCAAACAATTTGTTTAAAACCACAACCATAGTATATTTGGTGCAGATGCATGTTACAGAACCATGTGAAGGTGTTTGTTTTGGTACATGGAAAGGCATTCCAACCATCTTATTTTAGTAATTGTACCACACCAAAGACAACAAAAGCTGTCCTGAGGTTGAAGTGTATGATGCTTTCAAAGCATGCTCATTGTGAATATTCAGAAGGTCAGAGGTCTGAATTCCACTGATGTCTCGCATTCTAGTCTTGTTGCAGAAGATGGGAAAGTATGAATGAAAATGTTGCTAGTAAGCCTAAGCTTACCATATGATTTTGTGAGTATTTTGGCATTCATTGGTCTAGAAGAGGATATACAGAAGCTCAAGAATTAGAGAGACAAAATCTGTCTACTTCTCCTTTGCAACCTAAGCTTTTGCAGAGCACCAGTCATGGCCCTGATGGTTAAACTCCAGGAATAGGGGAAGGATTCTGCTATCATTCCTGCTCCCTGCACTCCTGGTCCCTAGGCCCAGGAAGGCAACATCTGTGTCCTCTCTTTCCCAGCTTTTATGATTCTGATAATTATGTTGTCCCTATGAGAAATTCAGTTTCAGAAGAACCTCTTAAAAAATGAAAGGTACTTCTGATAAACCAAAATTCTATGTGTTATTGTCTCTGAAAGGTATGTTAATAGTGATATGAAGATCTCCTTAAACACAGTATTTGTTGTTAAGTGAACTGTTTAGGTGTCTCTACACTTTTAATAGTGTAATTCTGTAACTATCCATGCTCTATTTGTATAACAACAACTCCTAAAGCACGGACAAATGAAATCACTCAGAAAAGTGCTATGACTCAGAAAAATCATGGTCTAAGCTGGAAATTAGATCAGATCAGACCAACTGCTCTGGACACCAGGCATTGGCCCATTTCCTTATTAAATGATAAAAGGGCTTCCATGTCATATCTTAACCTTTTTTTTTTGCCCCAGCAAGTAATGTTTTAGAGAGAGAGAGATCTTGTGTTCAGTGTTTCTTGGTGTAGATGTCATTGACTACATTTAAGATGCTGTTTCTCTTAGATTCAAACATCAAAGTGCTCTTTCAGGAATGCTTATCAACTCATGTAAAGCAGAATGTTTCATTCTCTTCATTGCAAACACATGTACTTACCCCACAAATTAATAGAAAGTAATCTAGGATTGAACTAATTCATCTAGGCCATTACATTCCAAGGTACTTATTCTGTCTTCCAGTTACAGCAAAAAAACCCCACATGAATATTTTTAAGCTCTAATAATTTTTTAGATTATATGAGTCAGACACAGGGGATTGTGGTGGCATTATAGCGAATAACACAGCTCCTCTGCATTTAAAGAACATGCACAAAAGCTACAACTCCTATCACAAGACACCTTGAGCAATGAATCCTGTTCAATTTTAGCTAGTTCTGGGTAGTAGAAACTATGACAAGGGGCTAGGAAGTCTGCAGAATAAAGAGGCTGTACTGGTCACACCCTCCTCTTTGCCTGCACTGGGCTCAGCAAAAAGCAAACTGAGCTGGCCAAGAATAAGTTGATTCAGCATGCTTTGCTGAAAAGGCTCTTAAGCTGTTCCAGACAAAACTATGAGGAAGGATGACAGCGACAACACAATCTATCCTTCAGGCTAAGTCTCCCTCTCTACCCACTGCCAGGTTTTGAACTGCTGCCAAAATGAATTATCTTTACTTTAAAATACACTAGGAAGTTCATGTCTGGCACAGGTTGTTCCTTATTTCTTTTTAATTGTCTTCCATGCCTGCACAATCTACTGAAAGTTTCAAATATAGTTTATATTGCACACCCAGTAATGTGTGGTTTAGCTTCAGGTAAAAAGGCTGGACTTTGTTTGATGTTATTTGCACGTTCATTTGTACAGTGTGATCAGAAGCTAGAACAGGAAGAGGTGAAAGCTAATGAGAACTGATTTAGACTGAAGTGCTTGCTTCAGAAAAATTTTACCCTACACTGCTTGACCTACAAAGGCATTCCCTTTCTCCTGCAGTTATTGCTTCGGGCTTTTTCTTTAGTCTTGTTTGTACCACAGAAGTTGCAATGATTTAACTGAATCAGTTTCTTAAGGAACATATTTCAATCAGAGTAATCTGCTTGTATGAAGATTTGAAGCCCTCTTGAGTAATTTCCAGCGATAAGACCTTTTATTTAGTATAGGCAAGTCTTTCAATTAGTTTTTTTCATCAATAGATCTCAAAGCACTTTGTAAAGTAGGTTACTGCCATTTGCTCTGTTTTTCAGATAAAGAACATATGAAATTATTTGCTTACTGTGTGCAAGTAGAAAGCTGGGAATAAAAAACACTGTCTGCCTAATTCAGTGTTTCAGCCACAAAACCACATGGGGTTTTCAAGTTTTTCTGACATTAAATGTGCTTTGAGGATCCAATTTCTGCTAACATTTTAATGATATATCAGTGATTTCATGGTAATCACATTAAACTTAAAAAAACCCCTGAAATAATAGGTCTTATTGGGTGTACTGTAAAGTGGTGGGGTACTGTTTTATTTTTAAAATACAATAACAGCTCATCTTTTAGGATTTGCCATGTGAAAAATATTGGAAGCACCTCTAAAATATCTAGAGCCTCTCTTCCTCCATCAAAGTCAGGCCATGGATAATTCATTCCAAAGTTATATTCAGATACAAGTAAACCATCTAAGAGTCAAAGTACAGTGCTATAGCAGGATGTAAATCAGCCAATGTGTGAAGATACAACTGCTTTAACAAGGAGCAAGAAGGAATAAACAAGTTTGTACTGAAACACCACCTCACTTTCCATCTATCTTCAGAATGCTGAGATAAGTGGAGCTTATATTATCAGTAAGGCTGTCCTAACACTGGGCTATCAGGTGCTGGTCTGCTGGTGGATATTCTTCTATTAAATGTTCTTCTACCACAGAATCTTAAGGAGGTAGTCATGCCTTCATCTTTGGAGGTTTCCAAGGCTGAGTTAAATGGCCCCACAACTGATCTGATTTAGTGCTGGCAAAAGGCTTGCCTTTAGCAGGAGGTTGATCTGCATATTTTCAGGAGAGTCCTTCCAAGCAATACTTCAATAGTCCTGATGTGAATGCAACAGATCTTGCATTTAAATTGGCCTGTAGTAGCTGAAAAAAAAACCTCAACCCATCATCGTGAGAATGGATAAGGTCTTGCAGAATTACTGAATTAGGAAAGTTCTTCATTTCAGAAAAATGGAAATACTCAATTGTGTATTGTGTGGAAATACTCTATGGTACGGTCTCTCTGCTAGGGTGGAAGAGGGATTAATTGGGTTTTTATATTAGCCAGGTCTTGTGTGCAGAAGCATTTTATTAATTGGTCATTGTCATTAACTCAGTTTTACTGATGAATAAGAAACTGAGTTCATGTTACAAATGATACTTAGCCCTTTTTTAGATCTTGATATTCTTTCTTCCTTTTGCAATAATAGAGACAAAATTGCAGATCAGCATGATCATTGTAATCTGTAACCTTTTTCTTTGTCTAACTTTTTTGGCCTGGACTTCTAAAGGCTACTGACTTGCAAGAAGGATGTCATCATGGGAAAGGTACCACAGTTTCATTTTGTAATCAATTCCTAGCTAGAACTAAGAAGACAGATACATATTTTGTTCAGGGAAAAAGGCAAACCAAGAGAAGTACAAACATCCATGTTATATGCTGTGTAGGGAATAGTCAATCTGAAACTATAATTTTCATATATTAAATAGTTTAGTTAGCATTACTAATAATTAGAACAAGGCAGAAGAAGTTAAGGGAACAATTCATACATAAAAATGTAATCACATCTTGAACAGCGTTTGGCATATAGTTTTTGTTCTGACCACAGTGGTAAACTTTGCGTAGAAGTATTATATTTCTAAAACAATGATGTGCTTATGTTTAAGGCCTTTCTTTGGGGATATCTAAAATATATTTCGTTTCACACATCTCTATACATTGCTGTATAACTATGAATAATCTTTTATACTGCTGGGTTTTCCCAGAACAGTTGATGATGAATAGTCGCTAAAGTAACGCTAAAGCAGAATTAGGGTGGGCATTTATCAAAGTTACCAAAGTTATTTTGTTTAGAATGGAACTCAATGGTATTTATTCAGTGTCTCCTGCTAAGCTCATTCATAGAATAGTATCTTGCTATGAGAAATATGTGTACATCAAGACAAAATTAGAAGCAGACTATATAAACATGAGTACATTAGAGTTCTTGAACACAAATTCACTGTGGTCATTTTACAACTCTAGAAATCATCACTTCAGATATAGAAAAGTAACAAAATTATAAGAAATCATATTTAAAGTCCTGGGGGATTTTTCACTAGTTTTTTACTTGTGCTGAAAAATAAAATTATATACAGAGCAACAGATACATATTAGGCATATTCTGAGACACTAAATCAGGACTCCTGCTGAATTTTGTTCACAAAATCATATGTTATCCTTTTCTGTAACTGCTGACAGTACCATTAAATGAAGAACAGCTGTCAAACTGTCAGCTCATGCATCTGACATGACTTGATAAAGAAGGAAAGTTATATGCAATAAATTAAATGGCGTTTCAATTAAATAATCCTTTTTTTGTTGAAAATTCTGAAATATATATTAAAATACTTTTGGAAGGGTAAAATGATATGCAGGCTTTGTGCCAATGTATATTTAAAGAAGAATACAGTACAGGAAATTAAGATACACATGTGGATAAACTTGCTGCAAATAAAAATGTGCAGGAATAAGCCATGGATTTCTACCTGTTCACATTTTACATTTCCTACAGTTGCTGTATGAAGAAAAGTCTTTCCTTGCCTCATTTTAAATTAAATAAATGTGTTTCTTATTAATTTCTTTTACTTTAGTTTGTGAGTTTTTTATAAACAGGGACTTTTTTTTCACCACCTGAAAATTAGAACATTTTTGGAGCATAAATCTCCAAACACTGGAGCTGGAGAATACATGTGTTTATAGCCTTCTGGATCACAAGCAGTGTCACACTCAAGCCCTGCACTCTGGTCTGGGTTGTCTCCTTGTCCATACTGGATTACCATTAAGCATGACTCTCCATCAGAAGCAGATCTGTTCAAGGCATCACCAAACTTCTGAGCCTGGTAGCTTGGTCTCAGAATTCCCTGTTGACCCTGCCCTGGTGGTGTCCCCTCCTGTCTGGACGCTGTCAGGGCCTACAGCCATCCTCATCCTCTGCAGTGACATTTCCCATGCACATGTACATGAAGGATGGCAACTGTGGGAGGTCCTGGCATGACCAAGTCCCATCAGATCTCAGGAGAAAAGCCGGCGGGATGAGGCTTGGAGGACCTGAGATTTTCCTACAGCTCTGCATACTTTTTACACACCCCACTGTGATTTGTGTTCTAGGGAGGGACTGTCTTCCATGGCTGGTTGTAGCTGCCACAGTAGGGAAATTCTGATGGGCAGGTTTTGAAAACAATTGAGAGCAGGATATGCTGGGATGGAGCATGTTAATAAAACAGGTCCCTTCCCTCTGAACACAGACTGACAAGAAGGCTGGACACAGCCCACTCTGCCCTACAACACAGCCATGGGACACTGAGACACGACCATCATTTCTGTCCAACCACTGCTTGGCCTCCTTCTACCCAACCAACCACAAAAATCAGTTAATAAAGGTAAGAAACAGAGGGTCTGCTTGCATTTTACAAGGCAGTAATGTAACCATACGTGCAGAATTTTAAAAGACCAGCACTACTGCTTTTATGATCAGAAGTGTCATTCCCTAATATCTGAACTATGTAAATAAAGACCATGAGTACATGCAGTTAAATGTAGATCAAAGTGTTCCTGATTTCAAGACACAATGCACAAAGCAACAATGTTTTCTGAGACTGCAACATCAAAGACCCTGAAGAAGGCAATACAGATTATTGTCAGCCCATTCATATTTGTGACTTCTAATATTTCCTTCTGTAAATAAGAAGAATGAGGAAATGATCCAGTTTATTGTCTTCAGACAAAGAAATCACCACATCTGTGTGCTTTGGAGTAATAGCAAATCATCTGCCTGTAGCAGCAGGAGAATTCTAAGGGCCAGAGGATGGACAGGTCCTTGTTATATTACATTGTTGTAAATGTAAAGGTAAGTTACAAACGTGTCCCACTGCAGGCCTGTGATACCCACACAGCAGCAAAGCACAAACATGCTTTGTTTTGCACTGGGAAGCCAAGAGACAAAGGCAGCAACTTGACAAGCCAGTAAGAGCAGCCAGAGAATATGTGCTTTGCAGCAGCACCTCCCCTTCGCTGGTGCTTTGACCTAGTGACATGGTCCCAGGGGCCTGAGCCCAGGTTCATCACCTCAGCTATCCTATCTGCCTCCCACAAGCAATCCCATGTACTTGCTGAGAAGAAGCTTGAGACACTTGAAGTTTCATCAGGATGTACCAATTACACCTCATATAAAGTTCTTGCAATTATAGGCAAAGATAAGCATTAATCTCATCTCTAAATTAAGGCAATTATATTAAAATTTCTTTTTGCTGCAACCCCTCCTGCCTAATTTTACAGCAATATTTAAAAAGAAATATAAATGGATAGCAAGCAGTGCCTGTTGCCAAGGCAGACTAGTTTGTCTGTTGCCTAAGCATTGTGAAACAGATGTTGTGAAACATCAACTGAAAGAGGCCTAGCCCAAGACCCAAAAGGGGTGATTTATGCTACTAACTTGAGAAAGAAAACTGTCCAGGACTTTAAAAATAAATAATGCATTGGGCTCTTTTAACTTATTTCTCAAATTGTTGCCAACTTCATACTGATTTCAAATCTTTATACACTACAAAGCACCCAGCAGTAGAACTTGGCAAGGAATTAGCAGCTGAGAAAGACAGAGGAGATGAATCATGATCATACGGATACAGCGCTGCACGCACACAGCACGGAAAACTCTGAATTTTGCAAATGTAGGATAGTAATGCAAAATTTCAGTATTCTTTCAGATGCAATACATTCACACATTTTAACAACCTGTAACATAAGAAAAGTTCTACCAGAGCCATTTTGGAGATCAGAATTCGAAGATCTGAAAGGAAATAAGCGTTATACCATCCCTTAGAGCAATGTTTATCTTGCAAGTGTTGCAAAGAAGCATCTTGCATTTAGACAAATGCAACTAATTTCAAAAAGAAAAAATTGTCAAAAATTATGCATGCCCTCAGTCTACACTATGTAAAACAAGGACTACTGAAATCTGTGTGACCTGTACAAGCAGTCATCAGCTGGGTGATGAGTGTAAAATGGAGGGAAAACATGCTTTTAACAACACCCAAGAATGACGTTTTCTATGTATGATACTTTCTTCACTGTAAAGAGGTGGTCAGGTGCATTGATATTGTATCCTTTGCCCGTGTGAATCACTCAGTACTACTTACTTAGGAGAACTTAGTTCAAAATAGATATGCAGCGTCATATTTCTCTAAAAGAAAATTGAATGTTATTGAGAGTAGAGCATAAGTTTACTTTTGATTACACTTATTTTTGTAATCTTACGCTCTGTTATTTTTTGAGTCCATGAAAATACACCCTCTAACAGTTGTAATTAGAAGAAGAAAGAAAAAAGAATTATAAGCATTTCATGGAATAATTTTATTTATTATTAGTTTTCCTCTTACAGAGCTAGTCAAATAAGTAAACAGTTAGACTAAAGTCTGTGATGACTCACCATGTCTGAAAAGACAAGGTATTGGTCATTTTGCAGGTTGGATTGGCTTAGAATAATTAGATCAATAAGAATAATTTCTTGTTCAGCTCTTGGGTATATTGTGGTAGCAATTAAAAAAGACTACAGAGTGATTTCTAAATGCCAATATTATTACATTTCTTCAAGGTTACATATCCTCATCTCATACAGCTGACTGTCTGAGACTAAGGAATGATCATGAGAAAAGTTCATGTTTCTAAATGGGACACCAAGACTTCCAGGGCAGGAAAGGATTGCAGCAGTAGCACTGTATGGAATTAGTATGGCTGTCATACCTAACCTGTGGTATTCTGCCTGGATAAGGGAGCCTCATGTTGCTTCCATCACAATAATATAGTACTTTTATGAAATGTAAATGGCTTTATCAAAGAGTGACTTATAGCCTAAATTAAGTAGTTTATTCTCTGTAAAACCATGTATAGCTTTTTGTCATAACAGGAAAAATTTCAGACTTGATGCATATTTTCTCAACTTATTTCTTATTGTACAAATTGGGGGAATAATTATCTTCCTGCCTAGAAAAAACAAAGTGATCAATGAAAGGTTTGCCCCTTTCCTTCCCTCCAAAAATTCTCATGAATTTTTTTTTTTTTTTAAGTCAGCTTGATACACAAGAAAGCTTTATGTCCAGGAAAAGTAATTCACAGTTTATAAAAAATTAGACTGTTCTTACTGCTATACAGCATTGGGTGCCTTGTCTGAACTCTATTGTTAGAGCTTTGGCTCTGCTTCTCTATAATAGACCAGATGCTAACAGGGGCACAGGGACAGTTTGGGGAATATCTGCCTTCACTATGGAGTTTGGAATAAAATTTGCATTGTCATTAATAGGAAAACATATTCCTATGGCACTTATATTAAAGGCAAAGGAAGATTAATTTCCCTCTTGAAAATAGAAAGGAACACATGAATCTAGACATGGGAGGAGGCAGTGGTGTCTAACATAAATAGAAGGTTTTTTATAGCAAAGTGATATTTCAGGGTTAAACATACTTTCCTGGACTCAAAAAGTGAATAGAAAGGTCAAGATCTTTCTTTTTGGCCAAGATGTATTTTCCAAAATACAGCTTATAAAAAGTTTTATCACTGCCTTATGGAGATGAAATAAACTAAACATGCTGGCACTCATGGTGATATGATGGTGATATCTGTGCTGGAATGCCCCTTCATATCCCATTGTCTGGGGAACACTGGGTAGGTTACTCAACTGGCCATGAAACTTGTCATGCTGCAGATATGTATTAAGTGCTAACTACATAAGCATATAGAGTTTAACATGACCCTGATAACTCTTTATAATTGACTAGGAATCAGTTATGGCACATCAGGTCCTTAGGGATTAAAGAACTTGTTACATATGTATTTCTTTCATGCCATTTGAAGGCCCTCTGATTAGCTGGAATTTCAGTGCAAGAGACTATTTTACCCTTCAGGAAAATCATTACTCTTACCAGGTTGAACCTGCTCTGCTGAAAGCAGTGCTGGGGACTTCAGATGCACCCAGGCACAGCACTCTCCACAACTGTGAGCCAAGGGACAGAATCACTTTCAAAGGAACAGAGGCACTTTCCTGGATTTTAAGTTACCTGATGTACATCCATGGTTAAGTATCATTAATCTTTCAGCAGAAGTAAAACCCTGTCATTTGCATTTCAATATGTACAGTGAAAAAAAATATCCAGAATATATATTTGAGTATACCTATTACAGAGCTGCACTTCAGATTCTGTTCCTGCAGGCTTGTGGATGTGAACACTGGAAAATTTAATTCAAAATGTGCGTGACTGTACATTCATGTGTTGCTCTGGAAGCAAAGCTGTAGCCAGGGCACAACGCACACTTACCAGGATGCTGTGCCCTGGTCACAGAGAAAATGGGGCAGCCTTACAAACCAGAGGCTGGCTCTGAGTTAGATTGCGTGCCTGGCTCTGCTCTGCAGTTCATCTTATTCTGTCCTTAGACAAGCAGTCACCTCAGGGCCTTCAATGCCCTCAGCACTCAGAATATTGTCAATACCTAAGGGAAAAAGAAGGAGGAATTGCAGCACAGATAAAAATCACTTTGAGGCAATAAAATGCCATGTCAGAAAAGCAAAAATCATGATTGGATACAGAAAGCAGGCAGACAAAAGGTCTGAGCCATATCTTTTGCTAGTGTACACATACTATTTCTGCATGGCTTGAACCCATGTACTATAATTACAAACACATGTTTACAAAATTCAGGGTGTTGTCTGCCCACATTTTGGGGAGATGCTTCGGAGGATGAGAGGTTTTCCTATATCTTGCACACAAAAATAATCAAATCACAAGTTTAAAGCTGTTAGTAAAAAGTTAAATAGGAAACACTGTTTTCTGTTGAAAATGTAAATAAACAATCAAATTTTATTTCCAACCATGTCTAATGACTGCTTTAGTAGATGCAGATTTTTGACAATCAGGAAATATGCACTTGTCTCTCATACACACCAGGTGTTTATACTTTTTTATGATCAGTGTAAGTATTTTTATACAACAAAGTACCTCTAAACTATAAGCCTTCCTTCTTGTTTCCTTTCAGTTTCTCTAAGCCTTGTAAATACAACCAGTAATGAAATACAGTATGAACATGGAGATACAGGAAAAGAGAAAAAATTGTGTTGAAGTGTAAATTCAAAACTTTTCATTTACCAAAAATAACCAACTATTTTTGTAACCAAGGTTGATTATTTGTGCTGAAGGCTATAGGCTCTTACTGTTGAAATTCAATCTAGCAAGAATCTTTTTTTATGATTCATCCTGGAAAGGTATTATAATTTCCGAAAGTTCAGAGAAGCAGGGCATCTGAGTGCAAGAAATAGACCTTTACTAAGTATTTATGTAAGAAAGAATGCCTACAATGTAAATGCTTCCTGTACTTGAATAAGAAATAATATTGGGGTCTAAAATCATCCAAAATATGAGAAAATTATCCTGAAATTCTATTTCTCTAAAGACAAAGCAAAGATATGAACACATTAAGGCTCTTTGCTTATGGAAGGTTTATACATAGGTGATACTTTGATCATCATGTATGTTGCATATTTCTGAGAGAATTTATAGATTTGTTTTCAGTTATGCAGAGGGATGAAATGTAAAAATAACCTTTACTAGATAAAATTGGAGAAAAGAAAGGAGACAGATACTGACATTATTTCCCCTTATATTTTAAAAATGGACAAATAAGTGTTCTAAGATATAAATTGATCAGTAAGTATGGTCAAATTATACAATACTATTCAGCAAGGTCATAGCTTTGTAACCATGGAGCACCACATCCCATGCTAGCTAACACTGAGAATTAAGAATTATTGTGTTGGGAATAGGTCATCCACGAAGACAGGAAGTGTCAAATTAAGTATTATTAAAACTGTATAGTAATCAGTCAAGAAAAATCCAAACAATTTTCAGAAGACACTAGCTTGACTTTTCTTTGCAACAGCTCAAACAGAGAGGCTATTTGATCATGCTGTTGCTGAATGAAATACATTTTCTGTGGTTAAAATCATAGTAACTGAGGTTGTCACCACAGGACGTCATGAAGAACCTGTGGCACATCCTGGTCTCTGAAGAAGGAATCTCTACTCCAGTGCTGTAGCTCAGAAGCTGCTCCTCTGAAGTGTGAAGGAAAACCCAAACACAAATACATTAGCCAGTAAATTTCTTTTTCTGATAAGTGGTTTATATACACTTGCAGATTTTTGGGGCCTTCCAAACAGAACAAGGTTGAAAAGCATTGTTTCAGCAAATTTCCCACTACATAATTAATACTCTTCTGACTTAAACCATCTCCAATTTTCACAGCATTTCCTGTTCCCTTTCAAAATGACAGGGCTGTGTTGCAGGGAAATGCTTTTAAGGAAGAGAGTTTCTTGTGTATCTTGCACACAAAATGAACCTAATCACAACTGAAACAATATTGATTCCGCCCTATTTCAAAGGCAGGCACAGATCAGAGCCTCACACAAAGCTCAGAAGCGATACAGAATTGAATGCTAATAGCACAGCCTATCATGCAAACAAACTTCTATAGCTGACAGATGAACATACAAGCTTAGCCACAAGTACTTAATTTTAAAGCAGTTCTTAAGAGCCATCTGGGTTCATCTAGAGTACCTCAAAGATTACTTTTGCTGAAATTAAACTGGAGAAAGCTGCTCTCAGTTAAAGAGTAGTGTCCCATAACTGTGGACTGAAGGCCTGGATCAGTTAAGAGCAACAAAGAAAGAATTATTTATTTTGGGTTTTTTTTCTTTCTGATGAAATGTTAAAGAGAATTAATATGTCTTTTTGACCTGATATTGTGAGTTATTCAATTATTATTCTATTCAAGTCACTTAGGCTGGTTAAAGAGATTAAAAAATGCATAATTCTCTGAGTAAGATGAGACATCTCATGAGATTTGGCTCTCAGACTCCCTAGACTTCTATACATACTTCTGTTAACCTTATTTAGTGTTAATATAAAGACATTGACAAATACTTTTTTTAGAACAGTGTATTTTCTATCTGATCCATCTAATGACCCTAAATACAATGTTGTCTCAAGTACCTTATTTTACTATAAGCATTCTTCTTTCAACACACACAAAAAGAAAGAAATAGTGTACTACACAGCCTCCTTTTTATGGATGATAGTATTGGCTCCTGGACTCCAAGTGAGGTACATGGCAATAATTGGTGAGTAATTATACAAAGTAAAAAGCACACTCTGATTCTCTCCATGGGAATTTGGACTGCGTTGATTTTTTGGCAGTGGACTGAGACTATTTTTGGTAGCTTTATTGGAAAGAATCCAGGAAGTCAGTTTCATTTTAGTGACAGTATCTGTTAATGAAATACATGGGATTTCACTTAGGTTAGCTATCTTGTAAGTGATTACTAAATGGGAAAGCTCTTCAGGAGGTGCCCAGTTTACACCATGCTTAGCTAGCAGAGCTAGCTCTCCACAAGCAGCCTGTCTGTCTGTCTCCATGTAATTAGGGCCTTTCTCCTTCAAAAACTGCCAGGCTCTATTTACATCTTCTGTTTTCCTTGTGACCTTGAACAAGAATATCTTCTTGGCCCCAGAGGTCGGGACACGGGAGTATCTCTTTATATAAAACACAGAGTGGTGGCCCTACAGGCTCTGCTTTCTCTCCTGTTTGTCCTCAGCAAACCTACAGCTCTATCACAGCCCTGCTTACTCTTAGATAATGTGCAAGGGGGCATCTCTTCACTCCTCCATTTTGTCTGGTCTTTTATGGCAGATGATTTTTGTAAGAGAAGTTGCTCTCCTCTGTGCTTGCACATTGGAAATCTGTCTGCAAGAATGGGCATAAATCCGAACGGTAATATGGAGAATATTCACAACTGTAGTCATAGTAACATTACCTTGGGTCTTCATTTCACCATTAGACAGATGACTTCTCTTTCTGTCATGTGTTTTTTTGTCATTTCTTCTAGTGAAAAAAGTAAATTTAGTCTGCTTATATCCTTTCATACTCCTGGAAAGTCTTCCCTGTAATTTACAGTGAGCTGTGTTTAACTTTGCCTGAGTGTTAGTCCTTACAGCATTAAAATAGTTTGCTTTTGGTTATATTTCCTTCTGGAAGAGTTTCTACTAACTTTTAATTGAAATTAAAAGAAGACTAGGAGGTATCTTGCACATCAGTGGGTTTATTTCAGGATATGGTTACAATTGCTAATACTGATATATTTAAACTCTTGCCAAGTGAAGAATGAAATGCTGTATGAGAAAGAAAATTGTTGCTTACTTACTGTAAGAAGAAACAATGTAACCAAGTGCCAGTCATGTATCTAGCCAGATTAAATAAATAAATAAACCTAATTTTAAATTCCATTTGAATCCCAAAGACTTACTCCCAGGAAGGCATCCTGGGAAAAAAAGTGTCCTCTATATATATAAAAGGAAGAAAAATACCACCATTTTAATTAAAAAAAAAAAGATTAAAAATGTTTTTGTGAATACCTTGAGGTTTTCATATAGCAGTTTTTAGTATTTGCTTTTATAGTAGTCTACTCCAAAATGAAATATGTTTTGCTTACTGTGCTGTGGGACATAGCACTATTTTCCTTTTCCCACAATTCAGAAGCTAGGACTCACAAAAAGCAATATTATAGTGACAGTATTTTCTCTGTGAAGCTCTGTGTAAGACTTCTAGAAAATAACTTGCTGATCATTTGATCATTTGTGAGTAGCCAGAAAGCTGAAGAGGGAAGGTAAAAAGTTGGGGGGGTGGGGTAGGGCAGGAAGTTCTATTTAACTCTTCCCTATTCATAGACCAGCTGTGGTGCTTAGGTGCACCAGGAAATACACAAGATTGTGGTCAAGTGTACCCAAGCTAACAGGAAGCTGGATTTGCAAGAAGCTCTTGAGTATTGCAGGATGTACTTTCAGTGTATGGGTAGTTTTAGCTCACTTACTAGTCCAGAGTTGGCCCAGGCTCTTCCCAAGGGACAGCCAGTCACCCAAAACAAAACCTGTGAAGGTCAGCCTGCTGCACGCTTGTGAGTCTGCGGGGGAAAGAGCTGGGAAGCATTATTTATGAAACACGTTGTGTGCTGGGATGCAATGTCCTCCATCTGAAATCCTGATCTGAAGGCATCTAAATTAGCCACTTTCTTTCACTTAGTCTTTCTCTGTTTTTCAAATTTGACTCTGCTTCCAATATGTAATAGCCAGCTGTAGGCTGCTTACATGGGAGATTTCACTTCTCCTCTCTCTGGCTGATTCAGATGGTTTACCTGACCTCTCATTTTCCACGTGCTTCTGTGGCACACTTACTGTGGCTGGTGATTGCCTCCGAACTCATAATTTTGCATAGCCAAACTCTCTTTTGGGTGGAACCTTAATGCCTCTGCTTGTCACCTTATTCTATGGCTACAAGGATCCGGATCTCGATCAAGGTCAGCTGTGAAGCAATGTGACTTTGTAGCAGGGTGCTGGTGGGAGGGCAGGTGTCCAGAGAGTTTTGGTTTGTGTGTCAGTGTGAAGGGGCTGTGAGGTGGTTGTGAAGAGAAGGCAGCAGGGGTAGCCTGTGGCTACCTGCAGCAGCAGGGTGACAGTAGTATTTCCCTGCCTCGGGGAGATTCATGTCCTTTGTTAGGCACTTCAGGGAAAGTATTAATCTTCTCTTTATTTTTGCATAGCTGTCACAAAGTCACACAGATTTTTACGTAAATAATAACAAAATACCTTTTCTCAGTAGCTGATCTTAAAGCACCACAAGAAAACATTGTTAGCCCCATTTCAGTGATGGTGAAACTAAAGTCTGGGGAGCTAAATGGTGTGAGGTGACCTGGCCAGCTTCTGGGCAAGTTAGCTCTGAAGAAAGCTTAGGTTTCTTGAGCTGTATCTGTAAAAGGTTAATTAATACAGCAGGATATAGCCTGTAATAAAGCACTTGATCTCACACACTGTGCCCTGATATCAGGCAGTAGGAACACAGGTGAGTCTGGTAATTTTCTTGTGATGTTTCTTTCAGTCTTCAAGCTAACTACTGCACTAAAAGGAAGTTGCTGAAATCTTCTGTCTCTACATATGCTACAATGCTAATTATCCTAATTTGTTAAAGAGGAGGCATTTAGTTCCATGGGAACCATTTGTGCAGATCTTTGAGGTGTGTTGTGTATCACTCATAGTATCTGTTCTGTATCAGCAACTCAGGCCTAATTCTTTCCTTGTTGCTTTCAAGGAAAGTTGAATTCAAGCGTGTTATTAGATGCTGTATTCCTGTATAGATTGTAGGAAGAAATATCACACTGCATGGAACCAGGTTGTAGGAAGGGAAAAGAATGTCAAAGTGTATTAGTTATTGTAGATAAATTGTCAGAAAAAATCCAGAGGAGGTTTGAGGAGCAGGGCTACCTACTCCAAAGCACAGTCTGAAACCCTCTCAGCAACAGAATGTGACCAATCAGAGAATCACAGAATGGGTAAGACTGGAAAGGACTACAGGATCATCTGCTCCAACCTCCCTGCTCAAGCAGCATCATCCTAATGACACAGAATGCCATTAAATGGCTTTTCTGAAGTTTCTCTGCTGAATGGAGGTGCCCATTAGGGGTATATTGATCAGCAAATTCATTGCAAATGGAACTGAAGAAATAGTAGAGATCAGGGAAGCCATTGCAAGTCAGCATTTGTAGGTGATCTGCTGTTGCATGCATAATGCCATCCACTGAGGTGCACATGTGAAAATATGGAATATGAAAAATGAAATGTGCACTTCGCAATACTGACATGTTTATGAGAAAAACTGGTGTTACCAAATACAGGAAAATATCCTCTGTGCAATATCCACTCGGTGACCCAAAGGCTGGGCCCTCAGCCAAGATCCTAAACAAAAGTAATGTGTTAAGATGCACGTACTGTTGACAGGAGCCAAAAGCTGCAGCTTCTTTGGAGGACTGCATGCCTGTACAAGCTATGTGGCATGAGTGCAGGTATCTCTCGCATCAGTAAAAAGTGACAAAGTAACACTCTGTCCTCTCAGATATCTAAACTTACTGTAAGAGTTTGATCTTGAAAATGTGCAAGTCTGCAACAGTTATTTGTCCCTTCGCTGGATGCCTGCTGCACACGATTCACCAACACCCAGGCTTCTAAGCTCTGGTAAAGAATTTTACCTGTGCCAGTACACCCAACTGAGCATTTTCCAAAGCATTTCACTGATGGGATTCACCAATTCAACAGTATTCTGTATTTATATTGAATATTTCAGGATTTCATGGAGAAAGTCATTAATCAATGGGGAAGGGAAGGGAAGGGAAGGGAAGGGAAGGGAAGGGAAGGGAAGGGAAGGGAAGGGAAGGGAAGGGAAGGGAAGGGAAGGGAAGGGAAGGGAAGGGAAGGGAAGGGAAGGGAAGGGAAGGGAAGGGAAGGGAAGGGAAGGGAAGGGAAGGGAAGGGAAGGGAAGGGAAGGGAAGGGAAGGGAAGGGAAGGGAAGGGAAGGGAAGGGAAGGGAAGGGAAGGGAAGGGAAGGGAAGGGAAGGGAAGGGAAAAAAAACCATCTGAAATGACCCATTGACATAGTAATGTAAGCAGAGTAGGAAACCTAAGCATTCCTGATGAAGTAAAAGGTTCACTAGGAAGTTTATATCTTCCTATTTTAGTCTGATAGTGTCCTAAAGCTGCAATATGAATATTGCTTCCTATCTGTGGGATTCCATCTCTTTACTGACAATTATTCTTAGCTGGTTTTAGGCTTCAGATGCTCTCTTTTCCTATATTTGGTGGAAAAACGTGAATTTAGATGTGCATAATCTCTTTTTACTACCAATCTATGTTCAGAGAAAGTAATATAATTTCAGACTTAAGTGCTTAAAAATTATTTTTGAAGTCTGAAAAGCAGATTTGTGGTGTGAAAGAGTTGTCTGCCAGTAAGTTCATACTTTTCTGGTATTTTTAAAACCTTGAAATCATAACCACAAAAATGAGTAACATTAAAATTGGATACAAAGTGTTCTGTGTAAAGCTTTTTTTCAGATTGAGTGAAATAAAATTAGACATCCATCCATTTAGAGCATCAAAGGTCTAAAGTGTATTTCAAATATCTGAATTTATTTTTAGATTTCTTCTGCATAATGAATAGAGGGAAGAAACATACTTCCAAACTGTGTGTGTTAATGTGTGGATCATATACTTAAAACTATATTATTTCGTTGTTTTAAGTAGTACCCGGGAAATCTGGTAAATATTGGATTTTATGCATATTGTCCCCATAATGTATACAGCTCCATTTGATTTTAGAGGGAAAGAACAATAACACAGTCCTCTCCAATATATTGCAAATAATTTTACGAGTGTTTTGAAATAAATGCAGGACTTCCTCTGAGGAATGTGCCTGAGCCTGGGGCTGCAGCAAGGTAGACATGCCCTGAGTCAGGGGGCAGCTCCTGGCTCACTGCCTTCCCTTGTCACAGGCCCAGGACGCTGCCACCACTCCCACAAGGTGCTGGTGCTGCTGGCTGGGCATGCCCGTCTATTGCATTCACACTGCACTCATCCTTGTCCCACCAACCCCCTGCCTGCACACTTTGCTGGTAGTTTGCACAGTCATCACCTCCTGTGAGGGCCAGCCAAGCAGTGATGAGGACTTGCTGCTGCGGTGTTCCCTGCCCCTGTGCTTAGCTCTTGGCAAGTCAGGAGGCACTTGGGAGGCATTTGGGAGGGGTCGTACTGCAGTGGTATCTCTCTGGTAAACAGTTTCTCTTTTACTGGACCTTGTCAGATGCCCCCGAGAAATTGTTTGGACAATTTTTTTTTTTGTCTTTTTTTCTTTAACAACAAGGAGGACAGGATAATGCCTTGTAATGTGAAGATTTCTCTTCTGTCATCTGTGAATGTCAAGTGCAATTAGAAGCTTGCAGAAGCAGTACAAAAGCTAATCCATTTGGAGTCCTCTTGAGCACTTGACCTCTTTTTATCTTGGAGCAGTGAGCTTCACAGATTAATGAAGTGCTTCTAGACTGTTGGTCTTCAGCATCACTGGGTGTCAGCTTCCCTGAATACAGATTACCAGGACCACCTTGCTCACGGTGCAAACACCCTTCCTGAGCGTGGTCCAGCTGCAAGGCAGCACCACAGGGCTTGTAGGCCAAGGTCACTGTGAGTTGTGGAATCAGCCTGACCTGGGTAAAAGACTACTATTGTTCAAGAATTTTATTCAATAGCATTTTGGGCCAATTTTGTGCTGGAACAAATGAAATTAACAGTCCAGAGAGAATCAGAAATCTATACATTCAAGTCATCCATGGCCATATTTCACTTACTTTTATATTAATTCTGACTTGGTTACATAAGGAAAGCCTGTGCCATAGTGTGGTGATCTCAAGTTACACCATTTATAACCCATAAAAGGAAAGAAATGCAGAAACAAACCACTAACCCCAGTGGAAAAAAAACACCCCCCAAAAATCAAAAATCTCTGAGCCTAATCACCCCTTGAACATCTGAAGCCTACCCAAAACCTGACTAATAAATGGACTGATTGTACCATGCCTGAAGGTCACAAATTTGGAGCTATTTCTGACCTCAGGGGAGAAGGAAAAAAATTCCAAAACCTGGAACACCTTGCAGACTTCCAAAAGTCCTTCTTCAGCTGAAGATATGTCAGTTCCAGCCCTTCCCCTTTCCTCTTAGCTGGTTATTAGCAATTCTGGAATCTCTGTCTCCACAGACTGGCAGCTGAGGTTTTCCTTGGGGTTCCTTTGCTTTTGCAGCAGTAATTGAGTTGTTAGCAGACCCAGCTGTTTTTTTGGGCTACTCTTGGGCCAGCCCAGAAATGAGTCTGGCACAGGACTTTTGCATTTTCTGTTGTGTGTAATCACGTGTTAACTTTTTGCTGTTTGAGCACCTTTAGGCTGAGGGAGGCTGGTTACAGGAAGTGATGATCAAGTTTGAACAAATCCAAGCATCTGATATTTTCCACCTGGGAGTTATTCATGAATAACAATCATATTCCAGTAATATCAAAATTGCAAATCAGTTGAACAAAATAGTAAAAGATTCAATTTTTAAATTACTATTATTTTGGGATTTTTCTGAATTATCAGTCTAAATTCATCTTTAAGTGCTGTAAAGGATAAACATATTGTGCTTATAGAGGGTAGTATGTTCAAGGCCCAGTGGATCTGCTATTTTGTTCTGAAAGGGAATACTGTACATCTTAGGTCTATCCAAAAGCAGTTCCAGAGGTTTGTTCAAAACAACTTGCCCTCACAAATTCTTGGAAGCTGCTTTAACCAAAGAGTTGAGCGTAACAGACTAAAGCACAAAATGGCTTCTTCTGAGGTACATTCAAGCCCTTGGCAGCTTGAGGTGTCCATAGCAGGTGGTGGATTTGCTATAAGTGGGCAATTTATAAACAGAGCTGACAACTGGGAAAACAGAGTGTCAGGAGCGCGGCATTCCTGAGCCGGCGGTGCCTTCCCTATGGATGCTCCCCAGCGCGCGGTTCGGAAGAGCGACCCGCCTGAGCGGGGCCAGCTGCCTACAGCACAGCACAGCCACATTAGGGTGTGCTGCAGTACTGCTGGGAACCTCCACAGACCACTGCAAACCAGCCTTTGCTCCTCCCTCCTTCCCTAATCAACAGTTAATTGGTTAATTCTTGGTTAAGACAAATCCCTGTCTGCACTTTGTGAAGAGGAAAACGCCAATGAGGTTTTACTCAGGCTTGCTTTTAGATGTTGTTTTGGGTTTTGCTGTTTTCTGCATAAGCATCTTGGATCACTATATGTTTGCACTCACATGTTTTTGGAGCTTATTATTTGCCTTCGCTGAACATTTTTCAAGTTAGGCTGAAGTCTTGAGTGATTTAGAAACGGTAGAGCATCCTCCAAAGAGACAGGGGTTGTAGGGTTTATTATAGCAGATGTGGCTGTAAGGGAGGCACTGGTGCTGCACAGCAAACAGCTGGGAGGCTGACCCTGGCCTCCCGTTCCACCTCATGGATTGGATGATCCATGCTTTCATTATGCTTTCTTAGGTCAGCCAGATCCAGTAGGAGCAGAACAACAGAACTGTGTCGTGACTCCTTCACAGGTTTTTATTTGCTTCCATCAGGCTAGAACAAGCCAAGGAACAGAAGACTAAAGGGAAAATACTCCTAACTTTTCTTCTGATTCTGAGTGAGCATTCGACTTCTCTGAAGGAGCTCTGGTGTTTCAAGCCTTCAGCTCGTCCCTCAATGCCCAGGTAGCACTGCACCTGCTCTCACTTCTCATGGTGTGGTTGCAAACTCACTGTTTCATTACTCTGCCCAGGAGGACATCTGCTTCTGCTTTGCAAGCAGATCTTCTCCATTCTTCCCTTTACTTCCACTTTCTTCAGGAGGTCAGATATACAGAGATATGATCAATTTTTTTTTCACATTCCTGCCCTATTATTCTGCCAAAAAGGGGCTGCATGTATTAATCTTAACGCTCTTATTATTATTTTTACTTCCTTAGCCAGAAATGGGAGGCAGACCTAGCTATGATCCCTATACCAGCATAGTAGCTCACTCAGCAAGGCATTCTTTCGAGGCATTGGAGACGGGTTTGAATCCTTGCTCCATTGGATTGCTACTGGGAATTCATTCAAGGGGCACTTCCTCCTGCTACCATTCATACTGCATAAGTAATTAAATGTTCACTGGGCTAGAAAGGTGTGTTTTACCCTGGGCAGTAAACTCCTCAAAGCAGGAGGTTTTTCCTCTCCAGGTGAAGTGAAGCTCTCAGCATCAGCCTATCCATGGTTCTGTGGCAGGGCTTGTATCTGTGCTCTCCCTGCCATTCTTCTCTAGAAACTCATCCTAGGAGCCAAGGAACATTGATTGAAGCAGCTCATGCTGCATCAGATCTGCTGCTATTTTTGATTTCAGCAAAGGCAGATTTTCAGCAAGTAACTGTTTCAGCACAAGGCTGCTAAGCAGTTAGAGACATGCTGGCCAGGACACTGATGAGCTCTGACAGGCACTGTTTCAAAAAGAGTGGTGGCAGGTTCTAAAGGCAGAAATCTGGATGGCTAGTACTTGCATTGTTACTGCTATTTATAGCCCTATACCAGAAAGGCCTTTAAACACAGCAATGGCCTATGATTGGGTAGGATTATTTACTGGCTTTAATTTCAGAAAATCTTCAAACACTTTAGTAGATCAAGGCTGTGGGAAACAAGCAGTAAACAGTTTATCTGCAAACCCTCAAATGTGAACATTGTAAGATACAGAGATATCTGTTCTCCTAATCATCCATGGATGTTATACTACATTGTACAACAGGTTATAATCTGAATACACCTACAGCAATTTAGCAGTGATATTAAGCATATGCTCAATTTTAAACATTTGGATAACATTTGCTAACAGGGGTGATGTTAATCATATGCCTAATTTACAACAGTTGGGTAACATTTGCTAACAGCAATTGCTCTTTCTATATTTTTGTGATTTATTTTTTATAGCTGCTAGAGGTACCAGGAGATCATTTTAAAATGTGCTTAAATTCAGCCTCATTTTGTAGAGCTCTTCAGCATGGGCTAAATACATGCCAAATAGTTTTTCCAGGAAGGGTGTTTTCCAAAATTAACAAGTTTCTCTAAAGAAGCAAAATGCCCCCCTATGTCACAGAGATTGGTGAACTCTTGTTGACTTTTTTAGAGGTCTGATGCTGTCTGTGTTTCAGTGTCCCTAGAATTTTAAGAAGGCCTCAAAACAGTCATATCCAGCCTATGTAGTTCTGCTCTCATATATTCAGATAAAGAAAAAGAGTCTGTAAAGTTACAAATTAAGGTTTGTTTAGGCAAAAAAGTGATCAGGACCCTTTTGTCATTTTATGTGTAAAGAACTATGTATGTATTTTGTATGTTTTCCATATGAAATAAATACAAATAGATATGGGACCTTTTAAGGAACTATTTATCAAATATGAAAATAATTGTAAGCCATTCAGTCAGAGAAAAAATATAAATGAGGAACTGAGATTAAAAGCAGATATTTATTTATAAATAACTATAGCTTAAAAACAGCAATCTATAATCAGAACCAATGTTTACACATTAAAAACCAGCTTTACCAAAGTAAAGTGCAAGACATTAAAAAAAAATAAAGCAAAATTAAAAGAAACATGGAAACTTGATAAACATTTATATAAAGAGGAAGCCAGATGAAGTAAAAGACTAATGAAGTAAAGAAAAGAATACAACAGATAACCTAATGCACATATCAGCAGATACTTGAGAGAAAAATTAACTCCTAAGATTGTGAACTGAAGCAGACAACAATGATGGAATATTTCAGCTGGTCAGTATATATACATTTTTTAATTATTCATAACAATGAAACTATTAATTGCAAAAATATTAAAGGAGCATAGAAAGCTGAAGCTATTACAAAGCCATTAATAAATCAGTAAATCAAGATAACTTGTATCTGAACATTTCAAAAAAGCTTGTGGGTTACACAGCTTATATGAAATACTCTCTAAAGCCCTAGAAAACTTCCAGGCATCTATTTCAGAACTAATAATTCTAAGGAGAAACCATTTAAGGAAGTCTAGGACTCATCCTGATCTTGATGTCAGAAAAATAATGTTGATATAGGTCTCAATTAGCAAAAAATCAGGGGGTTGGCTCAAAGAAACCTGAAGAAAATAACAGTACACATACTTTCCCTCTCTCTTATTTGGTACTTTGACAACTGTATCTGAACTCCTCTGTCGCCTCCACATCTTCACAATGCAGGAATGAAACTGGTGTGGGGTGTTCAGGCCCTGAGCCTCTGGGATGGTGAGGGGCTGGGGAAGGAGCTGCTGCTGGCCAAGTGGGTGGTGAGACCCTGGAGCAGTTTGCCCAGGGAGGTTGTGGATGCCTCATCCCTGGCAGTATCAAGGTCAGGCTGGGCAGGATTCTGAGCAACCTGGTCTAGTGGAAGGTGTCCCTGCTCATGACAGGTGGTTTGGACTAGCTGAATCTCTAAGGTCTCTTCCAACCCAAATCACTTTATGAGTCTATGAGTGTTCTTAGCAGAAATGTGCACATAAAAAAGACACTTAATTTGGTTCTAGATTATATTAATTATATTATATTATATTATATTATATTATATTATATTATATTATATTATATTATATTAAAAGACACTTATTTCAGTTCTATACTATGAGCTAGATAGCTCATTAATGCATTAAATAGTTTAAATACTCTACTTAATATGCTACAAATATAATTCCACTTGAGTGTGTACCAGCTGAATATACTTACACTTCAGCCTGTGCCATTTTATGATTTGATTAGTGGCTTAAAAAAATGTAATACTATTGTAAACACAACTTGCAATTTACATAAGGACTTAGAAGGGGAAGAGGGATGGGCTGTAGATACACAGTGCTCTGGAGGTCTCTGTGGGATTGGCAGTGGAGAAGCAATGTGTACTGCAGAAATGCCAAATCTAAGATTATGCTCTGGGCTCAAACACAAACTAGGCCTATGGACAGGAAAGCAAACACTAGGAAAAAAGAGCTAAAACGTGTTGTAGATAATCAGGTACAACATAAGAGGACATGTGACTGTTTTAGTAAAGGCTAAAGGCCTTGGGGCTACAGCAAAATGCCTCCTTCCTGGAGAGTGAGGCCTCCCTGTCCTCACCCAGCACATGGCAACCACTGTGCTGTGTGGAGAGGGAGACACCATCTACAGCCACCCACAAGGGCTTGAAACAGTCACAGGAGCAGGCACCACACTGCCTTCTGCTATCTCTAGGCAGCCTGCCTCAGTCCTTATTTGGAACACCTGCATCTCTTTTTGGAGTGCTTGGGTAGCCCATACAGACTAAGTGATGCTGAAGCAGTGAAGCTGGTGCAGAAGAAAGAGAAATCCCACATGGCTCCAAATCAACAACTTGAAGCAGTAGGGTTTCTTGGCTTAGCAGATGCGTCTGTTTGTGCATGCCCAATCCCTGCTGTGGATGGGAGAGCTCAGAGCGTGTCTCCATTAGAGTGTTCCTACACTGGGAAGAAAACAGGGATCCATGTCTTGGAAAGACCCTGGAAGAAGCTGAGGTGAAAGCTGAAGAAAAATTGATTACATAATAGTTCTGTAGCCCAGACTTTATACCAAGGTGAATTTATACAGCTACATGGTTGGTGATCACTGTATGCATGGAGTGCTGTTTGTACAAAGCTCTTTGGAAATAATGATATATTTGTGAGCAGATGTCTCCTATCACAGGTCTGAACAAGTTCAGGGAATACAACCAACAAAGAGTTTGAAACTCCCATGCATCGTGTCAGAAATAATGCTGTGCCTGATGTGTGTTTGGTACATCTCGTCCCCCTACTTCTCAAACCAATATCCACACCCTTTCTCTCTATGGGTTGAAAAAGTGGTGTGTTTACTGGCAGCAGTCAAGCTGTGTCCACTGAATTCTGCTGATAACTCAGCTCTGCACATGCAAAAGGGACATGGCCATCAGGCTCTGGGCAATATGCCCCTGGGGACCTCCGGCTCTGCAGATGATACCCCAGCATCCTAAACCATGCTGCATCCTACTGGGCCACCAGAACTTGAAGGGCAGGCTTTGTTTTAGGGTTTTGCCTCATGAATAGTAATTTGTTCTGTGGTGAAGAACAAGGGGCTGGCATGTGACAACACGGTGTCTCCAGTCAGTCTGAAATCTCTCAAACTTCCAGCCATGACAAGGAAATATTTATATCTCACATGAACAGCACGCCAACATTTTCTTTCTTGGCTCTTTTTCACACTCAAAAGTGCTCTGTATCCACTGATTCT
Organism: Molothrus ater; assembly: GCF_012460135.2. Taxonomy (NCBI): domain Eukaryota; kingdom Metazoa; phylum Chordata; class Aves; order Passeriformes; family Icteridae; genus Molothrus; species Molothrus ater. The sequence goes on along the minus strand of NC_050511.2, from coordinate 17,810,800 downwards.
TTCCAGGGGGAGGGCAATAGGAACCGACATGAAGTCAGTCGGATGTCCTTTCATGTCAAGCATCCTGCCTCTCAGGGAGGCTAGGGGTAAGTACTGCAAAGCAGGAAGCAAGAAACCTTGCAAATGTAAAAACCTTGCAAATATAAAGCACATTCACCACCCCTTATACTTGTGTTCTTAGCTGATGATTTGTACCAAGCTCAGTAGTTTGCCTCTCTTCTTCATGTGTTTGCTCCCAGATAAGTAAGAAATACTAAATTTCTGCTAGCTCTGGAGTGCAATAATACTGTGTGTTTCACAGGAGAACACTAAGGAAAAGGACAATTTCCTACATTTAAAATTGGTTGCCTTCCATTTCTTAGTTCGACTTCCATTGTAAAAGGTGTCAACTGGCAGCTATTTTTATATATTTACAGATTCTTCCCTTTAAATTAACTCTCTGTAGTCTTTCAGACATGTCTCACATGACTTAAACTCCCACTTCTCTTTGAAGATTTCAATAGTGTCCCTTCTCGCTAACCAATATTTCTGATGAATTACATATTAATTTAATTGCTATTTTAATGTCTCCATTATTGTATTATGTATATTGTCCTCATGATCATACTACCTACCATATAACCAAAATTTAAGGCTAAAGAAGACTATCCAAGATCAAGTACTCCCTCCTGCTAACATTTATTAAAATAATTTGTGGATTCCAAATATCTGTTTCAAAATAGTAGTAAATAAATAAAATAATTTTTAGTAAGATTTCCATGTGCAGACATGGAAATGTCATCACAGGAAATATTTCAATAAATTTTCCCAGTATGTTCAGCAACATAAAAATATGCTTTATTTTTCCCCCCATTCCTGAAATTCATCACTGGAGCTGATCTTAACCAAAGCCTTAGTTCACTGAATGAAGAATAGGACATTTCTGTATGGATTCACAAGGCACTTTCTGTGGAGGGAGACAACACCCTTCCTTCAAATGGTACTATTAAAGCTCACTAAGCTTTGAGGAGTACAATGGTACTTATTATGAAGAAACATAGAATTATGGAATGGGTTTGGATTGGAAGGGACCTTAAAGATCATGTAGTTCCACCCCAGTGCCATGGGCAGGGACACTTTCCACTAGACCAGGTTGCTCCAGAAGTTAAAGCAAATGTCTGAGTTCCTCCTCCTTGGCCTTTTCAGACAATGTGTTCTAGACTATTTTTAGCAATGAGCTTCTACTGCTACTTAGCTACCTCTGCAGCATGGTCAGAAATGACACAGCCTGAATTAAACCTGTTATGTTCCAGTACTTCATTGGAACCTTTCACAAAGGGTGTAAAAGGATGAAGGATAAGACTTTAAATGTGTTTTTAATATGACACATGAGAAATGACCTGTTGGAATGGGAAGCTTTCCCATACTCCACTATTGGGCTCAAAGCTTAACAATTAGTTTTGGTTATCAAATAATGGGCCAAGTTGCCTTCTCTTTGTTTTCAGTAATGTTATTGGCACAACAATGTGCACCAGAGATGCCAAAGATAAAAAGGTTTGCTAAATGCCTCAATAGAGAGGGCACTTCACAGTAGCAACAGGATTTCACACAACAGATCCATCTCTTATACAGGCTGCTCTTAAGGATTTCAAACTCACTCATTAGAGTGACCTGTATGAGGACTTTCTGCCTTGATGGCCACACTGATGAATGGAGAGGAATAGAAGCAAAGCAGGTCAAACAGAAATGGAAATTTTCAGTTTTCCTGAAAAAAAATAGTAGCAAAAAATACTTTCTTTTTATCTGATATGTTTCATTTTGCTTCAAGATGCATATTTATTTCGTGATCTTTTCTTTAGTGCTTAGGTCTATTTTAAAAGCCTTTACTAAATAAAAAAGTGGAAAGGTAAAACTTCTATGATTTCAAAAATTAGCACTTGATTTTGTAAGAATGAACAACGGCAATTCAGAATCTTTGGAACCCTCTAATTTCTTGTATAATTGCCTTCTGTTTTCTAAACAAAGGTGATTGCTGAACCCAGTCAAAATTTGCACATTGTTTCTTCTACTAACACTTTCAGTGACTTTGCTGTTAACAGGAACCATTTCCCTCTCTCATTCTCCAACATTTGAAGCAATTTTTGAAGGCTTTCATCTTTCACCCAATTACACACCTGTATATTCTTTCCCTCTTAGCCTCCTAAGTTCCTGAATTCTTCCTTACGTAGCCTGCAAAATATTCATTTCCTTTTGAGAACATGGAAGCCTTAATCACTGTGGGTTGAGCAACAAAGACCTCCAGGAAAAGCCTTATTTCACCAGAAGGACCCACAGCTCCTAGGCAGCACTGCCAGATCTCCATGCTTGGCCAAGCTCCCGGCGTGCCCCCCAGAATGCACCCAGGGCTGTGCCACCCCGCTGGCCTGCACCCATGCTGGTGCCCGGTGAGCGGAGCGGAGGGGGCAGCTGTGGCCAGGGCAGGGGAATGAGGGGCAGCAGCACACAGAGCAGGGGATGTTGTGACTGGCAAACAAACAGGGATGACCTGGTTGTGTTGGTGAAATCTCCAGGAGCGTGGATAAAAAAAGATCACCCCATTAACCCTCTTAACCACATTTCCTTTTAACGCGTAATGTGACACGTCAATAAAGTGTACAGCTAGCTGACAAAGGGGGATCATTTCTAGAGTAGCTCCATGCAATTGTATGTCTGATGACCATATGCTTCAAGAGTCACCTCAGAAGACAAGCAACATTGCTGTCTATATATCTAGGAATATTAATTTGAGGGTATGTAAGTCCTCAGGGAGTAAGGTACTGGCTTATGTATGCAACAAATTGAGAAACTATTCTAGAAAAGCCAGAGCGCTTCATGGCCTAATTCATCTAAAATTTTTGGGCCCTTTGAATAGCTAAATAGTGACTTGTGAATATTCTTAATGACTCCACATCACTCACTGGCCACATAACCTCAGCTCTTGGGAGAGTGTGGTTCATCCCATGAAACACGTGGCTGTAGCTGGGGTGAGGAAGGTCCCCAGCAGCAATCTCATTCAGCAGAGGACCAGGTACCTACTAGAGATGCCAGCCACAGGATGACAGAGATTTCTGTCTTTCAGGTTCAGACCCAAGTAGCACACATCTTCCTGAACCTCTGAAAGGCAAATATATGAGCTAGTGTCAGCAACACACACTCATGCTCACAGCAATGCAGTCCAGGCAGCATTGTGTTTATAAAAGATATTTGTTTAAGAGCTGCTGACAACTTTTTTTCTCTAACAACTTCACTGCTTGGTTTGGCAACCAACCCACCTTTCAGTCCTGGCCTCAGACTCAACAGTCTTTGCCACCTTAGCAGCCAAGCCCAGGGAGAAGGGGCAGGCACCCTGTGCAGTGCCCATGGCCAGCAGCACCTGTGCCATGGCAGCCCCAGAGCCCCAGCTGCCAGCATGGGCTCGCTCCAGGCCTTATATGGAGATAGCATACACCAACCTTGTGCAACTTGCTTTTTCTGGAATCCAGGAATAAATGGTGCTGGCACAGAGAGGTGGCTGCTGGAGCTGGAGACACGCACAGGCACACACCCAGGAGCACATTTTGTCTCTGCAGCCATTGTGCAGCATTCTGCTGTGTGGGAGAGCACTGGCCTCTGCTCTGTCCCCAGAGCTCCAGGTTCAGCCATTTGGCTGTGCTCACTGCTCACAGACCTTCCCCCTGCACTTTCAGCTCCATCCTGTCTTGCTAAGGACCTGGCAGGAGTGCTATGAATTTCTCAGGTGTGTCACTCATGCTTGTTCCCTCTCCTGATCTAGCTCCTCTCTCCACTTCTGCCTCTTCTGCTTTAAATCTTTTCCCACCTCAACCATCCTCAAATACCTTTCCTTTCTGTCTGCCTTTTAAACTGATTTCCTAGCCAGGATCTTAAAACACAGACATGTAAGATTTGTATGATGTCTGTTGCTATTGTTGCACCTCAACTCAAATGGCTGAGAGCAAAGCTCACAAGAGCATATTTCTATATATTTGCCCAGAATGAATTTATTCATTAATCCAAGCTGTTGTTGAAGGTCTGGCAAATTTTCTCTGACATAACTACTTTTCAGAACAGTGAGAAACACAGCAGCACTGAAAGCCCTTACTGTGAATAACTCCCAATCCCTCAGGTTGGATATTTGAGCAGTTTGCTCTTCAAGTAATTAAGGAGAAGCTAATCCCTGCAGGATTCACAGTGCTCGTGGGTCTTCCCAGCCACGAGGTGAAGGGCAGAGACTTCCACACAGGTCCTTCATCCTCAGATCAATAAATCAAAATCCTTTCTAGACAGGATCCTATTTCACACTTCTCTTTCATGAGTTTAGGAAACAGAGATTCATTCTGGAGGCTTGCATTATTTTTGAGAAGAACTCTTGCTCTATCATGTGGGGAATGAGCATGGCCCATTTCAGCATATTCTTAATTTTAATTAATATTCATAATCTGTCTGTGAATGGAGAAAAAAACCCAATATTTCAAAACAATATTTACAGATCAAATTATCTCCAAGCAGCAGTGGGAGCCTTAGGGAAACTGGGGAGGGAATTAAGGGGCAGTTCATCTCTCGTAAGTGCTGTTCTCTGTGTACTTGCATCTGCACTGCAAGAGCAAAAATGTGAATCCACAGTTTCTCTCTGAAATCTGATCATTTATTTGTTCTGCTTATATTCGAGAGCAATGAAACAGGATATGAAATTAAATTACATCTCTCCACACTGCTACAGGGTACTTCCAGGCAAATGCCCTAACCCACAGTCTGGAGTGAAGCCAGAAGTGTCCCAGCATCTGCATTGTTCAGGACAGGGGATGTGTACTAATAGACTGAGCAGAGCCAGACACAGATCTGAGCAGCAGCTTGCATAATGCTTATCAATTAGCAGAGCCCTGGCAAAGTGTGGGCCCCTGGGAGCACAGACTGCAGCAGATGAGGTGAAGGAGCAGCTCAGGGTTAGCCCACAGCAAGCCCCTTTCCCAGGGAACAGCTTGAGCAAAGCAGGGTGAAGCCCTGAATGCATGCAGGATGGATGTGGCATGCTAGCTGCCTTGAGGGCTAGAGAAACCATTTTCTTCACTAGAATAGATGTAGCCTTTCAGTTTGTCTTAGGTGTGTCCCGGTATGCATGAAAAATAATGCTCTCCAGGGGATTTAGGCATAGGGGCCCTTAATATCTGCATCCTAAAGCCCACAGGCAATGAGATGGGTACCTAGATAGCAACACCAGCCAAGAGGGAGGTACTATTGGGCATGCAAGATAGCACAGCTACTGTTGCCTGAGGATATTTTTGCCAGAAACTGTAAGTGCTTTTGGTATTTCAAGTGCCTCAACAGGTTAGACAGGTTTTTTTTTTTTTAACTGTTTTCTTGCAAAATAGTCACCTGAAACCAGTGCATGCAGCACTGGAGCTCCTCAGCACTATTTAAAGTCTAGTTTGAGATCTTTGTTTAATGGATTGATCAATTCACTTAGATGTAGCCAGACCTTCTGCTTGCAGTCTGTTTCCCATGCAGTGCTGGTGCAGCACGTAGCAGTTTGTCTCACTGGTGGCATTATCCTGGTACCTGTTTGCTTTTGCAAGGTGTGAGGGAATCAGCAGAGCAGGTCTGCATGCTGCAGAAACAGGCAGTGAGCGGGATTTCCCAAAATGTTCCTGGCAAGTTTTGCAGCAGCTGTGGGTCCCTGAGCTTTGTCCATCCCCTCTCTACATCAATGTGCCTACTTCTAGGACAGAAACTACCAGGCAGATTCATAAAGCAATTGCTGCTGTTATGGTTTACACCATTCTGTTCTGTTGCTATCACTGGATTGGGCTCATCATTTTCACAGGGGGTGATCTAAATAAATCTCAGAAAACTTGTGAGTCGTTATAATGACTTACTGTCTTACCTATAAGCAGACTTCGTCACTGCAGCTGACTCTTGACTTACATGATCATTATGATTCCTGGAGCCTATTGAAAATTGCCTGCTGGGTTTGAGCCTTGTCAACATTTGTGTCTTAATTTTATGATGTGTAGTTGTTTTAAATACACTATTTTATGCCATGAACTATTTTGTTTAGGTAATTTTTCTCCACAGTCTTCTTCAAGAAACTTGAAACTAATAGTCATGTTTCAGTTAGGAGGAATGTTTAAAAGCTCACTGAGTGAAAGTCAGAGGAATTCCTCATTATCCTGAGCAGAAATCAGCAGAAAAAGGGAGTCCTGTCTTACAGACAGAAACAGAGATGGAGAAAAGCCTGCACTTATGCTAACAGAAGTTCTTCAACTTCCTGAGGGGGGATTGGGATCAGCTACTAAATGAGAGATAACACAGTTTTTAGTTTTAGGTTTTCTCACATCACTTTTAAATAACAGCATGCATATGAATTTAAAGCATTCTCTATGTTCATGTTGAGCCCACACTGGTAAAAACCAAACAGGAGAACTTTCTTTGTTGATAATGACGCTGTGTGTTACTGCAGAGAACACAGACCTTCTCTATATCGAGGCTGCAACCAATTAGTCATGGGGAAAAGGAGGAGATACACTGGATTATCCAGGGAAAGCCAAAAGAATTGAAATTTGTAAACAACTCATAAATTAAATATTTTAATAATTTAAATATTTCAGCCTTGAGTCTGCCATGGACAGCATCTCTCACATATGCAAAATTGGTTTATGGAAAATGCTTTGATATAATCTGACACCATGTCAGAGCATATCAGAGGTTTAAAGAAAACTCCGTTTTCAGAGAAGCAAATTATTGGGTTCCTACTCCAGACACGTGTCTATCCTACTCATGTCAGAGAAGTATTGTAAGGTTAGAGTTGCCACTGAGCTTTATATACGACATAACATTCCCAAATTTCCAAATTCAAGTGAGATTGCACAGCATGGGCCAAATTATTCACTGAATACATGTCATACCTCTGCCTTACTGACCTCAAAATGAAAAAGTCTATGCAGGGTTAAAACCTGTTTTACTTCCTTAAACACTGCTAACTCTCTTGTGGGATAGAGGAAACTGCAGTGAGTTAATGCAAAGCAAGATATGCATTTCAGGAAGGACATGCACAAGTAATCAGGACTGTGATGGATGATCTGTGGAGATGTGTTGCCCAATTTCAGCCTTTCATTTAGATATTGGATAATATATCAGGTGCAATATAAATGTTATTCCTTCAGAAAAAGGAGTGTAAGGAGTGTTATAACAGTCAAGATAAATGATATTGTTTTATGTAGCAGGTAAGGGGAGACAAGTAATCCTCTCTAAACAAACCGAGACAATAATATAACAGGTGAAAGACGATGAGCAGAAATGGTTACATGAAATCTTATTTAGTTGCATAATATTATAGAAATAACAGTTATACATCATTTATTAAAGGAAGCAGAATCCTGCACCCCACACATCTCTGGAGAGCTGTTGGTAATAAGTACAATGTTCTCTCCATAGCAATGCTCTGCTTCATTATTAATGAGCAGTCTCATGAATTAACCACCTCTGTAAGTGCACACAGCACAACTGCCTTTAGGATGCCACTTTGTTATTCACAGAATCCAAGAACCCTGAGGCTGGAAGGAGGCTGGAAGGAGCCTGGGAGATCACCTCCTCTCTCTGCCTGGTACAGACCTCTCAACATTGTCAAGCTTTCAAGCGTCTTCAGCAATGGTGGAAAGATTGGCTTAAATGGCTGTGCTACACCATATGTGATTGACTGCAAAGCGGTTTTAACTTCCACTACCTTGATTAGACAGCTATAACAACTAAAACATCTGAAAAGGAGAGCAGGTTTGCAGGAAGCACAAGTAGCTAACCCAAAAGCTCATTACACCTATAATATACTATGTCCAGGGCATATTGAGCTGCCAACTCTTTTGGATGCCCCTAGGGAAAGGCACTGGTGCTTGTGGGAGCAGTAGGGCTAGAGGAGAGCACACGCTGAAGAGAAGGGGTTTGGAGCAGTCTAATGGTTAGTTTTGCTGAGGGCAAAATGTTTGAACTGATTGACTGGCATTCCCCTGGTCAGCTGTCTCCCTTGCATGTGGGATGTGCTTGTACTAAAGGCAAATTTTGCACATCCACAACTAGAAAACTACTTGAAAACACTGTTTTGCTGTTCCCCCGATCCTTCTCAGATCATTGATCTGCAGCAGCATCCGCGGTAAAGCTGTTGCAGAGCAGAGGCGGTCCTTGAGAGCAGCCTTTGCATTCATGTGTTTCAGAGTAGAACACCCCTGGTGTGGGGAGGCTCAGGCTCCAGCTCACATGGATTTCAGCAGTTCTACATGACAGTGGTGAAAAGCACCAGCTCCTCTGTCCCAGAGCTGTTTTCACAAGGGCAGTCTCTAGCATGTCCTCTGCAGGGTGCTCATTTTTTCTGCATTCACAGACCCAGCTACAGGTTACCTTGTGGCTAAGAGTGAGCAGCCTGTAGAAAACTGATCCCATAGGCTGGGATTGATTGTTCCAGGCTCTGGCTTTGGCAACTGCCTGCTAAAGAATAAGCTGATTTGAAAGACATTATTGACTCAGCTGCAACATTCGGAAGGTCTTCAGCAGAGGCAGGGCAGCATTTAGTCTTAGTATGGTATCCAAAAACAGCTTGCTTCATTGTTTTCTCTAGGTGTGCCTTTCTTCTTTGTTACCAGGAAAGGGTTGGGGTAGATGAATATACACTTGTTTAGCACTAGCTGCTCAGCATGGAAATGTGATGATTTCACTTTGGATGTTATAAGCTGCTCTGTACCTACCACATTAAGGTTGCAATGTCAGCACTGCAGTCAGACTGTATATTTTTGGAAAAGACCCTGATTCTCCAGTACCTCACCAGCTGCTAAATCAGCACAAAATAGGAGTCAGATTCTGCCATTTAGATGTTTTATGCAATGTCTAAAGGAGAAAAGCAAGCAGATGATTTTAGATGTATTTTAGGGCAGCTGCATGCAGGACAAAACCACAGCAGCACTACAAGGGGGATAGGACTGTACTAACAGACTCTGCCTTTGCTGCCTCCAGCTCCAATGCTGCCATGCTCTATCACCATGGCTCTATAAAGCAAATGCACCCAGTGAGAGTAATTAGGCACCCACAGTTTATGGAAATGAAGCAGGACTGGGAAATTTATATTGGACTCCCATTTTTCACAATGTCAAGCATCACCTGGTGCTGCTGAAGATGCAGGGGTTTCATGCTCTTTGCACTCACACAGAGTCAGAAGTGAAGGACTCATAAGCACGAGTCCTGCTGAAGACAGGCCAGAAGTGGAAGGAGTTTGGCTCCCTGCCCAGATCTGACATCCAGGCTTGAGGCAAATGGGGCACCTGACTACCCCCTTTCAGCCCTACTGGGATACAGAACTACATGTACCTTTCTCCCTTCAGGAATGTGGGCCGCTTGCTGCAGCAGGGTAGCAATGGATGATGCTGTTATGAAAAGACTGTTTTGGGATGAATGCTGTCATAGCTCCCAAATGGAATTTTTGCAAGGCAGATACACCAGGCTGAGCTCATGAGGCAAATGTATGAGCAGGGGAGGGGCTGCTGCTGTGAGAATAAGGGATGAGCTACAAGGTTTTGCTGTCAGGGAATGCAGATGGAAGCCCAGTCACCTAAAGGCCCAAGGAACGATTAATAAAGGTTAAAGACATTGGTAGCTCTAAATGGGAGCCAGCCTATATCCATGGGCATGCTACATTTAAAATTTATTCCAACAGTTAAATTCATGAAAATTAGCTTAAACATTCAGTGGCTGTGGAAGCATCGGTAGGAGAGATTTGTGATTAAGTGGACAAACAGTAATAGATTATATTAACTCTGATTACTTCTGTGTTTCTTTGAGATTAAAATATGAAAATAGAATGAAAATAGTCCTTATTTTTGACATGGCAATAGGCTTCAATTGAAAGAACTTCCATTCTGGTGAGCAAATTAAGGACATATGAAGTACAAAACGTTTAATCCATACTCAGCCAAAAAGTTGTATTCAGCAAAATGCTACCGACAAATTGACATTCTGTTGAAGGCTGCAGTGATCTGTACCTGAATATTCTCTATATACAGTATTTTCAACCATAATTTTGATAAGGGAATAAGGGGTGCATCTACAAAATTGGCTGAAAAATATTGCCTGGCTTTTGGAGGACAGGATAAAAAATAATAAAAAAAGAAGGAAGACCTTTCTAGACTGAAAACAGGACTAACATTGAATAAATGGCATTGAATAAAGACAGCTGTGATATATTATGAAGTAGAGATCAGTGTGCTGATGCAAAGTGAGTAGGCAGTGGTCCTGCTGTAGGACATCAGGCTTGTGGTGGAGGCAAGAACAAAAGGCTGTGACAAAAATGGCAGCAGTTATACTGTTCAGTATTATCGGGGCTACCATGTGAAAATCGTGGGAGGCAATTCTTCTGCATTTGCTTGGGTAAGGCTTTTCAGCTAAAGGGAATTCTCTACACGTGGACTCAGCACTTAAAGTTATAAACAAATACAGGAAAGTCCAAAGAAGTTCAGAGAGCAAAAAGAGAAAATGCAGCTTGTGAGGAGCTGGTTTTTTTCTGACTCAAAAAGAGAGTGCTGGAAAGTGACATACTAGCTGTTACTGGAACAAAATCCAAGAATAAACTACTTGCCAAATTCAGCATGAGTGGGATAAGGTGTAATTAAGTTAACTAAAGGTCTGCATGGTTAGATAGAAGGAAAAGTTTTCTAACTCCAGAAGTAGTTGCTACAGTTGCTTAGGATCATTGTGGCAACCATGTCTACCATATGTCTGTGTCCCTGTCAATGTACAAATGCTGTTTGGGATGCTGTGGTTATGCTTGATATGGCTTTATGTCCCTACAATTATATGGGAATGTAGAGCTTTCCAGCTCTGCTTTCTAACTGTTACTGTGCAAAACCTCCTCTGCTATTGTGATCTAAATCCTACTACATCTGTTAATTAGGAAGTTTCCTTCCTGTATATATTGCAACCATTTAAAATAAAATTTTGGTACTAACAATGATCATTTCTAGGATAATCATAACATTTTACCTATTGCTTTTCATAGGATAGGATAATCATAACATCTTTTACCTATTGCTCTTAATACTCCTCAAAAAGTGGAAGTTATTATGGCCCTTATTCATAAAGCAGAGGCACAGGAAGGTTATGACATTGCTGAGTGTTTGTAAAGTACTCTGGTAGTAAAACCAGGCACATAACCCGGGAGACACGTCTCCCAGGCTTTTCCCTGCCTGCCAGACCACATTATTTATCCAATAAATTATGCTGGTGAGGATGGAGTACCTAATTCACAGCTCAGACACAGATTGTTTTCCCTAGTAGCATGCAGAAACCATAATTCTCTGAATGCAGAGGAAGTCCTAGCTGGTGACAGTCCAAGGTAAAATCCATTCCATATATCTCTCACAGAATGCAGGTTAATACAGCCTGAGAATTGAGGCCATGATATTAAAGTATAATTACCTCCTTTTTTCTCTGATGAAAAAACATGTTCTGATTGTGAAACTGTCTATGATTTGATTTGGAAAAGTAAGAATACTTGATGTCAACAGAAACTAATATTGTCTAATTAATTAATGTACCTCATGATGCAATATGTAATATAATATGTTTTCTCACAGTATTGTGCTTTGACAGAGCTGCCATTCACTGTAAAGGTTACTATCTTTCCTTTTATTCCAGTACAAAAGCTAACTGTAAAACTGAAAATCTTTCTGGGAAATTTCTTGGATACACAAAGAACATACAGGCCTGTTTTTCGATTTTCAGTGCTTTCTGAGATTCATATAAAGGGTTTTTTGTCAGCTTCCCATAGTTAGATGTGCAGAACCAGGTCCTGCAGGGCTGCGGTTTATTTTGCAACTTTCTCACAACTTTTATAATTGCAGATGTACATTAAGATAAAGTGTGAGTTGTTTTGCAAGAGTCTCTTACAATTTGCAGATTCCTGTGTTGCTGGGTTTGCTGCTTTAAAAAAATGCTGCCTGTTCAAGAACAAAACCAGTGAATGCCACAAAAGTGCTGCTTTTTCAATGTTCTTGCTTTCTGTTTTTTACAGACTGCTGTGTGAAAAGCTAGGTCACACTTTACGTACGAGTAAGGAGGAAATAGCTTGACCCTGTTGATTAATTATTGTTTTGACATTCGGTGTTTGCTTTGGAAAAACTTCTGAAAATCTTATGAAGAGATGAATGCTCATCCTCCTGGGTATCCCTCACATATCAAAAAACTTTCAGTCACCTCAGCATGGCATTTTCCATTCTTTTTCTATTCTTCTCGTTCTTTCTTTCTTTCTGTATCAATTACAAGCATCCTGTGCTTGACAAGACCAAAAAATAGCCATACAACATAGTCCAGACAAAGCAATTGCAGTGACTTCAAAGAAGATTTCTTCAGTATTTTAGCCACAATTAGATGCCCAATGCTCCAGGAAAAGTCTGTTAGAAAAGATGGTTATCTAATGTGCTATTGTGCAACTCAGTAGTACCTGCCTGCACCCAGAACCCAGCCTTCCCAGAAGTGTCAGAGCTGGCAGTGACAGCTAAACGCAAATGCTTTATTTAGGATAAACAGATTCTGGAATGACCACACACAGCTTTGTTCACACCTCTTACTGGTGTCAGCTGGCTAACATCAAGATTAGCATAAACTTTTATCAATATAATAGGGAGGGAAAGAGGAGAAACATCACCATTTATCCTGATTCAGCAAATGTCAGAATGCCTGTGGCAGCAGGAGATGGTGACCCACATAGTGATGGCACGTACACATACTGGGGTGTGCAAGGCAGGCATGTGTGTTCCATGCTCAGGAACATGCCCTCAGGAGACCAGCTTTGGCACTGGGCATAAATATGTTTAAGAAAGAAGTAATACATCTATGTCCTCTTTAACTTGGTCAAATAATATCCATAATTTGTCATTCAAGTTGTTTGAATCTTAATTTTTCACATTGTAGATCCATATTAGTCAAACGACATTTGTCCAATAATTTAAATCCCCTAGTGTTTCAGGAAATAGCTGGTTAAATTATTGATAGTTATTTCTACATTATTTACTCAGTCTTAATAAACCACTGAAGTGTTGGTCTGAGTAAGTTTGCTCCCGCTGGTATTGTAGCAGTGTCCCTATATATGCTTCAGTCCCATGATGCCCCTTTCTGATGGTTTTTGGTTCACAGCATTATCCTTGGTAGCCCTGATGCCAAGTGCACTGACTTCTTAGACTTCTCTGGTTTGCAAGCAGTGCCTTATGAGCAACCCTGTTGGTTCTGTGCTCATTTATGAAAATTTTCTCATGATACCAATATCAGCAAGAAATAAATACAAGTGATATACGTGTGAAATCACCCACAGTTTACACACGGTCTGAACATGATGGGACAGCCTCATCTCATGACAATTGAAAGTGTGAAACTGCCTGCGCCTTGCTTTATTTATTTAGGTGAAGTAAAATATCCCTGTGCTTTACACAGTCTTCTGCCTGCATCTAGCCAGACACCTTCCTCCTGCAGGACACCTGCTGCGCCCTGAGCCCCTGCCTTGGGAGGAGCTGGCTCTGCCCAGGGAATGCCAGGGACCAGAGGAGGGCATGGTGCCAGGGCTGGTGCGGTGTCGTGGGTCAGGATGGCCGCAGGGAGGGTGCTGCCAGGTCAGGGCACATTCCGGGGTCCAGGCACTGGGGGACACTGGGCACTGGGACCAGCGAGGGACATTCCGGAGCCCAGGCACTGGGGGATATGGCACACATTATCCCGGCAAATCCGCTCCTGCTGGCCCGGCTGCTGGGTGCTCACAGAGACGGTGCAGGTGGGTGATGCTGAGGACAGGAGAGGCTGTTCTATCAGTCTCACAGACACTGTTCTCACTCCCTCCTCCATGGAGGGTCCTGTAGAGTTTGCTCTAGCAGAGGGGCCGGGCGGGCAGTGCTCTCACCATGTGTGCCTCCTCTCAGCAGACAGCTGCGTCTGCTTTTCTGCCGCTGAGCAGCTGCAGAGGGACGTGGTCACAAGTTTCCATCGCTGTCTGATCCCTTGCAGTTTCTGTAAGTCACTTGGGCAGGAACCTGAACAGGAAATATTTTCTGGAGTGCAAGGTGCATTTTAGTAGCAAAACTGAAACCATCAATGTCAAGTCTGAAAAACAGATGGCTGATAAAAGTAAAATACAGTTCATTCAGGAAGCACATGAATTGATGCAGGATGTTAATAACTCAGTGGCTTGGGTGGCTGCACTGCTTCTGGCACAGCAAGACCACCCCACTCCTCTTGGCTTCTTCATCTGTAGTCTGCCTGTACCTTGGGAGGCCAAGGATCAACCAGCACTGGGAAAGGAAGTTCTGAATATTGTAAAGAAAACTGGTTTTGACACAGGGACCTTTATACAGCCATCTGTAAGAATGAAAGTTCTCTGGCCTGATCCTGACCACATCACTTGTGGGCAACTGCATAAAAATCAAGGACACTGCCTGGCAAGAGTGGCCCTGGGGTGCCCTGGAGCAGAATGCCCTCGTGGGCCTCTCAGTGGGATGCAGGGGATCTCTCAGGTCCTCTGGCAAGCCAGCCCCGGGGTCAGTAGTTCAGGGTGGGACAGCACAGTGAAATGTTTTTCAAACCCTTGTGTCCTAGAGAATATGGTTCAGCCTTACCAGCAGGCTCACAGTGCCAGAAAACTGAGATGCCCTTACCACAGAGCGCCTATCATATACTGCGACTCTAAGCTCTTACGTAGAGGCTTGCTTTTTTCTTTTTCCAGTAAAAACATTATCAGTTTTTGACAAAGCAGTTCTTAAAGTGGTTTGTTTTTCAGCTGAAGGAAAAAATTATCTTAAGGGAAATATCACTTCCCAATTTGTTCTGCTAAGCAGCAGAGATGTGCAGAGCAAAGCAGAGATCTGCAGACGAGGAGCTTGGTCAGCAGCTTCTCCCAGCAAAGTCAAAGCACCAGTAGTTCACATGTAGGAAGAATGCCAGGAAGTCAGAAGTATATTCCCATGTCTGTGTGAAAAATCCTCATATCATATAACAGTACTCATTAAGAAGCATCCACCGGCTATCACAAACTTGATGCTCCTCATGTAATTAGGAGCTGCACGGGTATAAAAATGTCTCACATTCAAAGAATGAGTAATTATCTAAATTTCTGCGAGTAACTGCAAGTCCAAATTCCTCAGCAATCTCTGAGCAGTTGCAGCCAGCTTTGAACATGCCCTGCTCAGGGTGATGAAATCAAGGAGGCTTACAGCAACTTTGACTGGAAAAAAAAACCAGCCCAAACCCCCCCCAACAAACAAACAAAACAAAACAAAACAAAACAAAACAAAACAAAACAAAACAAAACAAAAAAACCCAAACCAAAACCAAAATCTAAACCAAAGAAACTCCTGAACATTTCTTCAGAGCAGCCCACAGCTGTTTGGATCTGCTTTTAGACACAAGGCTTTCTGGAGCTGGGAAGGCACCTTTGGGCCTGCTGGGGCTCACTGCTGACACAGGTTGCCCCAGGACTGCACTGGGGATCGTGCACAAAGCACAGAGACAGGGGCTGTTGCTCTGAGCTTCACCTCTCTGCTGGGCGACAGCTCCAGCCCCTCCGCCTGCTTCTCGGGCTTGTTTGGTTTGGTTTTGCTAAGCACTGCTGCTTTCAGTTCCTCTACAATAACGGAGCTTGTGTACAGAAAGGTCATCCTCAGGTCAAGCCAGGATATTTTATCATTTTTTTTCAAACCTGGTATGCAGACAAGCCTTATCATGTACAGATAAAGTGAATTTTGAAAAAGATACTGGAAAATGTTAAAAATAATCATTGGACCATAGCTTTTGAATCCTTTCTTTTTCTGTGAGCATCATTAATGTGTTGTAAATGTGGAATAAATGCCCAGTGTCCCTGAAAAGAGCACAATAACATAGCACATCTGGATCAGAATGGGTTTATAAAAAACATTATTAAAATGAACTGACAGGATTAACCACTGTAACTGAAGAAAATAAAATCCACATTTCCCCACTGAATGTGAGCTGCATTTTCACCATATAGGGAAGTATGTGTCTCTTTTCAGCTGCTAGCAAGAATTGATCCAAACAATTCTTTTCCTGATTTTAACTTCAAGGCTAATCAGTGTAATCATTTTGTGTGACAACCCAGAGAGCTCTGTGGTGGTGATGGTTGTTGTTTTGCTAAACATCTCCCTTAGAAATAGATTTTGGCCAAAGGCAATGTCATGTGTTGTCCCCCCTCCTGTGTCTCATTGTTGTGTATCTAAAGTCTGTGCCCAAGGGCAGCTTTTTTCTCCCTGGGTATCTGGATATTTCTCTGGGGAAAGGTATTAAACAACTGCTTTGCTGCTGCTATGCCCTGATTAGGCAGTTAAAAATTGGGTTAGCAGTGGCATGGAGGATTTATTTCAGGTGCTGTGTGCTCACCAAGGAGTTCCCTTGGTCAGTGTGCTCAAGTGTGTTAGGAAAACATCTGTAGACTCAGTCCTGTTTTGGTGGACACCATGCAAGCATGCTTGTCCTGCAAAAAGTGTGTTTGTCCTGCAGGTCTTTGACTCTGCAGAGGAAGAACAGCCTGGAGCTGAAGTTGGCTGGCCATGTTGCACTGCTGTAAGGCCACTGCCCTGGGAGGGTGTGGGATCAACTCAGAGAGAGCCAGAATGCAGTAACACTGATTACCAACACCCAGTCTGGTGTCCAGCTTACCATGGCCAAGCTCGTCAGCTGAGAGGAGGGTCTCACTGAACAAGAGACATGTATGAGATGTGACTTGTAACACTAGCCCAAGACCACAAACCCCTCTCCTTGATCCCACTGGCCCTGTGATGCCTCTCTTTCCTGGCAGAAGGGGCAACCTTCTAGGGAGCTCACTGGGCTGTCCCATTCCTTCCAGCAGCACAACTTGCAAGACAGCAAAGCAACCTTGCTTCAGCCCAGGTCCACCATGGTAAACCAAGGGAACACCCTGCACAGCAGGAGGGGACACTGGGGTCCTCCAGGAAAGATGCAGCCAAAGAAACTGAGAGGATTCTTCTTTCAGCAACAGAAGAAAGGGAAATCATTTCACTGATGGACCACCATGCTTTAATTTTTATCTGTTATTATTGATTTTAATAATGCTCTGGCTTGCTGAAGTTAGTTTTGTGGAATATATCTTCTGTTGTGAAAACTGGAATGAGTGTTAACTTCTGTCGAGTGGGGTTGAACCTCATGGCCGCAGCCCATCCATGCATTTTATTGTCACTTCATCAAACCTGGGAGTAATATAACCAGTCCTGGGACAGCCTGTACAATGCAAAGGCATCTTGAGGGCCATAAAGGGCCCCAGATACTATAGAATCAGACCCTACAGATGCAGTTGTAATAGGTGATCAGTATGAAGAAGTTTGCATGGCTAGAGTTGGTGAGAGAGCAAAGGGGACTCTTACCAGCATGATGCCAGCAGTCATGTAGTTTGAGTGAAGGTGGGCAAGCTGGCTCTTTGGTCATGGTGACTGACTTCTCTGTTTTTGCAGCTGGATTCATGGGGAACAAGACACCCGGAGATCTTTTTTTGGGGGGACAACAGAAGAACAGCAGAAGTTTTTTGGCTGCCCAGCCAATACTCTGAGTGTGTCAGACCAGGGCTTAACTGCTGGGGAAGGCCAATGGAATACACTCAGAGTAAGGAGGTAAAGGATGTTTGTGAATATCATACAGCCATTCCAGCTGTGCCATCTCCCTGGACAGCCATGCCACAGAGGGCAAGTTCTGAGTCATGGACAGATCCAGCTGGCCCCAGGCAGAGCCTGCCAGACCCTGCTATTTAATTGGAAAGTAGAGAAGGCATTTGTCTGCACTGCCAAGCAGGTCAAGGCACCTTTGATTCCTAGCCATGACCCCCTCCGCCTCAAAATGTGGAGGGTTTTCTAGGGAAAGAAAATGGCAGGATTACACACATTTACCACTCCCTTCCCCTTTGTTCTCACCCAGTCCTCTGCACTGTCTCATTAGGACAGCATTTGGCTCCTGCAATGTACATGAACACATCCACAAAATGCAGTGAGTCAAACCAGCTATCCATCTTCTTCTGCAGGTATCTTGGTTTTCTGGATATCCAGCATATCTGAGCACCTGCTTAGACATTGCCGGAATTTGACATGGGAGTATAAAATGATGGATCCTTTCTATATCTCTGGGATTCATTACAAAGTGCTAGGAATCTGTGCAAAATGAGATCATCCAGCCAAAGAGAGTGTGAGAGACAGCTGAAATGAGGAATATACACCTGCACCAGGCAACTCAGCAGCAAGTTAAGAACAATTACCTCTCTGCTTGCTGATTATCTGGCATAATACCCAAGAGAAAAGGGGAGTATTCTCTTCTGCAGGTTGTTGGTAGCCCCTGCAGTCTGCAGACAAGGCAAGAAGCAAAAAAATTGTTGCTGTCCTAGACATCAGAAAGGTTTCCCTTGGGCCAGCAGTGTTTGTAAAAGCACCAGGCTAGTTTTAGTTTGCTAAATTTCAGGCACTAACAAACCTGTACAGTAGGTTTGCAATGTAAAACATTGGAAAAGTATTCAGTGAGCCAAAAGTCCAGTTTTCTCTGGTGTAACCAGCTGAATTAAGTACAGTTACATGGGGAGAGGGTGGAGGCTGTGAATTTCATCAGTCTGAGAGATATCTTTGAAACTCTCGCATTTTCATCATAGAAAAAAGGAACATCTGGACATATTGTGCAAGGGCCACATTCTGCTTTCAGTCGTGTTGAGGCAAACCCAGAGTTGTCCCAATGGGACAATCCAAGATTTACCCCAGGATAAACAAGCACAGGATCTGTTACCATATTTTTGATTTTGTTCTCTAAGCTTAACCTGTTTGTGCCCTGTGTGCACTAATTTTCTGAGTTGTTTTCTCCTTAAATGAGATACAGGAGCGGGAGGGAAAATCTAATAAGTCTCCAATTTTTCATTCAATTGAGATTTTCATAATTCTTAGCATTCTCTAAAAACCTTTGTCTTGTATCACCCTTTCTGAACTTCTTTTCTCCCCTGGACAACCTGTAAATTATTATTTCTACCTTCCTCTCCCTCTACATTGCTTAGTCTTCTTTATTTTCCACTTCCAGTAAACAAGAATTAACAACTGAGAGTTTTGTCGTTGTTTTTATTTTCCCACTGGCTCCAAAGACCTCAGCTAAGAAAACAAAACAAGACAGTTCGCTCAGGGCCATGCTGGGAATTGTACTTTTCAGCTGTCTCCACTGTATGCCTCTGACACTCCACAAACTATGAAGAGCTGAGGGAACAGGAAGAGGCTGTCAAATGCAGCAGTCTTGTGCTTGTTTGTTTTATTTCTAATTTGTCTTAATTCCTCTTCTTACTCTCTGACTAAACCTTCAATTCTGTCATCTTTTGAACAGAGCCAGATTTGAAACTGCAATTTTTTGAGTGAAAAATAATCTCAGGAGTAAGACTCACAAGCAGGGCATGATTTTTGGAGATTTGCTCTTGACACCTAAGGAAGTTAAACTTCTTCCAGCAGGGTAGCTCAAACACTTTGTGAAACTAGGGTCCCTGTGAAAGTATTCTAAAGAGAAAGGAACCAAAAATACTTAGGTACAGCTTTGCATCCTGAGATGCTCAGCAGTAAGAGACAGCCCAGCTCCGTCCCGGGTGCTGCACGTGGGTGTTGACTTCTGTGTTTTGTTGTGACATGCAGGGGCTCAGGTCTTACCCACTCTGCTTTTCCTCTTGCATGGCTAGTGCATTAGTCACCCAACACATTTTTCTAATATTTGTATTTATAATGGGGAAAAGGGATATTTGCTGAAGAAGTCCCAGGAAAAGTGTCTGCAAAGAATATGGGCACTAGCTTTTCCTATCTGTCCTTGACTTTCCTCCCACTCTTTACCACGAGGCACCTGGGAACTTGTAACATATTGTGCTTGAAATCATGGCAATTTTAAGATAGCTGCCTTTTTTCCTGAGAAAGTAATGTTCTTGCCCTGGTAGACATGAAAAAGCATCTTCATACAGACATTTCCTGATGCTTCTCTCTGCCAAAACTAGAACAGTGAAGCAGAAGTCGATGCTCAAATAGCCTCGGTGTAAGGACAGCCTGATGCATATAATGCATATAATTTTAAAAAGTTAGCACAAAGAAATGGTTGTTATTTTGCTTAAACTGAGCTCAACTCAGTAGCTAATTAAGTACAGACTTTTTCCATGGTTATATGCAGTTTTCAAATTCCTATAACACAAACTGTTTCAGAGGATAAGTTAAATACAGAATGCATTGAGTTTGGTAGAGAAAGTTTAAAGGTCTGCATTTTCCCACCAAAGCTATTTCATATCAGCTACAGAGTGGGGGTGTGTGTGTGGAGGGGTTATGACCTCTTTTATTTTTACAACTATTGCCATGATTTCATAATACTGGCAGCAGTCACTTCAAGAGAGGGACTAGACTTTATTACTATAATTATATGCTAGTATGTGGGCATAAAACAGAAAAAATTTTCTATAGATAAATGCCAGTAGCAAAATCCTTTTGTCCAACAAGCAGTCCCTTAGCAATGTTATGAATATTATATTGACCTCAATAAAAGCTATGCCAGAAATGTCTACTGTACACGGCACAAGTCCTGTGTTCTTAGGCAGCTTTGTTCTGAGAAATGAACAGCACTGAGAGCATGCAGCACCTTTTATTTGCAAAGCATGTCAGAGATGTTCACTTGTGGATCATAACAGTCCATTTTGAGAGGTAGTGACACCACCTGAAATGGGGGAAAACAGGCAGGGAGGGTTCAGTGGCTGTGGGTTTGTGCAGACAGTGTGGTGCAGATGCAGGACAATACAGGGCTCAGCCAGCCCAGTGCCCATGAGCATACTGAATTTCTGGGAGGCACAAAAAGGAAGGATGCATCCTGTATGGAAGATGAAGCACTGAGCCCAATCCCACTGCTCCCAGATAATCCCCCTGTGCTGGCAAGTCAGATCCCACCCATGTGGGAGCTCCATCAGCAAATGGAGCAAAGATGAAGGGGTTGAGGATCAGGGAAGACAAGAGCTTTGTTGAGGTCCATCACTCTTTTTCAGCAGCTTCTAAGGCCTTTCAGCCCAGCTATAAGAGTTGCAGAGCCATGGTTCTACCAGCCACCTAAGCCTGCCTTGTGTGAAGCCTGGGCTTCTGGTGATGCATGAAATTGGAGTGCAGCCTGGGTAGTTCACAGCCTGGGCTGGGAGATCAGGGCCTGTGCAGGGTGGTCCCTGCAGCACAGAGAGAGCTGGGAGAGGTGGCAGCAGCGATCCTCCAAATGTGAGAATACTAAAGAGAAAAAAATTTTAGCCTGAGCAAAAGCTGACTTTGCCATCTGAAGTGATTTTAGACTTGATGACTCTCGTCTCATGAATCCGCACCCCTCTTGGACAGAGTGGGACTGATGGCTGGCGAGGCAAGGGCCTCAGCAAGGGACTAGTTCCCTTGGCAAAGGCTGAGTAGGCATCACTAGCAATTTAGCAAATACTAAAAAAAGGGACAAGAACCACAACAAATTATTGATCTTGATTTTTTTTCTTCGCATTTCCAATAACCCTATCAGTTTTCAATAAGGTGATAGAGGAATACAGAGTAGTATATCCCTCTTTGAAGAATTTTATTGGTTTTCTCCAGTGCCTCTTTCCAGCTGTGTTAAATTTTCCATCAGTGAATTATATAAATAACAGCTTTGTCTCATGTTAGCTGGAGTTAGTAAAATTACTTTTTGTGAATATTTTACAATAATATTTTTGAGTACTTTAGTTGTTAGTGATCTGATTTTGACCAGTAAAAATGGTATTTGCCATTTTTGCATGTGGAAGCAGTATTGATGTATGGCTAAATAGCAAGCTGTTATTATTAACCATTTGTTATCAGTCTTAAAAACCATGCAGTACCCAATGCGTTTCTGCTTGACTGAGACATTTCCACTGTACAAACAGTGTGAAGAATTTACACCTGAAGGCCTGATTCTTCTGTGCTGATTTTCAAAGTTGTACTTACTCCCTTTTCAGTATGGTGGACCTGGTATTGACAGTATTAACAACCCTGTAACTAGGTTGAAATTTGAATCAAAAACTACCACATGCGAAAGTCATGCTGCTGTTCAAGTGTGTGAGGACAACCAGAGCTGATCTAGCTTGCTTCTGACACCAGGTATATTTAGGAGTAGTTTTAGTATGTGGCATGTTCATGATTGAAAGTAAAAACGCAGTATGTAAAGACTACCAAAAGTGATGGCCAAACACAGCATAGGTCAACCCAGCACTCATGCAAGAGTACTGAATTCCCCATCTACTCACCCCACAAATATTTTTGGCATTGTTTCCCTCAACTGGCACAGTCTCTTCCAGGTGGAGTGCTCATCCTTACAAGGATCAATGATAGGCCTTATTCTGTCTGTAAAAGATTTTTCTTTGCTTCCCATTCAGCAAGATTAATGAGCAAAGGCTGCCAGCGGTCTGTGAGATCACAGCTGGGTTGCTGGTTTCAAGTACTCAACACGAAACTTCAACAATGACGAAAGAGAAAAGGTACAAGATAATTTTATTGTACTGATGTTCTGGTAATTATTATTCTCAAACTCCCACCCCACTAGTCTTTCTCATAGCTCATAGACAAAAATAAACAGAAACTTGTTTGGTCTCTCTTTTCATACACGGAGCCATAATAGGATTAGTAGAACACCAGCAGGGCAGCATAGGGCTGATCTGATGGTCTGCATAGCCATCCCACACTGCCTAGACCCTGGCTAGAAAATGGAAATATATTTGGGAGAAGCCAAAAGATCAAAGCATGTTCCCCAAATAAAGAATCATTAGGCATGGTCTTAAGATAAGGGCCTACATTGCTCTTTTTTTTTTTTCCTGTTGAAAGAATATGAAGGAATTACTCAAGTCAGAATTGTTCAACAACTAAAAAACCTGAGTTTGGCTAAGCATAAAAGATATCAACCTCTGAATTACTTTCACAGTATGCACAGAAGGCCAAAGGAGGACCAATCTGTTGTGTCAGCAAGGAGAATAAAACGGTTTTTCACCCTTGCAGTGGAAATACAGTGACTGAAGAACAGACACAGTTTCTTGTCTTAATGTTCTGGTTTTGTTGAAGCACTCCACCAGTGTGTGAGAACCCTTGGCAGACCATGAGCCTTGTGCTGGCAGGAGCCAAATGCCCATTGGTCCCCACATGTGGGGTGAGTGCCAGGGCTGGGCAGGTGCTGGGTGCAGCCACAGGCAGGGGAGCAGGAGAGTCAGCAGAGAAAACAAACCATGTATCTCAAGATGTATCAAAAATATATCAAAATCCTACTGATATATCATTGCCCCCCCCCCCCCCCCCCCCCCCCCCCCCACAGTTCAGGGGATTTCCTAACAGCTGTCTTGAAGACTGGTACTCACTGATAACAATTTAATATTAAGCATTAATAATTATAATTTATTAATAGATTTTATTTATCAATATTATATTTATAACTATGGCTGCCTGAATAGTCTGCTTTTCTGTTTCTGTGCTCCCAATGAGCTTCAGTTTCCAGGTCCAGTGTGGCAGTTCAGGGACAAAGTCCTTGGTTTCCCAATTTTGAAATGAAATGTTTATGTGTAAACTTTACAATTTGTGCTCACAATTTATCAGAAAAAAATTGAACCCCATACAATTGTGCAATGCAGTTTGTAATAACATCATACTTTGCAGAAACTGTTTATTACTTGTCTATTTTTGAAGTTATGTGGAGTGGAGGAAACCAACATACCTCACGTGGGCCACTTCTCTAATTGGGCGTGCTGGATACCAAAGGGGACCATTTACATTTGCAGCTGCTGGTAGATATGCTAAAATTAGACTAAATAAAAAATAGCAGCTGCATTTGTAGAAACGAATGAAAGCTGATTCACAGATGAGAGGCAGCTTGGGGGACTCAGGCATTGCAGCTAGATTTGACACAAAGGCTGGTCCAGTGTAAGATCCCCATGCCTACAAAGACACAATAGACCATAATGGTAAGCCAAAACTATGTTCAGCCCAACTCCATTGCTGGGGAAATCCTTTCACCGCCCTGGACTTTTTTTCCCCCCTCCTTTTTTTTTTTCCCTTTTTTTTTTCCTTCTTAAACATGTGGTACAATGTCTCATTATGTAGGAACACGCTTTCTTTTAACATGTCTGTCTTCTTCTATCCCCTCAGCCTCCCCCTCAGACTTTCCTTGGACAACCACACTCATTGTGGGCAATGCCAAAAAAAGCCCACTCTCTGCTTGTGTCCAGCCCCATACTCCGTGCTAACTACATGCCAAGACATTGACAGAGTGCAGGATCTTTCTCAGCAGCCATGTCAGGCTGGTTTTTTTTATAGGATTCCCTTTCAAAATGCTAGTGCAGAGGAACTTCATGACCTCTTCTACCAGCAGCTCCATCTTGCATTGCCCCATGCATTATATTCAGATAAAAGGATATATTGTGGGATTTAAGGCTCAGTCTGTGTTACGGGGAGGAGGGCACAGAACGGGCAGACTGCACAGGCTGTGCTCTCTGAACAGTCACACTGGACTTTCCCTGGACAGAAAATACAAAAATTCTAACTGGTTTTCAAAGGAAATCTCAGCAAAATTACTTCCAGCCACATTTGATTAAAAGGACTCTCTCTTGTTAGGAAGAGTGGGACTGTGCTGTTCATGGCAATACAATATTATACAGGTTGTACAGGATTCCAGTGTGGTGTGTTGGAGAAATTGATGTGACAGCACAGAGTCAGTGAAGACCTTCATGTCAGGCTGTTCACTCCCTGCTGCTCTGGTTTCCATGAAGGATTTTTAGCTTGGACTCCTCACAAGCACAGTGCCCTGAGCAGTCCCACATGCCCTCAGCACACCTGAAGTGTAACGCAGATCTTTAATCCCCAGGTACCGGAGAGCACATGCACAAAAGCAGTCTGATGCCAACTCTCAGGCAACTTCACCTCCACACTTGTGCAAAGTGGAAAAGAGTCTTCACCACCGAGTGAGGGCTCAGCTATCCTCTTTTCTTCACCTCCTCTTTGCTTCCACTCCCAGGTCCCACTGGGACATTGTCTGGCAACCACATCACCTCTGCCAGACTGCTGCAGCAGCAGCTCTTACCATTTGGCCTGTGCAGGACTGTGCTGACAAGCTGTAATTCCTGCTTGAACCAAAAGGATCCAAAAGCAAGGCAGAGGTTACCAACAAGTTGCATTCACCTTCAAACAGCATTTCTGAGCAGATCCTTCCCTCACGCTCCTCTGCACATCCACTCCTTGCCCCAGGGTAATTTCCAGCAGAGCCTTGCAGCTGCCTGGCAGTCACTCTGCAGTGCAGCTGAGTCCCCAGATTAAATTCAGAGCCCTGTAGGACAAATTGAGTACTACTGTTGGTAAAGGGCCCACCTCCATAGCTGAGGTAGCAGGACCTGGATTTCTGACTTCCTCCTTCACTGAGAAAAGCCTTGTTTGAGAGTCATCTCTTAAACTCTACAGACTCACCGTCACTCTTAAATAAAATTCTTGGATTTCATCTTATTTTCAGGGTCCAATTTCAGTCAGAAAGTAGGACAAAATTTTACTGCCCTCTATGCTTTGGTGCTTGTGCCACTCCCTGGGAAAACAGGAAATGTACAATAAACCTCATTGGACTGAAGATGCAGATGAGCCCATATCTCCTATTTGAGGAACTATTAAATTAGAGAAGGAACAATTACTGGCTGCATACAGAAGGGACTGCCCAGTGTGCATCAGATCTGGACACATACTGGGCAGAGTTTGATGTAACTTGGGAGTGTTCTGCCAAAAACCAGAGGCAACTGTATTTTATGAGGAGGAACTTTTGGAACTGCAATTTTGCTGTGAGGCATCACAATTCCACTTAAGCCTTCCTTTAGACCAGTCTTTTCCTTGCTGAAGCTTAAGTGTCTTGTTTAATGGTCAATGACCTTGGATGCCAAAGCACCAGACAGAGTGGAGGCCCTGAGAGCTCTCCCTCTTGGCCAGTTGTAAACCATGCTGCAAACCTGTTTGGTAGCCCTTGTGTGAATGGGGCCTTTGTTAGCAGCTGATGAGTAGGATGTTCAGAGAACTTGGGAAAGTATGCTTGGCAAGTAAACTCACCTAACTAATAATAAAAATACTCTTCAAATTTGCCAGGCTTCTTTGCCTCAGGCAGGAGCAATAAAGTCAATGAATTGTTTAATGTGAGGAAATAACAAGAGAGGGAAGAAAACAAGCATACTGTTCCCTGATGCTGTTTTGGAATTTCTCTTGTGTTGATCCTGTTCTGGATTGACAATAAAAGCCTTTGGCATGCATCCTGCAGAGAAATCAAAAAGGATAACAGATATGTGATTCTGTTGAGAGTTATAGCACACCTAAGCATAGGGATGGACTCCCTGATCTAAGGCACTTTTCATTTGTAGCTGGGGTGATCCTCTATCTGGCAGGCACATGTTTGATTTTGAATGTCTTAACAAGCCAGAGTACTTTCATGGGAACACTCTCAATGACATGGAGAGCTGTTTTAAACAGCAATCCTCCTCCACAAGAGGCCCAGAGCAGGCACTAATTAATGGGATGGGTGTAGCGCATACCTGCCTCTGGTGGGAAAGAGCTGAGCCTGAGAACTGCATCTCTGCATATCCAATCACTACATTCTCCTCCCTGTAAAGCCAGAAGGCAGAAAATAATTTTAACTTTTAAGAAAAGGCATAATACCTTTATGTAAGAAAGGAACTTGACTTAGAAATTGTACTTCTTGTGACCTGGACAACAGTTCCACCATTTTCCCATCACGTTTCACTGTCATCTCTCAATTGAAGACACAGCAGCCCTGAGCATTTTAAGGAGGCAGACATATACTAAGAGCTTGTAGATTAAAGTGAGCACTAAACTTGTTAGGTACTAATCTTGTGCTTTGGGAAGACTTCTTTAATTCCCGAGTTCTGCTTCTTAAATGACTCTTTACATAACTTGCTGTTTTGTGTCTTTTCCTAGATAGTATATTGGTAATCTTGGCTTGAATGAGATGGATTTTTAGGTAGTAGTTCCTATTATTTTGCAATTCGTAGTTAAATACCAATGGATTTTTTTCCTTCTAGTAGCAAAGAAATAGACAGAGGAGAGAGATTTTAGCTAGGTCTACTTTTGATTATGGTAAAAGAATCACAAAGCTGAACTTTCCTTATTCTTATTCTATAAGCTGTTCATTGGGATGTGGGAGGAATGGCATTTTCTGCAATGCCTAGTGGTGCACTACCATGCCAGATCATTACAATGCAGATTAAGACCACACCACTCCATGCTGGAAAATGCCATGGACTGGTTCCTGTGTTGCTGGTTGTTTCTGAGATTACAGATCTCATCAACACTTAGGTCTGGGCAGTGCTGAAGGTGGAAGAGCAGAAGAGTCTCATGATACAGCAGTCACACTGCTGAGCATCCTAAAGCTACCATAGGTTTCCAGTCTCTTGGGTTAACTTTATCAGAATAACACATTTTAAACCACAGAAATATGGTCTTTAAATGGGAAAATACAGTCTTGAGGTGTGATATAGAATAAAGCACACTTCCACACTTTGCAGAGTCAAGCCCCACTTCAGATGCAGCAATTTTCACAGAATCAGAGATTTACAGAATCACAAAATTAACTAGGTTGAGATCATCAAGTCCAACCTATGACCTAACACCACCTTGTCAAATAAAACATGGCACTGAGTCCCACGTCCAGTCTTTTTTTGAACACCTCTAGGAATTGTGATTCTACCACCTCCCTAGGAAGATGATTCCAGTGCCCAACCACTCATTTTGTGAATAATTTTTTCCTAATGGCTAACCTGAACTTCCCCTGGTGTATCTTAACACTACGTCCTCTCATCCTGTCACTGGTTGCCTAGGGGAAGAGGCCGACCTCCACTTGGCTACAGCTTCCTTTCAGTTAATTGTAGAGTGTGACAGCCTCCCTGAGCCTCCTTTTTTCCAGGCTAAACAGCTCCAGCTCTCTCAGCCACTCTTCACAGCGCTTGTGTTCCAGGCTCTTCACAAGCCTTGTTGCCCCCTCTCTTTTTTTCCAGTGGCTTCCTGTGTTGCAGCAAAGTTCTCACTGTCCTCTCCAGATCCACATGAAAGACATGTTTTCTCCATCATATTAAAGGTTCAGGCGTGGGTCCACTGAAGTGAGGCCTCTGCTCTCTATGTCTTTTACTGACTGCTGTTCACAGTTTCTCTTATCCCATTGTGCCTCCCAAGGCTGTGTACATGCCCAGCAGCTGGGCAGGATGTCAGCACCCCACATGTCACTCACTATCAGACCTTCCTTTCTTGCAGGCACAGTGAACAAGAGAGACAGACAGTCTCTCTTCCATGTGGGATGACATTGTACACTGCATGTGGGAGCTCTGCTGTGGAGCGGACAAGAGGGAACACTGAAGGCTGGGTGCTGGAGCCCTGAAAAACATAGGGCTGCAGTTTGTAATCCCAAGGGAAAATTTGGCTGTAAGTACAATGCAGTGGAAAGCCTGGTCTGGAAGTGCCTACCCTCCTCACCTCTCCTTCCTGCTAGGACAGGAGGATGTCTGCTGCCAGCAGTAACATTCCAGTGAAGCTGCAGCTGGTGCCTCCATGCGCAAGGCAAGCTGCAAGTTCCTCAGCTCTGTGACCACCATCAATAATGCATTCACAGGACAGGACAGGATGGAAGAGTCAGTCAGCTAACAGTGCTCTCAGGCTGCTCAATGGCACCATTGTCTCTCTGTGAGCACAGTGAGCACCCCGGGCTGTGCATGTGCAGAGGGCTGCACACTCCCTGTGAGGATACACCAGTAGGGCTGGCAGGTTGTGCTCTAATCTCAGGGCAGGCTCAGCCCAGGCTGTCAAATTTGCTTAGAATGAAGGAAATCATGTTTTTTCCTGCCTTTCCCTCCTGCCCCTTACTTAAATAACCTCTTCTGTTAAGGAAGAGGCCCATATGGCAAACAGCCTGCAGCTGTGCTGCCCAGGGAATAGTGCAAGGAAACAAGTCTCACACAGCAGGAATAGCTCATAGACTTGTTGGAGCTTGTGCAGAGCAGGACTCCTTTAATCACCCTTTCTCAAGGTAAACTGCATACTTTCATTCAGCTTCATTTCTATGTTCCCCATTTTCCCCTCCCATTTGGTGCAATTAATTCAGGTCTGGCCATAGGTATTTGTGCAAGGCTTTTCACACTCAGGGATTTCATTCACACACAGGGAATATCATCAGGTATTTTCCTTTCCCCACCATCCCTTCACACAGATGTTCTAGACCTGATGATCAGTTCAAGTCTAGCCCTCAAAATCTGCTGAACCTCTACTTCATGTGGATATGTCTTAACTCCAATACTGACTTCACCCCACAACAGGGGGACTATTTGCATGAGTCAAGGTGCAGGAGATACACCTTCATCCTTCTGTATCCCTTTTCTACTTCTGGCATAGGTATACATAGTGTTCAGCACATAATCTAAAGCTTGTCTCTCTTCTGTTTCTCTGTTCTCAGATGTCTAAAATCTTTATTTAGAAACAGAGAAGGGAGGACACAAAAGGCTTGCAGTGCTTGTTGATGTGTGTTGAGGGTGCCCTGAGCAGCAGCCACAGTTGCAGAGTAGCTGGGCAGATGTGCGTGAAGGAATCAAATCTTTCTCTAGGCTGCTAATGTGTGATCAGATGGAAAAGATTAAAGTATAATGACATCATTTTATGACATCGAGATCTAAAAAGGTCTTCTTGACAGGGGACAACCAGGAGCAAGATGGAATTTATCAGAAATTTGCTAGCTAAAGACCTGTAACTAACAGTATTGTTTTGGACAGGTTTTTAGTTTGTTTCCATAAGGAAAGATGGGTTATAAAATGTAATAGGTTTGATGCTGCTTCAGGGAAGCTGGTTCAGTACATGAGGATGGGACAGGTGAGGGTACCATTCACTGAGAAGCAGCTCTCCTGTCTTTGCTTCCCATGGTCACGGGCCACCAGCTCAGCAATGGTGCCAAGGCAGAATATGTACGATGGGCAAGCTGGGGCATTGCTCAATGGGGATAGAACTAACATGCTCAGCATGTGTCCTGGTTTCCAGAAGTTTAAGCTTTTGCTGAGGTGAGTACTCTAAATAATCTTGGCATTGCATTAATGCAGCTCTCTGCCAGCAAATTCCACAGCATTTAAAATAAGCAATTTTCTCCTTAATATGCATTTAAGAATCTGTCATTGCTCCCTGGTTGTGCAGGTGGCATGATTTTCTGCCAGCGGCATGATTTCATGCCCAGCTGTAGGTAAAGGACCTGCTGAAATTCTGTGGAAATATGCCAGTTTTGCCTTGTACTTTACAGGACTGAAACAAATTATAGTTACAGGGCACAGCTGCTGACAGAACTGAATAAACCATACATAGGGTTGTAAACAAAACCCCATTAGAACCCCATTCTTGCTGGTCACAGTATCTCTCATATAAGACACAGCTCTCTCCCTTTCTTTAGCTCTTTCCCTAATACATCTTGCAACACATATCCATGCCATAATTTTCACCTTAAGATCTTAACTCTCTAGGGACCATAGCATGGCTCTTTGCTTTTGCTTATATGTGTATAAATGGCAACTGGAGAGAAACAGCCCTTTGTTTTCTTCGGCTAAGCTGTACTCTGAGCCAAATACTCTTCTCCTGCATCTCCAGGCAAGTTTTCTCAGACATACCCAGTCCAGCTACTGCTCTTTCACTGCAGGACAGCATGTCTTCCTCCCTGTGCCAGTGCTGCCATTCCCTGGTTCCCCACTACCTGGAGATGCTGCCTAACTTACTTTCAAATTTCCTACTTATCCAGACTTGAGATTTGTGTTACTGTAATCCATCATATAATTCCAGTGCTTTTAAGATTTAGGTCTGTGTGCCTAACATCCTTCCTCCAAGATTCTGCCTCTAATGATTAAGACAAGGAAGAGGGACTTTGACTCCAACCAGTCATGGCTCTTCTGATCTCAACACAGAGAGACCTGCACAAGGGTAAAGGTTTCAGCCTGCTTGCATTTCCCCTGTTTGAGTGCAGGAGCCTGGTGTGGGTTCAGAAGGGGACATGAGTGGCTGTCCCCTCTGTCCTTGCTGGGACAGAGTTCCCACCAGCAGTCTATAGATGTTGACAACTTGGTAATTCTGTGAGCTATAAAACTGGTTGGTCCTGTTTGACTCTAAAACTTTGATCTAGAAACTCCCCTTGGGACCCATGAAAACACAGCAAACTCTACATTTAAATGGGAATTTTGCAATCAAAAATATGGATAATCCAAGGGTCATCAAATTAACAAACACTGTGATGCAGTTTAGTTTTGTAAACACAGTGGCTGCAGCTAAGCTCCCATGAAAAGCCACAGGACTGTGAAAACTGAAATGTTTATTCTTACATTACATTCAAGGACACTAATAAAAATAAAATAAAGTAAATAGACACTGAGACCAGAGGATTCCAAAACACAAGTAGGGAGAAAGTCTGAAATCTGAAATGGAAAAGAGAAAGAAATAAGGATTAGTTATTGAAGCTGTTTTCATTTATTGTATTTCCCCTACTGCTGCTTGTCAGGACATCCAAACCACATGTTTCAAGGAAGATTTTTATGCTGGAAAACGTTAAGTGGTATGTTTAAAGGGAAGACCTGTTGTCCAGCACACTTTTTCCTTAGTCATGCTGGCTGCAAAAGAGATGGGTGGTGCTGGTGATGGATTATTCCCTTGCAAGGTGCTCTATTGATTTCCTGGAATGTATTTACTGGATGAATCACACACAGAAGTGCTAAGGGGACCATGGAGTTTCCCTTGCAGACATGCATCCACTTCTGTATGTAATCCTTAATTAGGTAAGCATGTCCAGGTATTGGGCAATACACAGGAAGCCAGTATCTATAAATGCACAAAGAGAGCTGGAAGGTGGCCAGTGTGACACCCACCCACAAGGGGCCAGAAGGAGCATCCCTGGAACTACAGGCCTGTCAGCCTGACCCCACTGCTTGGGAAGATAATGGAACACATCATCTTAAATGTGATCACACAGCACACACAGGACAACCAAGGGATCAGACTCAGGCAGTACAGCTTTAGAAAAGGTAGGTCCTACCTGACCAACTCGATCTCCTTTAAACCACGTGATTCTCCTAGTGGATGAAGGAAAGGCTATGGATATAGCCTACTGGACTTCATCAAAGCCTTTAAGACTGTCTCCAGTGGCATTCCCCTGGAAAATGTGACAGGCCATGGCTTGGACAGGTGCACCCTTTGTTGGGTAAAAACTGCCTGGATGGTTGAGCACAGAGAATGGTGGTGAGTGGTGCCACATCCAGCTGGCAGCTGGTTGAATGGTGTTCCCCAGGGCTCAGAATTGGACCCAGTACAGTCCCATCTCTTTATTAATGACCTGGATGAAGGCATTGAGTGCAGCCTCAGTAAGATTTGAGTATACCACCAAGTTAGCTGTGGTGTTGATCTGCTGGAGGGCAGAAATGCTCTGCAGAGGGGTCTGTACAGGATGGATCAACAGGCCAAGGCCAGTGGTGTGAGGTTCAACAAGGCCAAGTTCCAGGTCCTGCCCTTGGGTCACAATAGCCCCAGGCAGCTCCACAGGCTGGGGCAGAGTGGCTGGAAAGGACCTGGGGGTGCTGGTGACAGCAGCTGAACATGAGCCAGGCTGTGCCCAGGTGGCCAAGAAGGCCAATGGCATCCTGGCCTGGATCAGCAATGCTGTGGCCAGCAGGGCCAGGGCAGGGATTGTCCCCCTGTGCTGGGCACTGCTGAGGCCACACCTCCAGTGCTGGGTCCAGCTCTGGGCCCTCACTGCAGGAAAGGCACTGAGGGGCTGGAGAGAGTGCAGAGAAGGGCAATGGAGCTGGGGCAGGGTCTGGGGCACAAGTGCTGTGAGGAGCAGCTGAGGGAGCTGGGGTGTTTTATCTGGAGAAAAGGAGGCTCAGGGGGGACCTTATCACACTCTACAGCTGCCTGAAAGGAGGCTGTGGCCAGGGGGTCATCTCTTCTTCCAGGTAACAAGTGAATGTGACAGAACCAGCCTACAAAGCCTCAAGTTGTGCTAAGGGATTACCAGATTGTACATCAGGAGGAATTTCTTCATGAAAAGGACTGGACATTGGAATGATCTTCCCCAGGAGGTGGTAGAGTGACTGTCCCTGGAGGTGTTCAGCAAATGACTGGATGTGGCACTTGGTGCTATGGCCTGATTGACAAGGTGGTGATCAGTCAAAGGTTGGACCTTATGATCTCAGATTCCTTTTCCAACATAAATGATTCTGTGATATTCAGGCATCCCTTCAGGCCACAGAGGACACAGCAGTACTCAGTACCTTCATTTCCTCTTGTGAGAAAGAAGGGTAAGGAGGAGTGCAGAGACAAGATTTTTTTTCTGAGCAGCTTGAGCAGTGGTTCTGATGGCTCCACAAACTCTCTTGTTTGTCATCTGCTCACACAGTCTTATGCTCTAAAATTTATAGGCATCTTGCAAATCCAGTGCAAACTTTCTCTAACCAAATATTTTGTCTTCCCTACATTTTTTCTCAAAAGCTTTCCACTTCCTTTCTTGACTACTCATTCTGCCTTCCTTGTTTTAAAA
This sequence comes from Molothrus ater, assembly GCF_012460135.2. Lineage (NCBI taxonomy): Eukaryota > Metazoa > Chordata > Aves > Passeriformes > Icteridae > Molothrus > Molothrus ater. The sequence continues at coordinate 17,777,179 of NC_050511.2, read as the reverse complement.
ATCCAGCACTTTAGGCTCTCCACACGGTGTTGGAGAACCTGCCCCTTCAGGTGTTCCTTCATGCCACCTTCAGAAAGCTCCATTCTCCTGGCAAACCCTCCTGACTTCTCATCCTTTATAATCCCTGCTTTTCTCATGACCTGAATTATTATCCCTGTAATTTGTCTTGTCTTTGTTTGACTTGTCTACCTTCTGTGGGAAGCAGTGGAGAGTGGAGAATGGGGCTTGCTCTGTCTCGAAGCTTGCTACTATCTGAGTCCTCTTCAAACAGCAATAAATCTCATATCTGCCTCATTATGCCTCTGCTTCACAGTCTGTTCAGTCTGGATCTGATGGAAAAGCCCTCTGGCACATTGGGATTGCAGAACAGGTCTCCCACAAGCTCTGAGGGACCCAGGCTGGATTTTCCCTGTGAGCACAGCTCTTTCAGTCTACCCTGAGGCCCAAGAACATGGCAGGTGTTCAGAGTGCCTGAGGGATGGTCTTTTTCTTTACTTAAAAATGGAGTGGAAGAAAGGACAAAAATTGGGGAAAATATTACTATAAATGGAGAGAATCCTATTCCCTGCTGGCAGGAGCATTTTGTGAGTCATGGTTATTTTCTTTTGAATACAGAGCTTCTCTGAGCTGATTAAGTGGAATTAACAACACACTCAGGAATCCTCATAGTTCCCTGTTTCTCTGATCCCTGTGGCTCTTGTTTTACCTCTCCTGCCTTTGGGAACACTAGAGGAATTTATTAATGAGGTCCAATTACCGAAAATTGTGGATTTATAGTCAACATTCTGGCTAAGGCTGGAAAGGAGCTTTTAAATCCTTGGGAATTTAAAAAAAACATCAGAACCCACCTTCCCAGGCATTGTTGCTCCCCTAAATACCCAGAACAAGAGCTGGCCAGTTATCCCTACCAGATGCATCACCAGCTCAGGCTCCCAAGAAGCAGCAGATCACAGGCTCAAGATGCCTCTCAACATACTCTACACACTGGGGAGACCACAGGCCAGAAAGGGTTTCAATTAACTGTCCAATTATTGCATTTATTTGATCAAACTACTTGTACTGTGTGCAAAGCAGGGACTCCTGGGAATACTTGATGCTAACTCTGAATGAGGGGTTGAGCTGAAAGGCACTCAGCAGGTCCTGGCACATCTTCATGAGTTCAGAGGGGCTCCTGCAGCATTGATTTAATTTTGGCCTTTGTCATCTTCTAGGTCTTTTCACAGACAATAGACCTTGAAAATGGACAGCTGCTGATAGCAGTGTTGAGAGTCCAAGATTGGCAAGAGGTTTTGTCACAAGTAGAGTGACATTGTTGGTGTATAATGAAAATCTTCTGTAAAACCAAAAGGGCTAGGTTTATGTATATAGTTCTATATCGTTGAATAAAAGGAGCTGGTAATTGATTCCTGGACCTGAGGACAGGTAAAGCAAAGTGAGTCACTCTATACCACCATCTACTTCTGGATGGGGTTCCTAAGGAACAATTGTTATTTTTAGTGTGTTGTAGAGTTTTTTTGAACATGCTTGCAAATAAAGACTGCAGAGTTTTCTGCAATTCATCTAAACAGTGGGTTTATAGTATAAAACTTAGTATATGCATTGCATGAGCTTGGGTAGACCGTGTGGACAGTGACGGTTCAATGTCTTTGGGAAAGAGTTGAAGGAATGAGGAACTAAGTTTAATGAGAAGAACTTATTCATGGTGCTTCCTGGGAACAGCCCCTGACCAAACTATTTCCCAAGCCAGGGCTGGGTGCTGTACTGTATAAAGCTAGCTGTAGTCTTGTAAAGAAAAGCTAATGGGTGAGCAAAGAAATGAGCTTGGCAGACCAGTGGCTACCCAGAGGCTAAGCTCCTCCATGGACCTCTTTAGCAGTATGGATGAGCACGTCTCTCTCATGGACCTTTTATGAGACCTCAGATGTCTCATAAAAGCTTACAGGTGAGGCAGTAACAAGCCTCTTTTTCCCTCTCTACCCAAAGACGTAATTTCACAGAACCTTCAGGGCTTTCTGGATACATTCACTGTTTTGTCAAGATTAGTTCAAAGGTTACTGAGATAGGACTGGAAGGCAGCTCCAGAGAAGTGTGCTTTTAGGGATGGTATGGACACATACGCCTTGCTTTGCTGAAAAATGGGACTGAAATCAGATCACATCAACTCCACTGTGTTTTTGAGAGCACTAAAACTTCTGGCCCAGAAGTAAATTAAGTATTTATTCTATAGCTCAGGGAGAATACAAAGCTCTACACTTGAAGATTTTCTTCATTCTTGTCTGTCAACTGAGGCTGCATGCTAACTTTTAGTATTCTACTAGCCCAGAACTGGGGCTATAGTTATTCCATATTTCAAAAGGGAAAATAGTCCTTGCCTGCCTTATGAGGTGTGCCAAAAGTTGTCCCCCTCCCAAGCACCCAGCCAAGTTCCAGGTAGCTCCATCAGTAATAGGGGGAAGTTTAGTGCTGAAACTCAGTGAGAAGCTTTCGTTCAAAAGCATAGCATCAACCAAGTCTGAAGAGGCCAATGTAGCCTCAGAATGTCTGTCCTTATTATCCAGCACCCCCTGCAATGACAATGACATGATTCCTCTCCAAATATGGCAAGGAGTTCAAAGGCCTCCACACCAAGCAGACCAGGCTTCTTAAGCAAACAGATAATTTTCAATCTGGCTTTGTAGTCAAGATTCCAGTTATTGTCATAACTCAAGGAGAATTGTGGAGTTGGAGTACAGGAACCAGTGGCATCAGGCCTCGTGTCACTTACAAGGGAAGCTCTATCTTGGGCTCTGCAACTGCTTGTCAGTGAACCACTGTTTTTTCAGGACAAGAAGGGGTAGCCTGGTGATGAGGAGTTGACATCTGTGGCCCTGTGCAGTCTGCAAAGCTCACAAGGCTGCACACACTTTCAGCTGAATAAGGCCCCTTGGTATTTATGGGATTATTAGTTATTGAGAGTTATGTCTGTTTGCAGGGTAGAATTACCCTTTATGCTACATCTCTCATTGTGTGAGTCACTATGTTGAATAACATATGTTTCTTATATTTGGTGGGATGACCCAATACTCTGCACTTCTATCCAGAATGGGATTCTATTTAAACATCACTAGCCTTCCTTTTCTACTGTAAGATCCCCAAAACAAAAGCTTCATTGTCCTACTAATTTATTGTGTTTGGATTTTTATTTTTTGTATAATCAGTTGCAGGACCTGCAATATTAAGCCAGATCAACCATATGCTGGCTGATAGCATCTAGATTATACCAAGTTTGTATGTGTCCTAATGAAAGATGTGTTAATTGACAGAGGAGGATTCCAGCGGTCAACTAGATTAAAACAAACAGAAAGAGCATTTAATTTCCAGAATTTATGCCATTCCACTGGAACCAGTGAGACTATTCAGGTGCTTACAGCCGAGGACATGCATATTTGTTGGCATGGTTGCTATACCATTGTTCTTGCAAGGAAGGAGTAGTGATCCATCATCATCAAGCGTAACAGGGTGCTAGGGGCTACTTCCATTAGAGGGAATGGCAAAATTCCCATTGATTTCAATGGAAGCAGGGCAGGCTGTGACACAGAAGTAGTAAGCTTGTGTAAACAAAAGTTACAGAAAACGTTCCTTATTACAAGTATTTATGATGATTGTGGAGCCTGAGAGTCTTTTGGGTGTGGAGCCTCTGAAGTACAGCAATTATTAGTTCACTTTTCTCCAGTGTAATTAAGGCTAAGGCACATCAACAACACACTAATTTTGAGTATGTGGTGCTGACTTCTAAAAGTGAAATTACCTCAAGTCAGAGGTTTCTGAGAAAGCACAAGTTGCATTAAAACACATTTCCACCTCTATACATTTTTTATTGACTTTCTGCTACAGGGAAATTAGTTTTAGTTTTGCTACTCCAGTGTTTCTAGAGCAGTGGTTATCACCTCCCCAGGGTGGGGAACCTCAAATTTATTCTAATATAGGTCTGAACCCCATTACAAATGTCATGTAGATGGTCACACAATTAGGTGAATCTGCCTTTCCTGTCCCATTTCTTGCACACACCTCCATGTAGCTAGCAGACACCTTACTACAGACAGTTGAAAATAACTATTATTGTCAGTTCTGGGGGTTTATTCCATGAAAAAAATACCAGTTCACAATGCAAGGTTTAGATCAAAACTAACTCACTACCTTCATTGAAAACTAAGCAGCTGATTTCTCTATGACTCTCTAGCAAGTGGCAAAAAGCAGTGTGACTTAATAAGGGACGAATAAACCAAGAATAATTTCAGACTGCAAATTCCAGAAAGATTTCAGCTCAGGATCCAAACCTGAGAGCATCATAGCTGCAGAGATTAATTCATAAAGCTGTTCACATGCATCATAAGTATTTTCCATTTATAAATTTCTGCATCATATTTCCCAATTAAATCCTCAAATTCAAAATCTTTGTAAGAATTATTTATCCTATTTGGGATGTACAAATTATTGCCTCGGAGCCCAACTATGTCTTTGATCCAGACCTAGAAGAGAAATCTGGTGAAGGTACAACAAACAGTGAAAAATATATAATATTTTTCAAAGATACAATAAATAGAGAAAAATTATCTAGCAAGAGTTACACTTCTATTCCAAGTGTCGGCTCATTCTCTTTTAACTGAAGGTATGAATGCTTGCAGTGGTAATACATTTACTCATTAAATTTATGATCTATAATGGAACTGAGGGTATTGCCACTAGCCAGGAGAGTGCTTTTAATGTTTTTGAATCCTTTGAGCTTTTGACTTTGGGATATTGCATTGAGACAACTTCTGTTGTATAAACAAATACATTGTTTTGTTCTTCACTTGAACTAAATTTTTCATTTTTCCCAGCATCGCTTTTCTTTATTATGGTACTTTGTATGCCTTTTCCTTATTGTGATGGAAGGACCAGAAAAGCAGCAATTTGGAGGGGTTTTTTAAGTCTAACTGCTAGTATGTTTTATAAAATATATTGAGATGCTGACTACTACATTCTGAATAGGTGCACTATTTCACTCAAATGGTACAAATGTGGCTGAGAAAAGAGCTCACTAAAATCTTTACTTAGTGCTTTTCAAGGATCAGACTAGCTCATCACTATGGTATCTGGTTTTGAAATCCTTACATCTATTAATGCTAATTAAAATTACTTCTTTTTTTACCAGCCAATCAATTTATTACTATGACCCTTTAGTATAATTGAGAGACTACTAGTTGGTCTTGACCATGCAGTTTTCAACAAGATTCTAATTTATTACACCTGCTTTTATAGCAGTGCCTGTAAGGTTTTACAGTAGCTCTCAATCTTTAAACCAGAGATGGAAGTGTACGAGAAATAAGAATTTACTCCCTGCCAGCCAGGGAGTAAAGATTTTAATTCTCCAAGTGTTGATATGAACATTTTTAAATCTAATTTTCTTACTGTTCTGAAGTGTAATTTCTCAATTCTAGTTTTGAATGGATGCCTCCTAGGTGTTGTGAAATTTATTTATGTCTTGGTCAATCCTGTCTTAGAGATATAGCTATTCCTTAAGCACACTGCTGTAGATTACTTAGAGTTGCAAAGCATATCACACAGTGAAAGAAGGCCCAATGGAAAAGTTGCCAGCTGTTTTAATAGCAGTTTATTTATAGATATTCTCTAATCTAGAACTTTATCATTTAATAACAATATGGGAGCAAAACAAGAAATATGTACAATTTTTTGAGATGACTGGTTTTTCATAAAAGGGTTATAAAATCTCATCTGTCTGATATTAAGGGCTTAGATTTTTTTTCCTATTTCTCACTTCAGAGTAATTCTGTCCTTGAGCATTGGATTCAGGTTGAATCAGGTTATGTGATTTGCTAATCTTCTGCAACACAGTTTTGGTGATCTACAAAGTAGGGTCAATTATCCTGTATTTTCAGGATATTTCCTTGCAGAGAAAGAAAAATACAGACAACAAACTTTGCTGCACTTTTTTGGCACAGGGTCCTTCCACGTGAGAAAGGCTGAATTACGACCTGTGCCTGTGTCTGCCTGTGATGTTACACTGCAATGTATGCACTTGAAATTCATGAACAGACATGACCAGAAGAGAAGCCATAAAATTTAAAAACGTTTTGTGTGAATCCTGCCTCAAACATCATAATCTGTTTGTTCATCTGATAATGGGAGAGGCTGCAACATTAAGGGAAAAGAGAGTTTTTACATACAAGCCTTGACTTGAACTCTGACAGCTTTTTACAAACTTAGTGTAACATAAAACTTATTCCTAGTTTTTGTGAGTGTGAGATGTTCTGGAGTTTGCAGAATACATAACATGTCTAGAGTGTCTTTCTCCTCCTCTCCTTTCAAACTCTTTTCCCCACAGCACATGTGGGCTTTTCATGAATACTGTGACAATTTCCAAATGGATGGCCTTCAACAAATCACTGGGATGGGCTGTCCCTGAGTCCCTGAGTTCTGGATTAGGAGCTAAATCAACTCACTTCCATGAGCAAAATGGAAGATAAAAAACTTCTTCCCCTCTCCCAATTTATTTTAAATTGCTTTCCAGAGCAGGGACTGATTCCAAAGCAGATATGTCAACAGTGAAATTATGGTGTATTTTTTTTTTTTTTTTAAGTATAATAGCCCAAGTGAGTGTCATGATACTACAGAAGATTATAATACCTCAGTACTTAAACTTCTGGAACTCTGGCTTAGGTATGGCTTAGGTATCACTGAGATAAATAAACCCTATGTTTTTTTGTACAGTGTCACATGCTTTATTTTAAAGTAAATTGATTCCATTATAGTGTGAGTTGTAAGACTCTCTTGCTCTTTTGTTAACAGAAATGCTTTATTTTATAAAAGAAAAGGATGAAAGGACACACAGAATAAATAAATCTGCTTTCTTTGTGTGCCTCTGTTGAGTGTCTGTTTTCCAGGTGGTACTTGGCAGTGCTGAAGGTTTATTATGACTGGGTTTTGTAACAGGTAAGATTTTTTTACCCCAGGTAAAAATATTCAGACATGACTCACCAAAAGAAGAGATCTTTGCATTCCTACAGTTAGTTCTGTACATTGCATATTTATAGGAACTGTGGACAAATACTTCTGTGCTCACTATCTTTCACTGTGGAGCAAAGGTTCTAAAACATGCAAGTTCCTCCTGGTTTTGCTGTTTGCTTGCATAGCCTGTCAGAGTTTAGATGTGCAAAGCATTTTTTCTTGTTACCCAATCTTCTTGCCTAACGATTAAAAGGGCTTCAGCTATACCATCATAATCATAATGTTGAGATAAGCATTTTACAAATTAGGTAAAAAATTTAACAGAGTATAAAAATGAAGAATTTTTTAAGACATCACAGTTTTGGTGTCTGTCACCACTTTTCATTATGTGTAGATATGTCTGAACTCATCAGAGCCCATGTCACCTCGTGTTTATCTCCAAAGCAAAATGACCCTCTCTGGACTGTCTGATTAAGCAATTCGATGACCAGAGTTTATATTTGCAGCATTTTTGTGATACATATTCTAATCAAGCATTTTGAGCCATTTTCTGTTTCCAGTTGACTTGTCAGGATCTTACATCTGAGAGTCTCGTGACTCCGAATGCAGAATAATTTCAAGGCTTAGGTTCAGTTTGGATGGCACTGAAACCTCAGAGAAATCCTTGTGAGGGTTCAACCCAAGAAGTGAGAAGACTGTGGCTTGCCCTGCTCTTCTGAGATTGCTGCTTTCTTGATCACAACAAACCCAATTCAGGAAGGAAGATCCACTCTACCCTCAACCCAGCACAGCCTGGAAAGGAAGGACATGGAGGCCCTCAAGGGTGAAAGGAAGGGTGGGAGGCCTGACAGGGGTTTCTGGTTCAGACCTGTGTCTGTTATTCATCATGACTACACAGGCCCAATAACTGCTCTATAGTTTCCCTTGCCCACTCTTTGATTTCTATACTTGCATTTTGACACCTTTAGCTTGATTTGAACACTGAGAAACCAGGGCTCTGCTGGGTTTTTTGAAATTTTAAGTGCAACTTTGAGCAACCTGGAGTACTTTCACTTGCTGTTTGCTACTTACCTCTTTTTTAGTTACAGTGAACTGAAAAATGTTGTTCTTTGAGTATTAAAAAGCACAACAGTGTTCAGCTAAATTGGCCTCAGAATCTGCTTCATCATAATGAAAGCGTTTACATCACTGCAGAAGTTAATTTCACTGCTTCTGCAGTGCTCTCAATGTGTATTGGCCTTCCCAGGTTATTTTAATAAATGACTGTCAAGGTAGCTACAGGCATTTTGGTGCTGGAACGGGGTGTGGTTTTGCAAAGCAAACATCTGTGGGGCTTTCCAGATGCAGGAAGAACATGGAAGTGGGTGTTATCTCTCAATGGGAAGGGAGGAATGTGGCTAGCAGCAGCAGATTTACCAAAACATGTGAGTAAATATATCTATATTTTGCTATTTAGAACAAAAAAAAAAAAAAGGAAGACAAGGTTAAAAAAAAAAAAAAAGGAGAGAGTATAAAAAATTAAATCTGCATGAAAGGGAAGTTTTTTCATGGTTTTATTTTTGCATGGCTGTTTTCCACAACCTAGGACTGTTCAAAGCACAAGCACAAGAAGGGAATTTCCCCCGGAACTTCCCACATTGGCACAGCTGGAAATGTCAGGGACAAACAAGGATTCATAGATACCACAGAGATGTTGTGAGAATCAGTCCTGGTTAGCAAAAGGAATTAAATTTTCCATCTAGGACTAACTAAAAGAACTTCTGCCTTCCTTCTAGCTTTCTTGGCTGAGGTCACACTTTTACCACTGCATCCTGGGTCACTTAGAGCATCAGCTGCCAATTTCATCTGTAGGAGCCTCCCCCCTAATGAACATGTGGGGGGTTTCAAGCAGAGTCTGTCCTAAAGTCTTTGACAAATAATTAAGTTTAATAATTAAGTTTAATATATATTTTCTCTCAAATTTCACTTGATGTGAAACTGCCTGAGAGATGTGTTTATATGTTCACAACACAGATGAAAAGAGAATCAAAACACGGCAGAAATCTATAGCTGAGGTAAAACGTGTGAGGAACTTCTTCATGCTGGGCTGAAGATCAGACAAGCCTATAAAATGGGCAGGGAATGTTCATTATGGACTGAGTCAGCCCAGCAGCTGTGAGGCTCCTCCCTCCCCACTTCAATGATTTTATTGTTCACCCAAGCTACTGGCAGGCAGTCAGCAGAAATCCTCTTGGCCCTGCATCTGCCCCTCTGCTGGATGCAATCAGGCCTGGACAACTTGGTGCTGCTTCAGTTGTCTTGGTGAGGTCTTGCTTGTTGTGACCTCTTCTGATGTGCTGCAAAGGCAGGGGACACCAGGGGTGCTCTGCAGACCTGACCCATGCACCATTCTGGAAATCACAGCTGAGCTTAAACAAAATAAACAACAAATGCTCCCAGAGTACTAGATGAATGCTGACTAGAACTGCAAGTTTCAGATGCTTAAATTAGATCTCTCTGTGGTTGCAGGTGCAGATTTTCCCCATACAGCTAATAATGGTTCAGACTGTTGGTGTGTTTTTCAGATTTTTTTTTCTGAGATTTTACCACTCAGGTTCACTTTGGGCTTGGCATTCCCTCTAACTCCGCCACTCACTGCTCTGTGAACTGGAAATGCCAAATGCATTTCCAAACACATAAAATCTGATAATTTTGAATTGCACTGTTTCCTGTCATCCTTCCTTCTTTTAAAGGTTATTTTGAGGGGGGGAAATATACCTGAAATGTCAGGAAAAAGACAACAGTTTCCTTTCTCTTTTCTTTTTCACCATTGAGGAAAGATCTGTTGGTCCCTAAGAAGCATCGTATCCAAGGCTCCAAGGACAGCCCTAGTCCTCTCTGAAGCAGCTGGTTTTGTCTGTGTGCTCTAGACAAAACCATAATGGCACTGAAGAATTCACGGTGCTGTCTTCCATGAAAAACAAACAAACAAATAAATACATACATATGTACATAAGGAATTCTAGGCATTAAAAAGCCTTAAGCCCCAAAACATGTTCAAAGAGTCCTGCTCTGATCTGCACCCGCTGGTGTGAAATAAGTTGAACTTTGGCTCTTGGCATCATAGAGGGTTCACCTGTCTGGCACCAGAGACAGCCAAGGAGATGCAGCCACAGAGAGGTTAATGCTTTGTAGAGAAAATCCAAGCCTTGAGTGCATACTATCATCTTTTCACAGTATGTTAAACACCTTCTGGTCATTGGAGGCTGGCTGATCACAAGTGTGAAAGATCACTTCTTAACACTTTGTCGGTCTGTCTGTCTGTCTCCACAGGGGTTGTCCCCTCTGCCATAGGATCTGACTGCCTTTAATCTATCAATTTACACACAGGTGATGCACACTACTTTATTTTGCTTTCATCTCTAAAGCATTTTTGTGATATTTCAATTCTCACAAGGTTCTGGACGCTGATATCCTCATGGTGTGAAGGGATAAACTCCTTGTTAAAGTCAAAAGAGACCTAAAATTCTTGTTGTGAGGGGCAGAGGGCCATCTGAACCTGGGGCAGAACTTAAAAACTCCTGGGGCAGAACTTAAAAACTCCTAGCTTGTCACTTTGAATCTCAGAAAGCAGATATTGTTTCCAACAGTGCAAGGAATCATAAGGTGCTGCCCTGGGTTAACGTGTCCTTCCTCTAACAAACTTCAGTGTAGACAATTTACTGTAAACAGAGATCTGATATCGGGGACGTGTGTGTTAACAAGTTGCCTCTGCCGCAGGAGTCTGCTGGGTTTACTGGCTTGCTAAATGATACAGCTCTCTCCCTTTCATGCCCTAAGGCCTCCTCTTTTGTCATATATATGCACAAAATGCAGTGGAAGAACAGTAACCAAGCTTATTTCAGTTTCATTAGAAGTCAGATCCTGAGTCCTTCTGGTTTTGAGTTAAATCTGTTGCACTGGCTCAGCATGTGTTTCTGGTTGAACTCAAGGGCGAGGCACCTCCGCTCTCAGTGAGAAGTCAATTTCTGCTGGAGGCTGGGAGTGCTGCCTAATTGCTCTGCTGAGGAGGAGTACCGAGTGTGCTCACAGTAACCTGCTGCAGATTCCCCCCAGAGCAAAACTACAGCCATAGTACAGCACTACCAACTTTTGCAGGCAAGCAGGAGAAACAGGAAACTCAGGAAATGACCAGACAGACCCACCAAGATTTTAGAGGTTTTTTACAATACCAGGTAGAAATTCAAAATGTGAAAGACCATGTTAGCACAGCTTAAGCCAGAAAGCCTCAGGCTGGCACTTTTGTGTGACTGTCTGACACGACTTCATGTAAATCTCATGTGTATACTGCAATTGTACAGTCCTACGAAAGCCTCAGTTCACCTTTCTAAACAGAAGCAGAACACAATAGAACCATTTTAATCTGCACTGAGATTAAATCTAAGCACTCTAAATCAGACTTTTCCTTTCATTGAATGTAAACAATCAAATCTCACTGTGAAGCCCTTTCCTGCTTTACTCAGCAACAGGCTCTTGCATTTCACCTCTCTTTTATGTAGTGAAAATGCTCTTATTTAAAAGATGCTTTAAATAAAAGTGTTTCATATTCAACAGGAGGTATCTGAAAATCTGTTTTATCCTGGCACGATAGAGCTGGAGGAAATCTGACCTGAACAACTCTCAGAAAAACTTTTTAAAGAATCAGATTAAAACTTTTTAAAGGTCAGATCATTGCCCTTACTCCTGTCTAAATCCAGAATGTATCTACTGATTTCTGAAGAGCTGGCCCAGAGTTAGGTAAGAGAAAGTAAGATTTAAATGAATAGTTTGCTTTTTCAAGACTGTATCTTTGCAGGTCTCGCCCTTGCAGTGCTCTGTTCCAAGTAACTTGCTCTACCTCCTTCTACCCCAAGTGCATTTCCTCAAATACCTTCTTGCCCACTTGGAGATTTAGGTACTTGAAAGTGTAGAAAAGCCTTCTCATTGCCAGGTGGTCTCCCTGGCCTCTGGCCCACGAAGGACTGCCTGGGAGAGCCTCCAGTCTGCTCCTTGGGGAAGCAGCCTGAGCTGAGGGTTGGTTCCCCTGCCCTTCTAGGGACACTTGCCAGGTGAGGCAAGCACACCCAGGCACCAAAAGGCAGCTTTAACCCTCTGAGGCCAAATCAGGAGGTCAGCAAGAGGCTGCTTGTGACATGACATCTCATGTGCACTGCCTAGCCCTGGTCTTCAGCAAGCATCTTTCTTTCTGCAAGGAATGTTAGGTAGTGCCAGTCATCTAAAAAACGCAGTTCACTTTCTAATGAAATCACAAAGAGGGAGGGGAGACCAAGAAAAAGAGGAGAAACTGGCAGGGAAGCCCATCATTCTGGTCTGTAATAATTAAATGGTGCTTGAATGTATACATTGAGAGAACCTCATTTGCCCTCCCCCTCCTCAGAGACTAATTTAAAACATATCACAGTTTTTGCAAAGGCATTCCTAATACTATTGTGCTGCAAATCCTGTCTGATCCAACCCTCAAATATTTATGTAAACTGAAATATGTCTGGAAAGAAGTCAAAAAAAATCCCCCAAATATGCCCCACAATCTCATTCCCACATATCCCTCCCACCTCATTTATATTCATGTTAAACCCTTTCCAACTAGTTCCCAACTGGTAGGTGGTGGTTGATGAGTGATAATTGCAGAGCCTGTTTCTTTGAGTGCATTGATGGCCAAATCTCTTGCCAAACAATTTAGTCTGGAATTTTCAGTAGTTGCAAATAATATTTTGCAGCAACCTTTTTTTTTTCCCCTTTACAAATAGATACATGTAGTTTGTAAATTTTTATTATTTGTTGTTATTGAAAGTGTTCAGAAAGAGCTAACTTCTAAAAAACATTTAAGTTGAGGTCATTTTGTTTGGGGTAGAGGGTGTGCTTGCACACCATACCCTACTTAGCTGACAGATTCCAGTAAAAGCAGGATAGATATGTGTAAAATGAAGGCACTTGTAAAACCTTTCTGTATCATTTGCAAATTGCATCTGTCTCTCTGTTTGCAGTGTTTTGGTTGACAGATGCTGCCAATTCACCTCCCTGGATCGGCAGGCAGAGCAGTGCAAGGGGTGTGTGTGAAATGCGCCCCATTGTCAGCTGACTCTGTACCTGACCAGCCCCCCCAGGGGTGATGAAAGCCTGCAATTTCATTGACTTCAGTGGTGGAGAATGCTGCCAGGGCTGGAGAGGCCAGGGCGTGATAGGCAGCTCCCCACTGAGGGGGAATGACAAGCTGTGTCTGCAGTGTGCAATGTCAAGAAAGCTGGGAACCCCTGCTCATAAAGCACCAGAATTATTTGTGCCTGCTCACCCAGTGTCTTGAGTCATAGGTCCTTCTTGGGAAGACAGTACTACTCCAGTACTTCATAAAACCAATCCAGCACTTCTGCCTTATATGGGGGCTTTTTGAAGTGTACTTTTTCCTCATATGCAGCTGCTTCAAACCCTTCATTTTGAAAGAAGATTGCATCAGCCACTGCTGTGCAAGGTCTGGATAACCCTGCCATGCTGAGCAACTCCAGGGCAGCCATAAACTGAAGGAGCACAAAATCCCAAAGCCACAGAGGTGGCCACATCCTCCTGCTCTGCAGTGGAAGAGGAAAATGTAGAGCAGAAAACAGAGCCACTTCCATGATACTGTAATGATGATGGAGTGCTAGAGATAACCTCAGAAACATGATGGGAAAATACCTTTTCAAGTGGATTCTTTTTAAGAGTCAGATGTGCTGATCTGCTGTTACAGGAATATTTACAAGCAAGAATGAGATTAATTAAATCTGGAATCTGTATGACTTTGGGACATATTTGGGAGAAGGAAGCTATGTCACCAGCTGGTTGTGCAGCAGCAAGAAGAAAAGGTGGTGGCTTACCTTATTTTATGTTTTTATTTAAGGGCTTGAATTCACAACATGAAGCCTGGTAGGACTACAAGCTGGACATCTGACATTTTTTGGCAACCTTTTCCCCTCGCCTCCTTTCTTTCTGTCTTCAAAAGGAAAGCTCTGACTATATTGAACTGTTCTGCATTCTCCCCCCTGACAGTTTGTATCAGTCCCTCACCCAGCTCTCTGAGGGATGGGACATTCATGTAGTCAGGATGACCATTTCAGTTCTAAGAGATTCCCCACACAAGACTCTCACCAGTCCTTTTCTGCTGCCTGGTGGCCTCAGGTGGATGAGGGGGGATCTCACCTGGGAGAGATCCTGACCCCCCAAAACAGACCCAGGGAAAGATGCTGTCTTCAAGATGGTTCCACTATGGGCAAGTCAGTCCTAACAAAGCAGAGAATGTCTGTATTTGGATTACACGTCTTTCTTTCCTGCAAATATCCTAGTGAGTGTGATCCACCTCCACTCTTAACACAATATTTTGCAAGTATTTTTCACCTTTAAAGCCTCTCTTTCCATGTCTTAGTGCAGTGTTAAATGAGAATTAAATGTACAGATATTCTATTTTTTCCAAAGACTGCATTATGAGGAAACACTTTTAATCTCTCATGAAAAAAGAAGGGTTTATGTAAGGATATGTTTCTCTTAATTATTACACCATCCTGAAGATATTCTCTGCAGAGATCTTTACCTCTAAAATGTCACTGCATGGAAGATGAACAGTATCAAAATTTAAATTCTGTCTTTTCTGTCAGCAGTTATTTTAACTGGATCTATTCTGCTGTTTCTCTAAAATAATATGGCAGTACAAAACTGCAGCTAGCCTCAGGGGAAGCCAATCAACTCCAGCCTAATAAAATATTGGAAATTTCTGCATTTTTCTAGGGAAAAATTTTGCACTTTGAATATAGTTAGGTAGAGCTAGTCAGCGAAAAGGGTTAGAAAGACATTGCTACATTAAGTATGTGTTGATTATATTTGTCAATGCAGGTCCCAAAGATGGAGCCTGAGTCTGGGTGAGGTTAAAGGAATACATGTGTCCATTATTTCTTCTAAGTGGGATTCGTAAATCATGTATTTTTTAGACATCTAACATTTTAATCCTTATCTTTTGGCAGTAGATCTACATTGCTGGAGTGGGAGTAGGCAGATTTAAAAATAACAGCTCATAATTTTAACCATTTTTAATTTTACAAAGTTTCATTGCCAGGTGTGTCTTCTCAGTTTTTTAAAGTTCTGGAATTATTCTAATATTCATCAACTGACTTAATAGAAATCATCTACTGAAGACTAGGCAGCTGAGAAACTAGTTAATGAAATGAAAAATTCTCTATATTTTCTTGTACTGGTATTCATCGAGTATGACTTATGTTATGTGCAGCAAGGCTCATTTTCCAAAAAGGACTTTTAGAAAGTACAGAGAGATCATAGGCAATACATCTAGACTTTATTCTACACCTGAAATGTTGGGTTTTATAGTGTTCATAAGTTCTAACACTTCTAAAGCTGAAACTGGTTCACACCTCTAAGCAAGGGGTCGTAGTGAGAAACCATCAGCTTTGAAAGTGCTCCCCTGCTCCAAAGCACCTAATTAACATTCCTTTTAAGACTGAAATAACCTACTGAGTTCTCTTATTTGCAGCCACCTTGATAATAGAATAAAAGTATTTCCATTATGTATATCACCAGATTATAGGACCTGAAATATTTAAAATCCTTTTCTATTTTAGAAAAAAGATCTGTTCTTTGACAGGGTCAAGGCCATTGAATTTAAAGTAGACAGCAAAAAGGCTAATTGAACAAAATGGGAAGTTCCTGATGCCTCCCTACACACCCCACCCTCCACTCCCCACAGGATCAAGATCACTTGCATCTGGTTAAAGAAATACTATTTTCATCTCTTTCTTAAAACAGTGGAAGATGCAAAGGTGCTGCATGGTTTTAATGGGAAAAAGAATCAGTCAAGTATTATTTGTTCAGCTTCCAGCTCTCTTTATGAAGTCATACAATGGCTGAAGGTGCTTTTGGAGGTCAGCTAGTGCAACCCTCCTGTTCAAAGCGGGGTGAATTCAGGACTGTGTCCAGTCAGGTTTCAGCACCTTCAGGCATAAGGACTCCACAACTTCTTTGGGCAACCTCTTCCAGTGCTTGATTAGCCTTAGAGTAAAAATAGTTTTTCCCTATATTTAATTGGATTGTCTTGTCTTTCAGTTTCTGTCCATTGTCTCTAATCCTTTCACTGGATACCAGTGATAAGAACCTGGCTCTTTACTACATTTTTTCAATTATTTATACACCTTAATAAATTTCCATGAGGCTTCTCTTCCCACAGCTGACCAGTCCCTGCTCTCTCAGCCTCTTCTTCTGTATCAGGTGTTCCTATTAGAGTCATCTTCATAGCCTTTACTGGACACATTCCAGTATGTCTCATGTCTCTTGCACTGGACTGGACACAGTCCTCCAGATGTGACTCACCAGTGCCCAGTAGTGTTGGCAAGGCTCTCTCTAATGCAGTCTAATGTTGGCTGTCTTTGCTACAAAGGCTCACTGCTGGATCACATTCAGCTCCTTATTCACCAGGATACCCAGATATTTCTCTGCTGGTTACTTTCCAGGTGGTTGTCCTCCAGTCTGTATTGGTGCACAGAGTTTTTCCTCACCAGGTGCAGGACTTTGCATATCCCCATTTCACGAGGTTGCCCTCTGTCAATTTCTCCAGTGGGCTCCATCGAGATCCACTGAATGTCAGCACAACCATGTGGTGTGTATCAACCACTCCTCCCAGTTTTTCACCATGTGCCAACTTGTAGAGGGTCCACACTCCCCAGTCTCACATGTCACTAATGAAACTGTTAAGCAGTATCAGTCAAGTACTATCTGCTGAGCACCTCCACTAATGACTGGCCCATGGTTACATTTTGTATTGCTGAGGGGCGTAATTGGAAGCTGAAAATTCAGCCAGCTTTCTGTCCATTTCACAGTCAACTTTCTCAGCCTGTGCTTTCTCAGCTTCTCCATGAGGCTTTCACAGAAGTGTCAAAGGCCTTACAAGGTAAACAGGATCCACTGTTCTCCCTTCATACACCAAACTAGCCTCATTTTAGAAGGCAGTCAGGTTACTTAGAAAAGAGGTCCTATTTGTAAATTGATGTTGACTACATACAATCACTTTCTGGTCTTTCGTGAAACTGGAAATAGTTTCCAGGATTATCTTCTCCATCACTTTCATAGTGATTTAGGTGAGTCTAACTGTCCTGTATTTCCCCAGATTTTCTTTCGTGTCTTTCCTGAGAAGTAAGGTTTGTTTTCTCTCACTCCACATGAATTACTCCCATCATCATGGTCTTTCCAAGACAAGCGAGAAAGGCCTTGCAGTTACATTGAGCAGCTGCCTCAGCAGTTTTCAGAGCATCCCATGACTTGGTTCTTCCAGGGTCTGTAAGGGTTCCCTAACCTGACCCTCCAACGAGGGTACATATTCCTTGCTCTGGGATCTCCCACTGTTTTCACAGATTCCTGAAGGCATTTTTTTTTCAACAAAGACCAAGTGGAAAAGACCATTACCGCCTTGGCTTCTTCTGTATTTATTCCCTCCAGGTTCCTTGCCATGTTCAGCAGTGGGCCTGTGCTTTCTCTAGATATTTTATTGCTGAAATACTTGCAGAAACCTTTCATATTACCCCTCACCTCTTTGACCAATTTCAAATCCATATAGGCTTCAGCTTCCTAACATCATCCTCTCATACTCAGTGGCTCTATATATCTCCTGGGTCTATTTACAGAGTTTCTCCGAGCTGTCCATTCCACACAAATGTCCTCAATGTGGTAGAGTCCCAGAAACACCAGGCTACTTATCTGTTGTGCTTTTCACTATGGATATCTATGGGACATATATCTTCTGCTGAAGCCTTTCAAAAACCTCCTGTCGTGGCGGACACCTTAAATACAGCAACATATATCATCCAGACATCAAAGGCAAGAGGAGAGGAGCACGTGCAGGTGACTTTTAATCAAAACTCTCCCTTGTTTTACACTTGGCTCAGACAAGCTATTCATTAAGTTTTCCTGGCTCTCTGATCACCTAGACACAATCTCTTACAGCATTCATAAGCATTTTGTCTGCTCCTGTCACAGGGATTAGGGGCAGCAAGGCTGTCTAGAAAATGACTCAATTTCATAAAAAATTTCAGTTTCTTTAGTTAATATTTCATTCTGCTTTGAGAGAAAGCCAATCTCATGGATTAAAGGCTCAAACTGGCCTTCAGACAGCATATTTCATTCTAGGTGCAAAGTGATTATCTTAGCTAGCATGTGAAGTGAAAATAGTAGAAACATTACACATGAGTGAGCTGACCAGTTTGGTCTGTCAATGAGCCTGTATTTCCTGTGTATTTTTACAGTACTCATTACTTGGAAGTCCTCTTTGTCTTTTCTGTTGCTTCATTTCATATCCTCAGAAAGGAGGTAAAGGAATTAATTAAATTACCTTTCATTACTCAGAAAGGTAATTTTTGTGGAATTTTCCTGAACTTTCCCTAACTCTTTCCATGGCTGCACCTTCTGCAGTGAACATTCAGAAGGTGCTGCTGCCAATGTGCCTGACCTCCTATAACTTCTGTTTTGCATATCCTGTGGGTAGTACCTCCTCAAAATTGCCTTACTTCTTAGGTAGGTACTGCACAGTGGTGTTGAGGTTTCATTGATCTGACCACACCGAGAAGTAAATCTTGTTCCTATGAAAAGCTAGAGGAAACAGCAGTGCAAATCCCAAGGTTTGTGTGCTGCATGAGCTCCCTCCACCTGTTTGAAGTGTGACAGTAGCATGCCTTTAGAAGCAGAATGTATAGCAGTTCAAATGCCATCCCCACGCTCTGCTGAAAGCACCAGGGCTTGCTCCCCCCTCAAAGTCTCAACCAGTCCTGCAGATTTTACTCCTTTAAACAATAGGAAAGAAATTACATCCCTCCAAACCATTGCCTGTTCCTGGCCCCCTTGTGAAATGTCAGCCACAGAAGAATGTGCACATATTTATGAAATCACTTCTCATATAAGTTTTAATCAAATTAGTAAATACCACTGACATTTAAGTAACAATTGTTAGGACCTCATTTTAAACCTTTTGAGGTGAATAAAAGTGGTTAACTCCTCTCTACACTTGCTTCTGGTTATCTGCAAGTTCATAAATAGAGCTTTCTGTTATTTTAACCTTAGTGCTTGAAGACATTCATTGAATTTGATTTATTAATGGTTATTTCTCTGCTCCCATCAAATTTTCTTAGAAATAAGCACCTCAGTACCTTAAGTAGACCTTTCTACTGATTTTCAATGAGTACTTTGTTCCATGGCAAACTTCAGCTGACAAGGTGTAAGCGTGTAAAGTCAATCTGAAAATAAGATGATATTAAAAATGTCTTTTCATCTTGTAGCAGCATAATAATTAGTCTCCATTAGTCATCACCTAATTACACCCTATATTTCATGTTTCCACTTCTAATTTGGAAGTGTGTACAACAGTGGATGAATCATTAGGGATTCAGGCTTTGGTTTTTTAGATGTATAAAACCTAACCCTTCCATTATGGACTTAAATTTTGTTGCAGAAAATACATTTTACCATCCATATTAGAAAATCCTATAAAGTAAAAACTGCACTTTAACAGGAATAATTGTACATGGAGACTAAAGCACATAGTAAGGACAAAGAAAAAGTCCTAAGACTGTGAATGAAGAGAAACACCAAGTTATGCTCTTGACTTCACACAACAACAATCTATCTTGTCCTTTGGGGTGGTGAATAGTTTCCCTGCCAGGAAAGGATACAACTGCATCAGATTAGGATCAAATAAAGATATCAAAGGCATTAGATATGGCATATGTGTTCAAAATTCCAGATAAAACAACTATGTCCCAAAATATATAATTCTCCAAGCATTCACGTTCTCTGTATTTCCAAAGAACTTGCCTTCTCTGGTGCTGGGATATTATGGTCTCAGCCAGAAGAGGTGAAGAAAAGTTCTCTTGGTAGAGGACTTGTGGTTGTCTGGTCTATGGCCTTGGACCTTTGCAGAATCCCACCAGTGCTTTATTCTTTCTCTTGGAATTGTCCTAATCTGACATCATAGTTCAGCCAGCAGAGGCAGCTACTCCTCCTGTCTCCATCTCTATCTCTCTTTGTTTCAGAACTCCCAGCAGGATTCAGCCACAATGCAAACAGCCAAGTGAGTAGCATGAAACAGCCCAAGACTCGCAACCTAAGGCCACAGAAAGGTGTTAGGTGAGCAAAAAGCTTGGTAAGTAAATTCAGAAAAGTTGTATTTGTTGGTTTCAGGTAATACCTCCTTATCCCACATGTTGATATCAGAATACACCAGAACACATAAGAACTTCTGCTTGTAAGATCATCACTTAGAATGAAATTTAGAAGGGCACAATGGTCCATCCTAAATATGTGAAAGGTTATTGATAGGCATAACTGGGTAGGAATGTTATGCATGCCTGAAATGTGTTATAGGAAAAGTGATCATTTTTTTCAAAAAAGTAGGAAGAAGAAGGTAATTCAATTTTCTGGTATCACTTTTACCAAGGAAAGGAACTATCCCACTTTAGTTGATAGGTCACAGTCGCCAGAATTATAGTAAAATATGGATTTGAATATGAACAAAGCCATTTCCCTGAGCACTTTGTTTGTGTATGCTTGGCTTTTTTTCTCTTATTTAGCCAACATTTCCCTAGAAGTGGATCAATCATTTCTTCATCTTGTCTGCAATCACACAGAAGCATTTTAGAGTAGAGAGCATGAGTGATGAGCACTTTACACACATACTGGGGCAGCTCTATTCATTACCTTAATACAAACATACAATACTCACAATAACCTTTGTGGTCACAGACAAAGTTGTTGGATAAGAGATTTCCTAAGAAAAAATACCATTCAGACAGAGCCAAAGTAAACAGCCTCCTCTGCTCCCCTCTCTTGACCTTTTGGAGATCTGTGTATGGTACATCTATAAAAACTAGTTCACAGAGTTCACAGACCTTTTTCATATCCATGGGTTTGGTTTTGACGTAATGTGAAATGATAGGCAGTATTGCCCTATTCTGGCATCCTTCAGCTAGTACTGTAAAACATGAGCCCAGAAGCTGACCAGAAGCAATGATATGGTCCTGGTAGTAGAACAATACTCCTCTCAAAATATATTGCCTGCTGTGCACCCCTGGTTTTGTAATAGAGAATTTACAAGCAGAGCCTAGAAAGAGGCTTGGCCAGTGCATTAATTAGGATTCTGTAAGAGAGTTCCACTGAGGCCTGGTTCTCTGCAATTCTTTCATAGATGAGAGGGCAGCAGCATTACTGGAAACATCTTCAGTATATATCCTTGCAAACAGCTTTCCATAAACCAACCAAACAGCTCAGCATAAACCAACCAGGAGCCACACTTTCCGCCCAGCTCTTTGGACAATTAGACTGCATTTCATTTTCTGTGGGACATTTGTGAATCAGAACCAGAGAAACATTTCCAAGGAAGTCAGCAATTGCCTAATCTCCTGCAAGTGTACTGTTCAGAATTTACACTAATATCAGCTTTTCTTTTGTTTGTGAACATTGCAGCAAATCTTCCTTTTTGTCTTTGTTCTCCAGGCTATGCTAGCTCCAGCAACTCAGAGAGTGGGTAAAAGAGTTATGGGACAGAAAAAACTTCAGTCTTTCTGATTCAAAGATAGAAGTAGACCTGAGTATGGTGTGTGTGATACACCTTGGATCCAAATGACTTAGGTACCTATTTCCTGAGTGCTGAATGAATACAACCACATCATGAGTAGGTTGGCATGGGAGCAGAGAGGATGCACTTTTATGACTGACTTACACGACTAGGATGGAGCACAAAAATGGAGCAAAAGCAAAAAGCAAACAAGGATGAGATCTTTTTCATTTTCCTTCATTTCTTGTTTCCCAGTGAATCTACATACATTCTGTAATTATTTAGAGACTGTGCATTTGCTCTATGACAATTCAGGGCACTAACCATTTGATTCTGGAAGAGGTTCTATTTGGACATCTGTAGAAACAGGCCTTTTTCTCATTGTGGAGGTGAAGCTATGACATACAAAGATTGACAAATTGCTGTTCAAGAGATGCTAGCTACAGTATGAGGGGTCTCAAGAAAATTATAAGCTAGAAAAACCAAAGCATAACTCAGTATTTGACATCAAAACCTCTCACTTCCCTTTCCCCATCTTTAATTATGTCTCTTTCTAAACAATCTAGGAGGCTGGGGAGAAAAGATCTGTTTTGAAGAAGGAAACAATGAAGTAAATCTGGTGAAATAAAAAATCTCTAGAAGATAAAGAAGAGTTGGAGATAGTTCTATGTAAACAGAAAACCTGATGTAGAATACCAAAAGATTTTGTTTAAATCTTGTACAATTTTAAAGAACTCATCTTCTTCTCAACCTGTAAATCAGTTTCTCCATGAAATGTGGAAAAAAAGATCCTACCTTACTATTAAGAGATATATATCAGCATAGAAAAAGTTTGCACAGTTAACATAACGTCCTGCTTGCCAAGCTCATTTTGATCTAATTCTCTTGTCAGCAAAGCTACTTCATGGTAAAAATTTAACTCACAATTTGTTTACTTGAATTTTTTTTTTCTTCCTAGGAATTTAATAATTTTTATATTCTTTGGGATTTTTTCATGTCTCACTAAGAAATTAGAGCACTAAGAAATTTGGTTGAGAACAATACAACAAAACAATTCAGTGCATGTGAGTGGCCACAATCATCACATTGCCTATCTTCCTCTGTGAAATACTAAGCAGCTGCTGGCTCTTAGTGAGGGGGGAAAACAAAGACCTGTTAGTATTCCTGTGCACAATTTTTTATTTCACTTAGCAGCTGATTTTAGAAAAAGAAAGAAACAGAACTGATCTGATGTCTTTCCTCTCAAGATCAACCCACATCCTTTCTAGGGCAGGAAGAGCAGGTGAAAAAAACAGGACATTTGCTACTTCTATGGCTTCCATTATCCAATTTATGCCATTGCGTCCCTGAGAACAACAGGAACAGACTCCAGCAGAGCAATTAGTTCAGTGGAGAAGTGAAGTCAAGGGAATCTGCTGAGGCATTTTGGCATAGGCACACTGAGTGTTGAAAAATCCCTTCTGCAAAGGACTGTTTTTCTGGCTCTGCAAGCAAATCTGTAGGGAGCAATTTTCTCTTCAGATGTGTGGCTTGTCCTCACATGGAGAAGTGCAAGTTGCATCAGTGTTGTTAAAACAAATGCAAGACAGAGAAGAAGGCAAGCGTTAGCAAAGCAGGGGAAGCACAGTCTGAAAAGTCAGCCAGGCAATAGGCACTGTGACCCAGGATCCTGAGCACCAAAAGGGCATGTCAGGGAAAGGGCACGGTTTTTACATCAGGCTGATGTCAGAGCCCCACCACTTTGACCCCATTTGCAGTTTCCTGATCAGGTGCATGGTGGGACAAGGGAGATTTCAGATTTCCTGTCCTGTGGTCCATATCACCTAAGCTGACCTGTCTCACCTGGGCCCAGCTCCCACGTGCCAACAGAGGAAGGGAGAAGTGGTGAGGACCTGGGAACCTGACTGACCCCTCAAAGTGAGAACTCGGGCACAGGTAGCCTTAGGCACATTGCAACCTCAACCTCAAGGTGCACCTGGATTGAAGTGGGAGGAAGTAGCTAGGGTTTCTATAAAAGGTTGCTGCAGACATCATTCCATGTAATGAATTAAGGTAGAGGGCTATAAACTGGGGATAAGAAGTTGTTAAGACTGACAAACACCTTGGAGATGCTGACATCTGATCAATATCAGGCACATTTTAGAAGTTTGAATAAGATGTGAAGGATGTAGATGATAACTGTAAGCACATACAGAAACTCTTCAGACTTCTGCCACCAACAGCTATTTCCCAAGGGAAGGAAGTGGTGTGGTTGGCTGGCCAGCACAAAAACAAGGCTTATGAGAAACATGGACTCTCCAGACTCTATTTCTGGCTCTGCCAATTCTGCTGCCATCTCTTTATATACAATTGCATCTATTATAAAGTGCAATGATGCAATGATGTTTGCGTATGGACAATGACATGCTCTCGTGGCATTTGTAACCCTTGCCACATGTCACAGCAGCATACAGGTATCCCCTCTCTCCCTCTGCCCCAAGGTGTACAGTTGCTTAACTGAACTTATATTTCCAGAGTGACCTTCAACACAAGATGCAGACCCACTTTTGCCCAACTTTGATCTCACTAGCGGTGCCTGCAAACCCCACACCTGCAGGGGGAAGAGTGTACCAAGCCACCTGCTTCCAGGGAAGATATGCTTATAAGACTAGCTAATGAAACCACCCAAGATAAGCAGCTGGGGTCAGATGCTTCTGCATGATTTTATGTGAGCCACAGAACAATGCTTCTTATTCCATGGACAATTAAAAAAAATTATATATTTCTCTTTTGTTCAGCAAAGGACAGCAGGGCTTAAATAATGCAATGTTAAGAAACGTAGCATCCCTTTGGTTCAGTATTCTCTGCTCTCTGGAGAGGCTCCCAGAGTCAGGATGCTTGTATTTACCTTCATAACAAATAGCAGTCCTTAAATTTATATTAGTTCAAAGGTTTCTGTGGTATGGTCCTGTTAATTTGCCCTGTGCACAGAAATCAGCTGAGTCAGTTTTCATCACTTTAAAACCATACCAAGGGAGGAATGAAAGTGCTTGTTTTGGGCATTTCCCAAAATACAAAAATAGTAGTAATAAAAATATAGAAGGCATATGGTGGGTTTATGTCTGGGGATGCAGCTGAGGCTAAGCAATATGTACATATTTAATTTTTCTCCCAGAGTGAAATGTATTTATTCTTTGAGGCTGTAAGAAAACAAGTTCTTTTCATTTTCCAAACAAGAGTTCACACAATTGTGTTGTAATGGAATATGCATTAACATTAACCAGTATCTGATAAAACTAATAACCTAGGCATCATAAACTTTAGAAGGTAGTTAAATATTAATTCTTCATGCATTTGAAATTATCATGAAGGGAGAAAAGGGGGCACCAATTATGCCACGGCACCAAAGTTATACAGTTAATTGCTTTTCTCATCCCCTGCCAGGAGGGTTAACATGAGATATTGTTCAGATGTAGTAGAAAAGGGAAGTAGTAGAATTTGAACAAGAGCAGCATAGCATTTCTTTGCAATAGATTCTTGTTTGTTACATTTATGTAAGATCATGAAAGACAGCAGAGATGGTGTGAACCAAGAGTTTGTTTTGCCTGACACACTGGAAAAGTTGTTCAGTACTGGTTCATCTCAGCAAAGCTATTATTCTCTGAATGTTAGAAAGGTCAGCTGGGGTTATCTGCAGCATAAATACTGGCTGTGCAAATTCATGGGAGGGAACTTAGCTCTTGCACCGTTCCTTCTGAAACAATGATATTTGGGTCATTGTTTATGAATCTGGCTGCCATGAGTCAACCCTCTTCTCTGTCCCCCTTTTACATGGCCTGTAAACAACTTTCCAGATGGGCTGACATATCACTGTTGATGGAGAGCTCTGCATGAATATCCTCTTGTGTTACCCCAGTGGAAGAGGTGTGTGGTACAGCTACTCTGCTTGCACAGTGGTGTGTGGGAACTTGAAGATGGACCTAGCTGATAGTACTGGCTGGAGTCCAGATGGAAGTGAGCATATCCTACTTTGCTCTCTCTGATGCTGTAATTGAATATTTCTAGAAGACTGCAAGTGAGAAAGATACATAAAGAATAATAAATAGCTTTGCAAGAAATTTAAATCCACTTACCTGATCAATAGGTTGAAACAAGGGAACATTTCTGGATGTGATTCTGCTGTGAATTAATACAGTAATTTCAATTTTAAAAGCTTGACTTTCTTCACTAATAACATGTTTGTAAAATACTGGACTGCCTTTCTTGGCATTTTGTGTTGTGGAGGCTACATTTTTAATTTTAAATGTACACTGTTTATGACGTTGTTAGGGAAAATGCTGTTATGTGCAAGGTACAGTGAGACATTACATCTGGCATTCTGTTAATGGCTTTAAAATCAGATTATCTCTCTGATATCTGAACTTTTCAAGAGATTAGTCAAGTTTCAGGAGTAAAAAAAATTTAAATTACTGTAGTTTTCATGGGTAATGTCATCAGGATTCAGCTTTCATTGCTCTTAACTGCACACTGCAACAGAGATTAATAGCATGGATTGCTCCTTAATGCAAATAATTCATTTGGTTTGCCCTATTGTAAGGGTGGCTTTGGCATTTGAGTTTTAGGTATGTAAGAAGCCAGAGGCAGATGGCACAGACCATTAAAAACATTGTATTATTGATTGATGCAGACTAGACAAAAATGCCATTTAATTAGTAGAAAATTAAGTCTTGGCTGGTTTGTTCTGATCCTCAAGGATCATTAAAGGGCATAGCTGAAATCTGAGCTTTTCTGCAGGTTGACTAACATATATACCAGTACAGCCTTTTATTCCCATTCTCCAGTGACAGCCAAGTAATATTGAGGAAGACATTCACTGGAATGCAAACATAAATATCTCTTTATAATTAGAATTCTGGTTTTGTGGCAGTTTTGGGGTTTTTTTTTTCCCCTAAGTAAATAATTGCTGAATTATACTCCTCAAGAACCTTAGATGACTCTAAAAAAAGAAAACCAACAAAAATCAACATTACCATGATAAAATTAGGTCTTTGCTTGTCAGGTCAAATATGTGTTTTCTGGTAGATAAGAATCTATCTCCTGAACTCATGGTGCCAAGTGACATCCCTGTTGACAGAAACAGGAGAGTTCTTCAGATAAAGATGGATCCTAAATTGTCAGAATTTACCTAATAGAAGTTGTTTTGCAACAAGTAAAAACATGATGAATTTTCCTATTCAGGCATTTCTATTTCTGCATGATGTCCTCCACTGCCCAGTGCTGATACTCCAGTTTTTCACTTCAAGATGGGCTGAAGGGATGAAAGTAAACAAAATAGAAGTGTCCAGAAATATTTATCACAATTTATCTATATTCATCTATTCATTCTATATTTAGATTGAATTCACACAATGTGTTTTTTCTCATTTGAAACTGTAGGCTTTTTGATAGGGAATAAACATCTTCTAAAACATGTTCATCAATCAAGCTGTTATTCAATGAAAAATTATTTTGAAAAAACAGATTTTGATGTTTGGGCGAACACTTCTTCTTCCATACTGAGATACCAAGAGACAGTCTTGAGATGTGTGAGCTTGTATTGGATTATTATCAGTTCAGTGTGCAGAAAATGTCCATACTATCAATAATGCCAGTGTATGAACGAATTCTCTCTGTGATCTTTTTACTTGTGATTATTTGTGATCTTCATTACAGAATCTGAGCAGTCATCCTCTAACTGCTTGGAAGTGTTTTAAATTTCAGTAAGTGTTCCTAATTAGGCATCTCCTGATCTTTGAATTGGCATTCTTGAGTGCTGCATCACTGAAGTAACAAAAGTGAACAGCAATCTTTTAAGTTATGCTTCAAAGAGAGGTAAATTTAGCTTAAACCAATATTACTTGTCAGTTGAAATCAAATCCATGCTTCTTACCAGATTTTTGTGCCGTTGCAAGATTGTTGGATCTCCAAATATAAAAACAAGGGGTGCCTGTGAGAAACTTCCTTAACTGTGTTTCACAGCATGCAGAACCTTTAATACACTGACATATGCACAGCTCTTACTTCATTGCACAGGGAGCTCAGAATAGACCTTCTGGGAGAGCCTGGGCTGATGCCAGAAATTCAGATGTGTTCAACTCCCCTTAAGAAACAGCGTAGCATTGTTACATACTGCCAGTAGGATCACTTTTTTTCACAGCATGAGGATTCACCTCTAAAATGCCACCATCTCCTAAAATGAGCTAGATGCAGAAGAAACCAAATTTATGCTCTTGCCAGGATTGCTGTCTACAACCTCTTCTGACTTCCTCTTGGAGCAGCCACTTTCCTCCATGTCAGCAGAATAGTGACAGATCATGGGTTAAAATTACTGCAAATCTGAAAATTTGTTTTTCCCACTTTTTAGCCTAAACGGTTTTGACACTTTTGACTGGGTTTCCACAGCTTTGTGTCAAACAATAAGGTGTGATGAGATCCTCAGGATAAAGTACCTGCAGCACTTTCTTTTAATTAAAAAGGTCAAATTTGCATCAGGTGTCAGTTTACATAAACAGTGCAATTGCCTTCTTTTTTTCCCCCCTTTAGTTATTTCTACACAGCCCAAAAAAATTCTGTGGATTTGCTTTGGATTTGCAAGAGATTAGTGATCATCCAAGATGGAAAAATCTGAATTCTGTATAATTCTTTCTTTTTTGTGGACTCAGAGTAACCACCTTGCTTGTCCTGAAGTGCAGAACATGCACTGAAAATTCCGTCATTTTAAAGTATCTGTCATGAAGTTCAGTCAAAATAACCTTTGGCTTTTACTGAAAATCTTGGCCTATATTAGAAGCATCTCACCTCCAAACTGCTCTGAGACTCAAATGTTCAAAAGAGAAAAAAATGGTAGTCTTGCGAGAGAAAAGTCATAGGATGGCTTGCTTGTATGAAAAGCCTCTAAGCAAAAAATCATGGGCTTCAGCTTTTTTGTGTATGTTTCTGAAACGGTAATAAATAAAAAAAAAAAAAAAGCCTTGAAGCCAAGGAGTCCTTAATCAACAGGAGATACGTGTGATTAGCCATGGATGGAGATTTTCTGAGAATGCTATTTTATCTGTGAATGCTATTGAAGCATCACTTAACTAGAGGTTCCACAAGAATGTGTGATTACTCAGAGTCTCAGGGGACTATAGACATGCTTTGGTTTGAAGAAGGCAGAAAATTTTATGCAAATGCCAGCATAATGGCTTCCATGTTTCCACAATGTATTGTGTAATAGATGCAAATAGTAAAGTCAGATATAGCCATTTCAATACCATTTTTACAAATAAATATTTTCTTTCATTAGCAGAGAACCAGAGATTGTTTGTCCCAGCTTGGGAATGTAACAAAGCATCTGAACCTCAGCACCTCTCACTTGACATCTTTTTGCCCACCAGATGCCATGCTGGAGAGGCTCCCAATTGCAATTAAGTGAAAGTTTACTCTGCATATACTACAGATTAAGTGCCAGAAGCAATCAAAGAGACAGTCTGTGTCTGACATACAGCAACGAGGCTAGGGTAGATGCTGCACTTTCACCTTTCAAAGTGTGCTCAAGGTAGGACGCTGCTGCTGGCTGGGGGTCCCAGTGCAGATCCAGGCATGCCTGCGTGGATCCTGGCGCAGTTCCTGGGCACTGTCGTGTGTTGCTGCAGAGCAATCCCAAAGGGCAAGGGAGAGCCCTGGGCCACTGTTGAGTCCTGAGCTCAGCAGGATGACCACGCTCCTTCAGAACTAGTTTGGGCATCTCTGCAGAAGCAGATGTTAGTCCCAGCAAAATTAATTTATCCACTTGCAGGTTCTTTGCTATTAGTAATAAACTACCAGGACATCTTCATTACCACATATGGCCTAGGGTGGGAAACAAACAAAGTATGTGTTTGACATGCAGGCATACAGGTGCTAAAGACTAAGCTTCTTTGGCCTTTTGTGAAGACTAAGCACCCTCCAGTTTCTCCCCAGGCCCCTTCAAACTGGCAGCTTCTGGCCACATATTTTTGTGTGGGCTTTTTGCACAGTAACATACATACACTAAAAAGACAACTAGAATCATTACCCATAAAGAAAGTATTTCTTCTTCCTTTCATCTTAAAAAGCCCTAGACAGAGGGGAAGCCTGATTTCTTAAACAAATCCAGCTGATAAATCATTCTCATTTTTCTTGGAAGTAAAGGCAATTTTCCCCCTAAGGAAACTGTATCTTAACATAGCCCCTCATGGATATTTTGCCATAGTTTCTGCATACCTGAAATTGGATAATCTCACTTTCTATGTAACTACAAGATATTATCTTTAAATAGACTATCTTCAGCCAAACCAATAAGCAGAAATTCCTGTTTCTGACCCTCTAGAAGATTTCTTGTGGTCTCTCTTCCTTTGATGAGTGAGGTTTTGCTCCAGTTTGGTTGAGGACTGCTTGCTTGTACAGTATCCCATAGGGACTCTCTTACATCGAAGCACTCATAAGAATATGAAAGAGGACCTTCACTTATTGCATTGCTGTACTGTGGCTTATTGCCATGCTTATTTCTCCTACAGGTCATGTCCAGATAGAATGTCTTTTGCCTTTTCCCTGGAAAAATTGCATGTACTGAGTAGTGGCAGCTGCTGTCACAACCAAACCACATAGCTACAGTGAAAAATCACGTCTGACAAAAAGGAAGTTTTTGATGAAAATAAATTGCTTACATTGAATTAGAGTTGTTATGCATGATGATTCTCTTCCATGATTAAAATTATCCCATTTACAAGCACCCTTCTTCCAAACACTACTGTGATGAAACAAGGACATTCATTCCTCCTTGGAAGTAAGTGAAAATATCAACGGAATAACAAATATACAAGAAATTTCCTCCAAGGGAATGGGAATGACGAAAAGGACAGGGCTTATTATTTTAAAATATGTAGTGCTAGTGCTTTTGCAGTTATGTTTATATTTATTTTTGCCTGAGTAGCTGTGGGTTCTGGTAAACTTGCTGACAGACTAAAACACTATTCAGTGTCAAGTGCATATTTAATTTTCTTGTATTTTTGCTTTTGTTGTTGTTATTGTTGTTCATTTTACCAAACATTAAATACAAACACTCCCAAGTCTGTCTCTTTTCTTTCTTTCTTTCATCTTTTTTTCTTTCTCACTTTCCTGTAGAAATTGAAGATGGCATTTAACTGCACTGTTACAGGAAGTAAGTTTCTACCTTCTTCCAGAAGATCTTTAATTCTTTCATATTTGTTAAACAACACTGTCAACTATTTGAACAGAGCTAACACCCAACACATTAGTATCAACCTAAGCAATCACCACGAAAATTCCTCCTGAGGCAAAGGAATGTGGTATTTTTTTATTGTAACTCCACCAAAAGCCTAGTAATATGATTGAGAAATCAAAATAGAACTGAAATTTTACATCTTTGGGAAAACATTTATCTCTTACAGTTCCATCACATGTAGCCTGGAAGAATGACAATGAAGTACAATGAACCACAATGAACCTTTGAGAGACATCTTACAGGAAATTTTCTCAGGTGAGGCCATACATGTCTTTACCTTTTTAAAGACATCACTTTGAGTGAGACTCAGTTCACTACTGAAAATCAAATTGCAAGTTCAATAGCTAGATAACTTAAGCCACCAGAAAGAAAATAAAGCCTTAATACAGGAATAAAATTCCTTTGGGACAAGAAGAGATTAATAGTTCAATAAATCCTTTATATTTAAGCCAATTAAAGGTCAAGAACTATTTCTCTTTGCTAGGAGATGATTATATCTTTTCAAAATTTAGACAGTAGAAAATCCCTCCCTGCCTACTGCCACAAAAAGTGTTACAGTGCTTGTCCCGTTATGTATTATACAAATCTCATTCATCAAGGCACTATCCAGATTTTTCCAAAATTGCTTCTCATACAAACAGTATATGCAAGTTACTTTTGAAGTTATTTTTGGGATGAAGCCATATGGAGCAGCATTAATTGTTACCTCTCCAAACTACCATGGACATTTGGGACTTTCTGTAAAAACAGTGGGAAATGAAGCCAATGCAGGTGTCCATGAAAACACCCCTGACACCTTGTTCCACTGCACACTCCCAGGGAAGAGAAACACACATCTGGGCACAATTGCTGATGCCAGGGCTCACACAGATCACACTTGAATATTCATATTTCTGAAAGCATGTAAAAATTTTTATATTGTTGCCAACTTTGCTATTCTCTCATAAATAAAGTTTTCAGAAAAGAGGATAGCTGGAAATGGGCCAATTACAATTGCAGAGTTAAACATGTACTAGCATTAATCCCTTACTAACTGTTCAAAGGCATATGGAGGCATGTATTTGTTTCAGCCTAAATATAATCAGTGTTGTAACAGTTTTAGTACAAACAATGTGAGACATTTCTTTCTGAATTTCTAGATATGTGTCCCACAAATCTGTCTTGACTCACTATTGCTTGGATGTCTTCCTCAAAATTAAGTGTCCTGTCCTGGCAATAGCAGCTGCCTTAAAATTGATAGAGGGGATACCATATCTAATGGTGAATCTCAAAACTTTTTTTGGTCTCCTCAGTTGTTTGAAAAACAAAATTGCAATTTGGAAACCAGTTTGAGTCTCTGAAATATAAATAATTGAGGTCTGTGAGGAAGGCAGCAAATAGTATACACATTGAGATTAGTCTGGCTTCAGTGCTGCAAATGATGTTACAGTGACATCAGAAATACACACGCTTGGCTCATGATGCTCAATGCCATATATCTAAAATGAGCTAGGAAAAACAAGAATGTAAATTCATTCTGTCTGTAGACATAAGCATTTTTTCTTAGGCATGCAAATAGTCAAGACCACCCAGGCACTTAGGAAGTCAGATTAAAAGTCAATTTGTGACTGAACAATGAAGCCTCTGCAGCTTCATTCATCTCAGCATTTCTTCATAATGGACCTATTTTAACATTCATCCATGAGACAGAAAGAATGATTTCTGCAGAAGAAGGTGAGGTACAGCAACACACTGTAAAAGGGATGGTGTCCGACACTGGAATAATAACAGCACATATTCAAAGAAACTTCACCACTTCTGGATCAAGTCTCTTCAATCTCGATAGCTCTGAAAATTCTCAGCATGTTCTTCCAGTCAAGAGGATGGCAGGTGTTTAACATCCTGAGTTACAGAGTGAGACCACTGCACACATTTGCAATATTAATATATTATAATATATCATGTTAACTCTCCAGATAGAAACAAATCCACATATGATGCACAGACAACTCCAAAAAGTAGCTTTTAGCAAATACCAGGTGTTGGTCTGTATCCATCACTGAGGATTTGATCAACCACTAACTTTAGCAGGGCATACACCAGGTACCAAATTTACTACAAAGAGCCAGTATTTAGAAATACAGAATAGTTTGTGTTGGAAGGGATTGCCCAGGTGTAGAGAGGGTGGACACCCCTCCCTGGAGGCTAAAAGCTGTGTGTTGAACAGGATAAGGGATGAGGCAGGTAAGAGGCAAATCCTTTGAGGTGGGATAGTGCTCTTTATCATTACAATGTCCTTGCATAAGAGGCTCAGGTGTGAAAACTTCCCTCTGGGAAAGTGAAGCACTGGGACAATCTCAGGTAAGCCTGAAGACATTCATCCCTTCTGATGGGCCATAACTGATTCAAACATGCAGATGTAAGAGGCAGCTATAACATCTTAGAAGACATCAAAGATTCCCAAAATGTCCCATTATCCACAGTATTACATCATCCAGCATTAAACACTGGCATTGCCATCTAGCCTGAGTGTATATTAACCCAATGGACTTCATGTTTTGTGGGCTTCCTCCACCCCAAATGGGTGAAGACTGCAATCATCCCTTCGCCCAAGGAACATCAAAATTGCAACAATCAAGTCTTGTGGCTGGATCCAAGGGTGGTGTCTATATACCTTTCTGCTCATTTTTTGTTTCTTTTACCTTATGCCTTTTCTTAAATGCTATTTTTATGCTTTTATATTGCTACATTACTAGCAAAACCAGCTACATTTTAAAATTTGCCAAGAACCTTATTCTACCTTAACCTTCTAAAGTTTGCAAGTAAATGTTTGTTATTGAACCTCCTGAGAGTTGTTCTTTCTCCTGCACACCACACAGAGTAAATAAAACTACCTAAACCTGCCCAACGGACCAGAGCAAACAAGTTATCAGCACTTTGCTGTCTCTTTCTGTTCACTCACTTGAGAGGTGTGGGAAGAGAGGTTGCCAGTGAAGACTGAAGGGAAAACTTGCAGAGTACCTCAGCCTTCTCCTTGTTACCAGTTTGCCAGCGTGGCTCAACAGGGTAGGTACACTTTCTTTGATCTGTCTTTTCAGGGTGACATACATGTAGAAGCCCTTCTTGTTGTTCTTTGAAGCCCCTGCTAAGTTTGCTTCCAGCTTTTCCTGGACCTTCCTCACACCATCCCTACGTAGCCAGATTGTGTCCCTACGCTAGTCCCAGGATCCCTGCTTCCATTGTCTAGGCATTCTTGCCCTTTAGTTCAAGCTGAAAGTCTTGACTATCTATACCAGTCTTTTCCCTTCATTTCCTGCAGTGGTTCTGATTTCTTATACCAGTGGATCAAGAGTTTTGTGCTCTAGGGAAAGTGTCCATAAAGATCTGCCAGTTTTGTTCTGCTCTCTTGTCCATGAGGCAGTTTCCAATGTCATCCTACTGACTAATTCCTTGAGCATCTGGAGTTTGCTTTCCTAAAATTCAGGGTCCTGACTGTGTTCTTGGCCTGTCCCATATTCCTCAGGACTGCAGATCCAGCAGTGATGTTCACTGCAGCCCTGGCTGCCTCCATCCTTGAGGTCACCCATGAGCTCACTTGCACTGGTGACCATCAGGTCCAGTAACAGATCCCCTCTGTCAGGGCTCCCCATTACCTGGCTTAGGGTTATCCATGTGCATCCCAGCAGTCCCTGGATTGCCTACACTCACTGTGCTTCTTTTCCAGCAGATGTTGAGGGTTGAAGTGCCCCAGCAGGATGAGATCTGGTGAGTTGAGTGCCTCCTGTGCTGGAGCAAGAAGGTGGTGCTATCAACAGGCTCTCCCTGATTAGGCAGCCTCTGACAGACACCATCCACAAGGTTCCCTTTGCTACCTCAGTCTCTGATTCTCATCCATGAAGTTTTGACCTCTTTGTAGCTTCAGAGAGAGCCCTTCACAGTCCTTTCATTTCCTGTTGTAGAGGGCAACAGGAAATGCCCTCTGCCCCTCCTGCCTTGCCTGTCCCTTCTGAACCATTGACATAGCTTAGGAATTTAGTATTCCCACTAAAAAAGACCAAGTGCTGCTCCCCTTGGCCTCCAGTGGGAGACAAAAGGCAAAGGTCATGGGTTGAGAGCAATTTACAGGGAAACTCCATGGACAATCTCCTACCTGAAATCATTCTTCTTTAATGTTATGTGATCTGACAGTTTGTGATCTAGAATACACATTCTGCAAACCCCACAGTGCCTAGGAAAGCCTGTGTTTCCTTCTTGTTCGTTTGTGGGGACATAATTGGTATTTTATTGAACACATCCATTAAAATATGATTATGTCTATCCTGCCATTTACTCCTAAAGCCTGAAATTTGCAGGCAGGTTGCTTAACCTTACTTTGATTTATGACAAAACCAGCCTTCAGGAGGATCTAGATTTTTTTTCTCCACTTTCTTAAAAACTTCCCCTGCTGTGTTCTTCCATACAGTGATGTCATCAATATATTGCAGATGTTCCAAAGCCCCACCCTTTTCCAGTGTACTCTGAATCAGTCCATGGCAGATGGTGGGACTGTGCCTCCACCCCTGGGGCATTTGGTTCCAGGTGTACTGCACGCCCCTCCAGGTGAAAGTGGCTGTCATGGTTTGACACTGGCACAATGCCAGTGCCCCCATGAAGATACCCTCTCCCTGGTTTCTGCTGTGAGATATGACCGGGAATAAGCAAAGCAGGCTCCTACTTAGGGAAGAAAACAAAACTTTATTAACTACACTACAACTACAAATAAAAAGGAACACACACACAGGGAAAATTAAAACCTTACAAATACATTTCCTCCTCCCCCCATCAAATTTCCAACACAATACATTTATTCCTCAAATCACCAACTCTCGGTCCAGCACCACCCTTCAGACAATCAATCCTCAGTTCATCAAGAGGAGAGGAGTCCTTCTTGTACCATGGGCTTCCCCTGGAAACACAGCTGAAGCCTCGTGTGTTTCTGTGTCACTCATGGCACCGCCCGGAGTACATCTGCCATCGTGACCTCTTCCTTCCATGTCCAGTGCTCTCATCATTGAACATGAACCAGAGCTGCTTCTAGGGTTGTCTTTTTTAAGGATGCTCTGTCCCGATCCAAAAAAGGCACAGTCTCTCCTTTGGGACACCTGTCCCCACAATCTCTCCTTTGGGACACCTGTCCCCCCCATATTTTCACCCCCTGGGGCCGAGGGGCATCAACACTGAACCCTCTTGGTTCTGTGGCCATCGCCTCCCCCTAGATGCAGTCTCTGTATCACAAGGAACATGGTTCTGTCCATGGCTATACAAAAAGAGTCCAGCAAAAGCCACTCCATCATCTCTTTCCACTAGGATTCTTCTCTACTCTTCTACTATCTCTTGCTCGCCCAGACCTCTCTCACACTTGCACATTTCCTTCCTCATCTTCCACTCTATCTTCCAGGAGAGATCAATGATCTGTAAAGTTCTCATTCTCCAAAAAGGGGTTAAAAGCTCCTACAAGTGACCGGCTGAACCCTCCCTTCATCTCCATCCCAGCCGTGCTGCGGGCACAGGCCCATGTTTATCCAGTCTCAAGGTCACAGTCCCAGGCAGCGGCTCTCTTTCTCTCTCTCTCTCCCTGTCTCTCTGTGTCTCTCAGGGGGGGCTGCCCGATGGCTCCCGGTCTCTCTCTTTCTCTCTTCCACCCTTCCACCCCCGGGCTCAGGCCTACCTCTCCCGGCCTCATGGCTTTTCCCCTCCCCCTGCCCAGCCAGCAGCTGGGCCGGGGGAGAGACCTGAACTCTTTCCCGCTGGAAACCCAAGAGAGCCTCCCAGGGGAGAGCTCTGCTTTTAACCCCATGTTCTCAGAGGCGTGTCCATGTCCCAATGGCCAGGTTAAATGCCAATATTAAAGCCTGAATATCCATTGGCCCAAAACACAGCATCCCAAAAAACACATTTCCTGTCAAACCACCACAGTGGCCTTCACTCTGCTGCCAGAGGAATGGAGAGAAACATATTTGCCATGTCCATGGCAGCACCACTTTGGTGCCCTGGACTGCAGTTCATGCTGCAGCTCCAGCATGTCCAGCAGAGCAGCACTCCGTGGTGGTGTGGCTTCACTCAGGCCCCAACACTCCACAGTCAGTCTCCATTCCCCATTGGACTTACACATTGGCCCCGTAGGACTGCCAAAGGGCGTGTGAGTCTTTCTGACCACTTCCTTCCTGGCTCTCCAGTCCATCCATGTCATGGATGGGGGTCATGGAGTCCCAGCCAGGGCAGAATTATCAAAGGTGCACTGTTGTGGTAGTGATCAGTGCCTATGGCTGGCATTCCATATCCTGCTGTACAGAGGCACTTGGAAGGTGAGGTAGGCAGGGAATAAGTTTGCCTGCTTCCTGAGTGTGGACTTGCCTCCATTCACTCTTCCCTTTAAGCTACTGTCTTCAGCCTGCTGGGGAAAAAAAACACAGGATCCCCTTGACCTTGTTTTCTGTTCCTGTTTCCACCTCCAGAAGGCCAGAGAATGGTTCTGCAAGTTCATTTCCTTCTCAGACTTCCCTAACTTTCCTACTTCCTCTGGTAAGGCTGACATGAGGCTGAGAAGGTCATCCACTTGGTCACACCTCACACAGCTGTGGTGTCTACTGCCAGCCATTATTACTGACAGACTCTGGCACTTGGGCTCTGGATGGTTTCATGTTTTCATGGAAGCTCTCTTTGGGTAGCCAATCTATTCTGGCAAGTGCAGAGGACATGACTTTCTGCCAGGTGGATACCATCTGAGCTCTTTCTGAGATGGTGATGACCATCAGCAGAACCCCTCTCTTTAGCTGGCAGGATGACTGTCCTTTCTGCATGTACTGCTACAAAAACTGCTGATGTCCCATGTTCTGTTTGCCTGATCTCTTAGCAGCATTCCAAGATATACCCCACCATTTTGCCAGACATTCCTCAGGTGACAAAAAGGGAAATATTATCTTGAGATTCAACATGGCCAAGTGCTGGCTTCTGCACTAATGTCACAACAACCCCACACAGCACTAAAGACCAGCTGGAAAGCTGCCCAGAGGAAAAGGACCTGGGGGTGCTGGTGAGAGCAGCTGAACATGAGCCAGGCTGTGCCCAGGTGGCCAAGAAGGCCAATGGCATCCTGGCCTGGATCAGCAATGCTGTGGCCAGCAGGGCCAGGGCAGGGATTGTCCCCCTGTGCTGGGCGCTGCTGAGGCCACACCTCCAGTGCTGGGTCCGGTTTTGGGCATCATTACAAGAAAGACACTGAGCAAGTCCAGAGAAGGGCAATGGATCTGGCAGAGGGTCTAAACGGTAAATCATGTGAGGAGCAGCTGAGGGACCTGGGGTCATATGTCCTGGAGAAAAGGAGGATCAGGAGTGACCTTATTACTCTCTCCAACTGGCTGAAAGGAGGCTGTTGCAATGGGGGTGTCCCTCTTCTTCCAAGTAACAAGGGACAGGACAAGAGCAAAGGGCCTCAAGCTGCATCAGAGGAGGTTTAGGTTGGATATTAGGAAAAGTTTTTTCATGGAAAGGGTTGTCAAGCAGTGGACTAAGCTGCCCATGGAAAAGTTGAGTTGCCATCCATAGGGGTATTTAAAATGTGTGTAGATATGGCCCAGGGGACATGGTTTAGTGATGGGTTAATGGTTGGGCTCAATGATCTTATGAATACAGAGACACACACACAACACACTGGCCTTCCTCACATGAAAAGTCAACACAAAATACAAGAATTGTCAAAGATGGCAAAAAAGCTTTTTGTCCTTTATAACTCCACGACTTTTTCTGTTGAATGAAGGAGAAATGAAGGCAGTAGGTGCCTATTGAACAGCAGAGAGTCTAGACAAGACAGCTAGACCTGAAGCCTTCTCCTCCCTTGGAGGAATCAGTAGCAGGGAGTGTGAAACAGAGAGCATGCCCTCTGAAGTCCTCTCCCAGTCCATGAAAACTTTTCTCTGTTCCCTCCTGCATGCAAGAGTTACACACTTGAACACTCCCTCAGCTACTCACCTCCACTGTCCTCCTACAGCTTTGACCCCACCTGTCCTTTCATGTGCTCTTCTAACAAAGCTGGAAGAAAAAATCTGTAACTGGTTCTTTGTTCATTGCACACAAAGGGCTTGCAAAATCAAGTGGGGGGGGGGTTTAGGCATGACCTGTGTTTAAGATTCACAAATGTTTCCTGACTGTGCATGAAGGGAGAAGGGGGCTTAGGAGGAAGGGCAGCACTCCAGAGGTTTCTACAGGATGAGTGGCAGATTTGAACTTCTCACTGGAGCTGAAACTTTTTATAGCATCACTTCTGCTCTCTGCCTGTTTCTAAATGTAGAATGGAGCAGCATCTTTCCCACAGCCACCTGGCTTAGTCAGGGAACAAAGCCAAGAGAAAACCATTGGAGATGACCACGGGGTCACAAAAGGGGCTCCAGCAGCTTTTTCACAGACCATTACAACAGCAAATTCCCAGAAGGTTGAGTTTTCTGCTCAAGCCCCTCCACACAAATTCAGAATGAAGTTTTCCCTGACAGAGGACACATACAAGACAAGAACCTGCTCTGTGAATATCAGTTATCTTGAATGGTATAGCTACTTGCTATCTTCATCTGTTGTCAAAACAATTTGAATTTATTAAAATATCTCTCAGAAGGCTGGCTTAACACATAAACCTGATACACATCCAATATTCATCATCTCCTCATTGATTTTTTTTGGTTCTAGCTATCATTTCTAAGTGGCTCAACATCTTGGATCTGTTGTGCCCATTGGGTACATAACCACTTGAACTTTCATTGAACTGCTGCTTCTCAGACCACTTGATCCTGTTACTAAGGAGAAAACTAACTTCTCCTATGTAGTAATAATAATAATAATAATAATAATAATAATAATAATAATAATAATAATAATAATAATAATAATAATAATAATTAGTGCTGTATAGCTGCAGTGAATACAAATACTACTTCATGTCTTAGTGTTTCTGTAATTTAGGGTTGACTGCCCTAGGAGAGCTGCCAATGAATCAGCCAGGACCTGAATCCTGTATTCTGTAATGAAACTCAGCATCTGCCTGTGCCATCATACTCCTGGCTATTGAGAAAAAAAATAAAGGACAAACAACCACTTGAGTTTTGACATCTGACCTACTCACTCTCTGTGCAACAGACAGGACTGTGCAGGGGAGCCTACAAGGTCAGGTTTTCCACTCATGTAGGAGAAGAAATAACTTGAAAATATGTGGCATCCAGCTAGAAACACAATGCTACTGCAGAGTTCAGAAAGTTATTAAGACAGATGAAATTTAGAATATTCTGATTTTTCAGTTGTTGGGGTATTTTATACTGAAGAGGAAAATTCCAATGTATGTCATTAGACCGGCATTGTTGCAACTTGTAAGTCTATTTAAAAGCCTCCTGTTAAAGTTAACTTATTCC
Source organism: Molothrus ater (assembly GCF_012460135.2). NCBI lineage: Eukaryota > Metazoa > Chordata > Aves > Passeriformes > Icteridae > Molothrus > Molothrus ater. Next base: position 17,736,915 of record NC_050511.2, on the reverse strand, counting down.
CAGCTCATTTGAATTTTCAGCACATTTATTGTTCTTTTGGTATGAAGATGCTAGTGGAACATACCGCTTTCCACATTACCTACATGCAGAACAAAAACAGCTTCAGGAAGCATAAAAACATTTCCAAGAGGAGCAGTTGAGCAACTAAAATCCATTTCGTTATGCATGTGGAATCACTAGTCCAGGAAGTATAGAATTCTTTAGATGAGTTTTGGAGATTTAGCCCTATATTCCTGTGTCCAACATCAGTTCAATATCTATTCACTTTTGCAGTCTGTGCCCAAGATCTTCAGCTACATCCACTTTGTGGCATCCTGAAATAACCTGGAGGTCAGGAGCTCAATGCACAACATTATTGAGTAATGAGACTGAAGAACTTCTAGCAAAGGCATTCAAGTTATGGGTATAAGAAAAAGATACTTGAAATAAGAAAACATGCCAGTTTATAGCTCACCACTTCCTTCATGCACTGCAAAAGCCTGTTGAAAATCATAGAATTGTTTGTGTGGAAGAAACTTCAAAATCAACTAGCTCCAGCCCATAGGCAGAAACCTTCCTTTCAGCAGAGCAGGCTGAATGTGAAGCTGCTTTTCCTACTGTAAGTGAGAAAGGAGTAAGGTGCTCTGCACTCACGGTGGGCTGATCACATGCATGTGTGCATCTCTGGGAGCTAATTTCCTATCCTGTCTTGCCCTAAGTAACTTGCCTGGGTGCTCCACTGAAGACCTGAGGATCTCTCCTGGTATTTTGAAAAGACTTCACATCTCTGACACACATTTAGTCTAGGTCTATGACTTAGTCTAGGTCTAGTGATTGGTCTGCCCCCAGTTTACCTCTGCTAAAGAGAGAAATATTTTGTAAATTATGCTAGGCAAAAAGAAAAATTTACCAAGGATTTGGGTTTACAGTTTTTTCTCTTGCTTGAAAGTTCTTGGAAGAGTAAGAGGGACTTTGTATTTTCTGTTACCATAATATAAATGGAAGCCCAAATGCAGCAATGTGCAATACAGCATCTGCTTTTGCCTTGTCAACTTTACAGATCTTGCAACAACCTAAATGCACTGTAGCCCAAATAATTCACCTCAGGTTCCCACCATGGAAATGATTCACTGGTATCAATAACTTGTGCAGCATCCGTGTTTATCTCACAGCCAGACATGGCTCGTGGCTCTGGATTAGTTATAAATTTAATCCATTCAATCCTTCAAACAAAACAATTATGAAGAGTTCATTTTCCTCTTGCTAAATTTTCATAACTCAACAACTTCAGTGAAATTTAGACAAATTGATTATAAGGGGAAAAAGCCCTGAGAATTTGTTTTCATGAGGTATGAGGTTTCTGGGACCAGAAACTGTTCAACATGTGAATTAAATTTATTCATCAAGGGCAGGACATAGTCTTAAAATACTCCATTGCTGTGTTGTGTCTTGCTCTGACACATCAGCCAGTTATAGGGTGTAATCCCTATGTCTGAAAAACAAATCCATATTAAAATCAGCTTTCTCAGTTATTTGGAAAATGCAGCCACAGCACCTCTGGCTAACTACAGGCAATTTAAAGATGCTTGCCATGCCATTTTCCCTTCTCAAGGGAATGCCAGTAGTCACACTATATAAGGGTCCTGCATCTCACCTGCTTGCGCTAACATAGCTCCACAGAGTGATGAGACTGAAGGGAGAATCACCCTGACATAAGTCCTTAGATGCTGTATCCTATGCACTTATTTTAAAGAGCTCGCTTGAGCTTTGTATTTCTTACTTGGTAGCAATAACCACTGCAGCCTAACAAGAATGGCTGTGTGGAACCTGGCTGCATGGATGGGCTGATGGGTCTTTCTGATGATGACAAGCAGAGGGGAGGCAAAATCTGTTCAAGAAACATAAGGGCCAGTTTTGAGCTGGGAGAATGAGTAGAAGGGCAGTTGCAGTGGTCAAACTATCTTGTTGCCCAGAGTTTTTAGGTCCACATAGATGCAGAGAATAAGAACAGCAACCCTAAGACCCTTCTTACCTACCCTGTATTTACACCAAAATAATTTTGTGGAATTCTTGCTGATTTACAGCAGCTTTACAGAAACCAGACTGGGAATGCCAACCCACATCCCAGTGCCATGACTT